>NC_138202.1:351868585-352191679 GCF_964194415.1 Vipera berus
TCGTAAGTGGAGGACTATTTGTAGAGGTTTCCCACTTCATCATTAGATCCTTCAAACATTTCATTGGTTGTTTCATTTGTGCATTTTTAAAAGTTGGTCAATTGCCTCTTGTGCCCACTGGCTATCAGAGTCAGTTCCTGATGCACTCGCGGTTAGTTTGTCCTTTTGTAATTTGTAAACAATTTCTGTTGTGTTCCATCTTCAATTCCTCTATTAAATTGCCTCTTGAGCATTCCTACCTTACCTGAATATTTTCCTGAGATTTGGCTAAGCACCTTAAAAAGTTCTCCTGTTTCCTCTACTTATTATCATTCTTAATTGAGATAGCATTCCTTATCTTTTTTTGGCTTGATGCTTGAAGTCTGCATTAAGTTGTTAAAAATAATTTTTGTTGCTTGCGGCTTTTATCTTCCATGTATTTCTTTGCATACAATGCTAGCTTGTTTTGAAAAGCCATTTAGGATCTTTTTCCTCTGATATTTTGGAAATATTTTCCACTCCAGTTTTGGCATCTCGTCTCCTCGGTATGTCTTTTGCAGAGATTAAATGCATTGAACACATATTGAGCATTTAATCTGTTGAGTACTTTCCATATCTTGAATATGTTCTATATGCTGACTTTATATTCTAATTCTCTGTTCAGATCTTGCTGGTTCTTCTCTTTAACTTTTGGAGTTTAACCAACCTATTCTACAATCGAATCTAGAAGTATCCTGTCTAATTAGGGTACTACTACAGGTAGTCCTCGACTTATGACCACAGTTGAGCCCAAAACGTCTGTTGCTACGTGAGACGTTTGTTAAGTGAGTTTTGCACCATTTTACGATCTTTCTTGCCACAGTTGTTAAGTGAATCACTGCAGTTGTTAAGTTAGTAACATGATTGTTAAGTGAATCTGGCTTTCCCATTGATTTGGCTTGTGAGAAGGTAGCAAAAGGTGATCTCATGACCCCAGGACACTGCAACTGTCATAAATATGAACCAGTTGCAAAGCACCTGAATTTTGATCACGTGACCGAGGGGAATGCTGCAATGGTCTAAGTGTGAAAAGTGGTCATAAGTCACTTTTTTCAATGCTGTTATAATTTTGAAAGGTCTAAATCAGACATGTCAAACACAAGGCCCCGGGGCCGGATGCGGCCCGCGAAGTGGTTTCATGTGGCCCGCGAAGTCATCCTGGAAACAGTGAGGGAACGGCCCCCACTGCCTTGGCCCTGGCCCAGAGACCCTCCTTCTGCCAGAGACCCTCAGATCTGTCCCACTCCTGCCCAAGCCCCCATAGGCACCCTTGATGCCAACGATGTAGAACTGGCCATGCCCACCCAGTAAGCCATACGCACTCTAGCCACGCCCACCCAGTAGGCCACACCCACCCGGCCCCCTGAGGGCAATTGCAATGCTGATGCGGCCCTCAATGAAATTGAGTTTGACACCCCTAGTCTAAATGAACTGTTGTAAGTTGAAGACTATCTGTACTTTAGTATATTTTCCTAATTGGGCATAAAGCGTAAGGGGTCTCAATAGCACAGTAGTCCAGCAGTTTTTAAGGAGATACGTACAGTGACATTTTCAGTTAAGATGCAGTTTCTCCAGGTCTCTTCCAAACGGTAGCTAGTTTGAAGATAATGTCTGAAGGATTGGGCCTCTGAAGATATATTTCAAGAAAGTGTGGATGTACATAAGCCTTCTGTGACTTCCTGGTGCATTGGAAAAAAAAAGAAACAAGCCTAATTGGTTTTAAAATAAGTAGTTATACTCTCATTGTGCAGTATCCCTGTTGGAAGTGACGGGATTAGCAAACTATAAATATAAAGTGTGTGTTAAAATTCCTGTGATAATTTTAAAGGAGGCAGCCACAGCCACACAGAAAAGGAAAGATTCCCCCCCCCATCATTGAACAAGGGAAAATGGTCTTGTGTTGCTGCCAGTCTGTTGCACTTTTGTTGGTGTAGAAGTGTTTTCCCTTTCTTCCTGTACCCATGACAGGATGGTTTTTGCAGGCAGTCCTCATTTAGTGACCTTTTTCTGTATAATGACTGTTTGCAATTATGACAGTGGTGAAAGAGTAACTTTATGACCGCACAGTTACGACCGTCACAAGTTCTGTAAAGCTAAGGAAAGCTGAAGTAAAATGGTAAGCAGAACCGTGGTTTCACTTGGCGAACCACTTTGCTTAATGAGCGAGTCGCTAGTTCCACTTCCAGTTGCTGAAGGAGGATTACCTGCATATAATTTCGTCCCATTTCAAGTTCATTAAATGTGATTCGGTTGAGGGCCTGGTTACATTTCAAGAAGAATGAGTCAAGCTTGTAATTGGATATATTGGTCTCATATACCACAGTCAATGATGATTAGGCATAGGGTGTGCGTGTTACGAGTTTCTGGCCAGGATGCCCGCCTGGCCGCATCTACTTGGTATTGCTGAACCAAGGGGCCGCATGCTCCGCGGTGTCAGCCACCCCATGTTTCTCTCTGTCCCATAGACAAACACAGCTTTAGGAGCTGTACTCCAGATACAGGCAGTCCTTACAATCATTTATTTAGTGACCGATCAAGTTACAACACCACTGAAAACTTACAATACTTTACACTTATGACCATTGCAGCATCCCCACGGTCATGTGATCAGAATTTGGATGCTTGGCAACTGGCACATATTTATGACGATTGCAGTGTCCCAGGGACCAAAACATACAAAGAACGGCTGCAGGACTTGGGTTTGACTAGCTAGCCTAAAGAAAAGAAGAAATAGGGGAGACATGATAGCAGTATTCCAGTATCTGAGGGGCTGCCACAAGGCAGAGGGGGACAGGTTGTTCACCAGAGCACCAGAGGGAAGGGACAAGAAACAATGGTTGGAAGCTGATCAAGGAGAGAAGCAACCTGAAATAAAAGAGAAACTTCCTGACAGTGAGGACAATCAACCAGTGGAACAGCTTGCCTTGAGAAGTTGTGGGTGCTCCATCACTGGAGGTTTTAAAGAAGAGACTGGACAATCACCTGTCTGAGATAGTATAGGTTCTCCCGCTTGAGCAGGGGGCTGGACTAGAAGACCTCCAAGGTCCCTTCCAGCTTCTATTCTATTCTATTCTATTCTATTCTATTCTATTCTATTCTATTCTATTCTATTCTATTCTATTCTATTCTATTCTATTCTATTCTATTCTATTCTATTCTATTCTATTCTATTCTATTCTATTCTATTCTATTCTATTCTATTCTATTCTATTGTCAATGAGGAAGGCAGATTCACTTAACAACTGTGTTACTTAAGAACTGTAGTGATTCACTTAACAATTCTGCCAAGAAAGGTTTAAAATAGGGCAAATGTCACTTAACAAATGTCTTGCTTAGCAACAGAGAGTTTGGGCTCAGTTGTGGTCGTATGTTGAGGACTTCCTGTACTGTGGTTGAATTGAATTGAAATAAAGGCTGCTGTGGATGTATAACCTGGCACCTATGCTGGGTTCTGGATTGTTGTTTTAAATGAAAGGGTGATCTGGGTCAAATGCAGTTTGATGAAGGTTTTGACTCTTCTTGATTTATTGAAGGGCACACTGAATGCTGGTCATAGCCTACAAATAGCCCTGAAGTGCAGCCACTCTTTTAAGAAGCTTTTAAAAGTTTTGCTTGTATTGTGCTGGACAGGTAGCCCCTACTTACAACCATTTGTTCAGTGACCGTTTAGAGTTATAGCGGAACTGAAAAAAAATGTGACTTATGATCTGTTTTCACACATGATCAAAATTCAGACACTTGGACAACCGGCAGGGATTTCCCCACCAGCTTCCAACCAAGTGATGAGAGAAGCCAGATTCACTTCATGACCTCATGATTTACTTAATTTCTGCAGTAATTTGCATAACAACTGTGGCAGCCCCTGAGATATTGGAAGACTGCCATCATGTCACCCCTTGTCCTTCTCTTCATTAGACTAGACATACCCAGTTCCAGCCACCGTTCCTTATATGTTTTAGCCTCCAGTCCCTTGATCATCTTTGTTGCTCTTCTCTGTACTCTTTCTAGAGTCTCAACATCTTTTTTACATCGTGGTGACCAAAAGTGGATGCAGTATTGCAAGTGTGGCCTCACCAAGGCATTGTAAAGTGGTATTAGCACTTCACGTGATCTTGATTCTATCCTTCTGTTCATGCAGCCTAGCACTGGGTTGGCTTTTTTGGCAGCTGCAGCACACGGCTGGCTCATATCTAAGTGATTGTCCACTCGGATTCCAAGATCCCTCTCACAGTTACTACTGTTGAGCAAGGTACCCCCTATACTGTACCTGTGCATAAGTCTGAGAATTGGTCATAAGTCACTTTTTCAGTGGTATAACTTTGAACAGTCATTAAACAGATGATTGTAAGTCGAGGACTACCTGTATCAGTGTGTAGGGGATATTTTAAAAACTCTTCTGAACACCCGTTTGCCACGTGGCATGGTTTGGCCATGTATCTCCCTTTCTGGATTGCCTGGGGGACCCTTTTTTCCATTGCCCTCTTTTAGGGTGGGGGCTTCCCGGCCTAAATCTGTACGGCTCTGACCGACCATTGATTGACTAACTGCTGATAATCAAGTCTTTGCTGCCCACCTCATCCTGAGAAAAAAGGATGCTTGTTTTTTCCACGGGTTTGGCTAAGAATTCGGAGGGAATTTGTAAAAGGGTTGGTCTCTGGAATATTTACACAAGAGCGAGGGGATATTCTCTGCTTTTTAAAGCTCTCCTTTCTCTGAGGTAAGCAAGCAAGGATTTCTTGGCCTCTGTCAACAAGGAGCTATTATTCAGCTTTGCTTTCCCATCAGAAAGTAAGTTAAGATGGCTGGGCGGAACGAGGGAGGTGGCATCCAATTCCATGCCGTCCGTCTCCCTCCGGTTTTTACCAGCTTTAGTTTAGCCAGGCAGGATTTTTAGCCTGGAGAGATCTCTCTTTTGTGTTTCTTATTAGGGCTCGCTAATAATCTTTGCCTTTGTCCGGGGGGGGGGGGGCTTTATTTATTTATTTAAAACATTTCTGGAGTTGCCACATCTTATAACAAGCTCTGGGCAGCTCCCAACCAAAAATTTAAACAAAAACTTGTTGCTGACCTTGCAGGAGGAGGAGGAGGAGGAGGAGGAGAACGAACTTCTTTGTCTATGATGGCAAGAGATCAGGAATTTGGTAACATCTTTTCTGATCAACACGTCCTGTCTGATCAACAGGGCACTTTTGTGAGCTGCCTCTAATTGACGTGCTGTTGGCTATGGGGAAATAATGAAGCACTGTGTTTTGCGGATAAATGTAGTATACAGGTAGTCCTTGACTTACGGGCATTTGTTTAGTGACCAAAGTTACAAAGTAACCGATGATCAGTCCTCGCACTTACGTCCATTGCTGCATTCTCATGGCCACATGATGAAAATTTGGATGCTTGTTGTTGTTGTTGTTAGCTGCGAAGTCGTGTCCGACCCATCGCGTCCCTATGGACAATGTTCCTCCAGGCCTTCCTGTCCTCTACCATCTTCTGGAGTCCATCTAAGCTCACGCCTACTGCTTCAGTGACTCCTTCCAGCCACCTCATTCTCTGTCGTCCCCTTCTTCTATTGCCCTCAATCTTTCCCAGCATTAGGCTCTTCTCCAGTGAGTCCTTCCTTCTCATTAGGTGGCCAAAGTATTTGAGTTTTAGCTTCAGGATCTGGCCTTCTAAAGAGCAGTCAGGGTTGGTCTCCTCTAGGACTGACCGGTTTGATCGCCTTGCAGTCCAAGGGACTGGCAGGAGTCTTCTCCAGCACCATAGTTCAAAGGCTTCAATTCTTTGGCGCTCAGCCTTTCTTATGGTCCAGCTTTCACTGCCATACATTGCAACTGGGAAGACCATAGCCTTGACTATATGCACTTTTGTTGACAGGGTGATGTCTCTGCTTAGCAACTGGATGCTTAGCAACTGGTATATATTTGCGATGGTTGCAGTGTCCTGGGGTCACATGATCACCATTTGTGACCTCAGTTGTTTTTTGTTTTGTTTTTTGAAAAATATGATCAATGAGGGAAGCTGGGTTTGCTTAACCATGCATGATTCACTTAACAACTGCAGCAATTCATTTTACAGCTGCAACAAAAAGGTTGTAAAATCGGACTTGACTCACTTAACAACCAACTTGCTTAGCAACAGGAATCTTGGGCTCAGTTGTGGTCATATGTCCAGGACTACCTGTCTTTATTTATTTGTCAAATGTATATAGCTGTTCATCTCACGAACAAGTGACATAACAACAACAACAACAACAACAACAACAAAGTTGGAAGGGACCTTGGAGGTCATCTGGTCCAACCCCCTGCTCAGGCAGGAAACTCAATACCATTTCAGACAAATGGTTGTCCAGTCTCTTCTTAAAAACCTCCAGTGTTGGGGCATTCACAGCTTCTAGAGGCAGGTTGTTCCACTGATTAATTGTTCTAACTGTCAGGAAGTTTCTCCTTAGTTCTAGGTTGCTTCTCTCTTTGGTTAGTTTCGAATGAATGAACCTTTATTATCAAAGTACAACATGAGATTGGCTGAGCCTCCCTTCGTGCTCCTCCCCCCCAAACTCACAGGGACAACAAATCCACCATCTTGTTACATCTTGTTTCCATCCGTTGCTTCTTCTCCTGCCTTCAGGTGCTTTGGAGAATAGCTTGACTCCCTCTTCTTTGTGGCAGCCCCTGAGATATTGGAACACTGCTTATAATGTCACCCCTCGTCCTTCTCTTCATTAAACTAGACATACCCAATTCCAGCAGCACCCAATTCCTTATACGTTTTAGCCTCCAGTCCCCTGATCCTCTTTGTTGCTTTGTAGGTGTAAGGAAAGTTTGGCAAATCTTTAAATGCCAAAATTGTATGGGCATCTGGTTAAAGAGGTGTCCTGGGAAGATAGATGGAGAAAGGAGTGTCTGTCTGTGTCCAAACTATGCTGTTTGCATAAAATATACCAGATATACAGGTAGTCCTCAAATTATGACCACAATTGACCCCAAAATTTCTGTTGCTAAATGAGACCGTTGTTGGGTGAATCTTACCCCATTTTATGACCTTCCTCATGACGGTTGTGAAGTGAATGACTGCAGTTGTTACTTTAGGAACACAGTTGTTAAATGAATCTGACTTTGCTTGTCAGAAGTGGCAAAAGGGGATCACATGACTGAGACATTGCAACTGTCTTTTTAAGAAGAGACTGGACAGCCATTTCTCTGAAATGTTATAGGGCAGGGGTGTCAAACTGCCAGACCGCGGGCCGGATGCGTCATGTGGAAGCCGTGCCCATCCCATTGCCGGCAATGGCAAAACCGTCCTGATACATTGTGCGACGTCACGTCACATCACGAGTTTGACATGTCTGGTATAGGGTTTCCTGCCTGAGCAGGGGGTTGGACTAGGTGACTTCCAAGGTCCCTTCCAACTTTATTATTGTTATTATATAAAACTTTTATTCATAAAACATGAAACTCAGTCAACTGAACACTCAGACTGACTGGCACTAATGGTTGGCACGGGTTGCTGCCAGCATCCTAGGTATCAACCAGGTATCTCCTTAAAATGTAAGATGTTCCGAGTAGCGCAGTTTTTTGTAGCTTTGCTGGAGTTATTGCAGGAAGCTGCAATTTCTTGATGTATTTTGCAAAGTTTTTGGTCATAGTTCCCAGTGCCCCGATGACAATAGGTATCACTGTTACACGTTTCATACATAATCGCAGTTTAGATGGCCAGGTCGCGGTATTTCATCATCATCATCATCATCATCATCATCATCATCATATGAACCAAGCCTCCGAATGTTGACCATGGACATGCTGCAACGGTTGTGAAAAAAACGGTTATAAGTGCCGTTGTAACTTTGAATGGTCACTAAACAAATGGTTAAGTTGAGAACTGCCTGTATCGCCCTGTTTGGAGAGAAACTACTTTCCATACAGAATCCGCAGTGGCGATGATCTTGAAACACGCTGCCTCTTTGAAAGAAGCGGAACCAGAGAAGCCCGGAGGAAGAGAAAGAGCGGATGACTGTGGGCCAGCTTAGGTTACATCATCACTTTCAAGTTTAGCACTGAAGCTCCTCCGTGAACTAATGGGGCCAGGGACAGAATTATCTGATCTCCAGCCAGCATTTTCTGATCAGGCCCACAACACGCCTGACCGTGCTGATTAGATTTATTTGTTAGTTTTATACTTGCGAGCCTGTTTCAGCCGTGCACACAATCCTTGTGCTTGTTTCTGTGCATTTAGGCATACAGAGGCAGTCCTCAACTTACGACCACAGTGGAGACCAAAATTTCTGCTGCTAAGTGAGATGCCGTTAAGCGGGTTTTGCCCCATTTAACAATCTTTCTCGCTGCAGCTGTTCAGCGAAACGCTGCAGCTGTTGAGTTAGAAACACGATTGTTTAAGTGAATCTGGCTTCCCCATTGACTTTGCTTCTCAGAAGGTCACAAAAGGGGATCACATGATCCCGGGACACTGCAACCGTCATAAGTATAAAGCAGTTGCCAAACAACTGAATTTTGATCATGTGACCATGGGGACACTGCAGCCGTCAAAAGAGTGAAAGTGGTCATAAGTCACATTTTTCAGTACTTTTGTAACTTTGAAAGGTCACTAAACAAACTTGTTGTAAGTCGAGGACTACCTGAAGATCGGTGGAGACTCCAACTGAAAACTTGCTTTTGGTCCATATGGACTTTGGTTAATGTTTTTGGCTGGACTGCTGTACAGGCAGTCCTTCTTACAACCGTTCGTTTAGTGACTGTTTGAAATTACCGAGACACTGACTTGTGACTGTTTTTCACACTTACGACCGTTGCAGCATCCCTGTGGCTATGTGATCAAAATTCCGTTGTTTGGCAACTGATTTATATTTATGACGGTTGCAGTGTGCTGGGGTCATGTGATCCCCCTTTCTGACAAGCAAAGTCAATGGGGAAGCCAGGTTCACTCAACAAAGGTGTTACTAACTTAACAGTTGCAGTGATTCACTTAACAACGGTGGCAGGAAAGGTCGTAAAACGGCACAACATTCACTTAAGAAATGTCTCATTTAGCAATAGAAAGGTTGGGCTCAAATGTGGTCGTAGGTCGAGGACTGCCTATATATTAGTTTCATAGGAAGTTCTTTATTGAGACCGAAGTGTGTCTTCTGTTATTCCAGTATTATTCCCTCCCCTCCTTTCAGATGCTTCCTGCACGCGCGCGCACACACACACACACACACACACACGGCTGTGTTGGAAGGGAAAGGGGATTGCTGTGGTTGGAAGCATCCCTTGGATTTCCAGGCCTGTTTTTGGAACTTGTTGAGGTGCTCTGGCAAGCGTTGCAGAGCAAGGAAAATCCTCTTGCGTATTTTTCCTCTCCTCCAACTTGTGGTCCGAAGAGTTGGCAACTCAGCTTTTGAGTCCTGCAAAATGTGGGAAGTGATCTTCCTTCCGCTTCCAGGTTATTTGCAAGTAAAAGCTGCCCAGGAGGCAGAGGTGTGGACCATTTGCAAGAGCTTCTGAAGCCAGGGAATCAAGCGACAATTTGATTTGCCCCGGAAAAGCCAGTAGAAAATCTTTGTTGTTGTTGTTGTTTTGTTTGGAAGACACATGACTGGCTTTGCATTTTGAGTTGCATAATGCAAGTAAACAGGATTTGCATATACAGTTCATCAGCAAGTTACATGAATGCTGCCAGGCGGAAATTGAGGTTTACAGGCTCCTCTATGGGAGGAAATGGACGCTATTTGAATATTTTTTAAAAAGCGCAGTGTTTCAATTAGGGAAATTTGTGATGGGTGGCTTATTGAAATTCATAAAGACTCTCTCATCTAAAGTTACGGAATAGCTGTCTCTAAACCATAACTTGGGATTGGTGGAAATAAAGAGAAAGCAGGGGTCCCCTTTAATATAAATGTTGTTGTGAGCTTGTATAAATTAAGTACAGGTTTACCACAGTTCAAAGTTACAACGGCATTGAAAAGAAGTGACTTATCACCATTTTTCACACTTACAACCATTGCAGCATCCTCATGGTCACGTGATCCAAATTCAGACGCTTGGCAACTGACTCACATTTATGACGGCTACAGTGTCGTGTGATCCCCTTTTGTGACCTTCTGACAAGCAAAGTCAATGGGGAAGCCAGATTCATTTAACAACCGGGTCACTAACTTAACAACCGCAGTGATTCACTTAACAATTGTGCCAAGGAAGGTGGTAAAGTGGTGCAACAATCCACTTAACCTGCTCCTCTGGATCTTTGCTTTTGTCTATTTTTAACTTTTGAGCTCACTGACCTGCTTTTGTATTGACTTGTAAAAAAGGAAAATAGACAGGCCGTCTAACGTCCAGTGATGACGATGTCTGTGCTTTAAGGCAGGGCTTAAGGACACCTTTGCCCTTAAAGGTTTATGACTCGGTGTAACCCTGAGCTGGAAACACAAGGGATCCTTCTGCTATTGATACTCTGTGTTTATTTTGCACACCTGATCCTTAAAAGCACCTGGTGCATTTCCCGTGTTGACCCTCCCGCTAGTCCAGGTGCAGGGCATTATTTACAGGCAGCTTAGTCCATGTGGAAAGGGAAGAAAAAAACACAACGCTGGCGCCCAAACAAGCTTGTATAACAGCTCACTTTTGCTCAGTGTGCGTGTTCTTCAAGGCTTTTATTTCTTGGAAATTGCACTCATAGGTCTTGACACTCCTAAATGAACTTCCCCGTCTGCTTTTTGTTCGTGAAGCACGTGAAATTGAGGACTTATTATAAACACATTGGTGGACTTAACCAAAAAAAAAATAGGCTTGATTGTATGACATTTCCAGGACTATATATTTTATTCGGACACTATTGCCTTACCTGTGGATGTTCAGAGAGCTTGAGTAAAGCAGGTGCGGTGCCAGTCTGCTAACGTGGGTCTTTCTGCATGACGATTGATACCTCCTTCATGAATTTGTTCTGTCTATCTGACTCAATGGCTCTTTGATACTCAGAAACAAAGCATTTAGGCTTCTGAATATCATTTTTTGAAGAGCATCTATTCATGCTGTACACCAAAGGACGATGAGGGTTTGCTAGACAGACCTTTTATCCTACAGCACAACCGGCATGTTTAAAATTGAATCAGGACAAATGCTATTGATGAAGTACATTTGTGTGTGTGTGTGTGTGTGTGTGTGTGTGTGTGTGTGTGTGTGTGTGTGTGTGTATGTATGTATGTATGTATGTATGTATGTTAAATGTTTGTTAAGCATTCAGAATACACTTGCTTAGTCCCAGACACGGGACAAATCTTATTTCCTGTTTCAGCCTAGGCCCTAGTCCAAGGCCATCTACAGGCAGTAGCCACAGCAGTGGCAGCTCATATTTGTGTAAGGGTAGAAGTCAGAAGGGTATGGCTGATTGATGAGAACAAATAAGTTTGAAATGATCATATTGGTCTCCCTTTATTCTTTGTTAGCAAGCCAAAAAAATTTACACACACACACACACACACACACACACACACACACACACACACATAATTTATATTGCATTTCCTAGAACCTAAGGGCTGCACCAGAATTGGATAGGATTCTGTATAAAATGATTTTACTTGAATGCATCCCTTGATCAGGACTTCCAGGATGTATATGTACATTTACCAGTAGTCCTTGACTTACAACCATTCGTTCAGTAATTGTTTCAAGTTACAGTGGCACTGGAAAAAAGTGCCTGATAACATGTCTGCGAACTTTATGGTCGCTGTAGCATCCCCATAGTCACATGATCAAAATTTGGGTGCTCGGCAATTGGCATATATTTATGACCATTGCAGTGTCCTGGGGTCATGGGATCGGCATTTGAGACCTTCCCAACCTGCTTCTGACAACCAGTTGGGGGTCGGGGGGAAAGCCAATTTCAATTAGCAACGGCAACTGATTTGCTTAACCATGGCAAAAAATCACAAAATGGGGTGCAACTCATTTAGCAATTGCCTTGCTTAGCAATAGAAATGGTGGTTGTAAATCAAGGAGTACTTGTATTTATTTTATCCAAGTGATTGGGTGGCCTGCAAAAAACTGAAAAATTCTGATTTGTACCTAAAATGAAATCAAGAACAAAAATACAGGTGATGGTCTGGGACAACCTAGGCTTGAGAAGTACTTGATCAGTACTGATCAAAGGTTATATTGGATGCTGAGTGTAATAATTGATTTTTGTATACTATCTTGGACAGAAAGGTATCGTTTCAGTGTAAATGACTCCAATTATGTCAAGCATACCTTTTAAAAGTTGCATATTAATATATTTTTGCGCCTTTTAGTCTGTACATTGTTTTATTATGAGATGCAAATAATGCACTATATTATTTGGGCACTTTGGCAGAGTTAACTAGAGATTATTAACCTGATTTAGATAACTTAAACTTAGGTAAGGAAAAATAGTTTATATCAATATTTACTATGGTTTCTGAAATGTTAATGAACACAAGGTTGCTTAAATTGCACATTTAGACTTGAGTATAGCTGAGGGTAATGGCAGAATGAATTATATTTTTTAATATAATAAAACTCTATCCTAATACTTAATACTAAGGTCTTTATTGTTATATAGAGCAACAAGAGTAATTAGGGGGCTGGAGGCTAAAACATACGGAGAACACTTATGGGAATTGGGAAGGTCTAGTCTAGTGAAAAGAAGGACTAGGGGAGACATGATAGCAATGTTCCAATATTTGAGGGACTTCTACAAAGATGAGGGGGTCAAACTATTTTCCAAAGCACCAGAAGGCAAGACAAGAAACAATGGTTGAAAGCTAACCAAGGAGAGAAGCAACCTAGAACTAAGGAGACATTTCCTAACGGTGAGAGCAAACAACCAATGGGACAACTTGCTTTTAGAAGTTGTGGGTGCTCGATCACTGGAGGCTTTTAAGAAGAGACTGGACAATCATTTATCTGAAATGGTATAGGATCTCCTGCTTGAGCAAAGGGTTGGATTGGAAGACCTCGAAAGTCCCTTATTATGCAATGTAAATATGAACATAGTAAATGAAGCTGCTTGAACAAGGAGATAAATGTTTGGTTTCTAACTTTTTTTTTTATACCTTGACTGGTTTTCAGTATTTTATTAATGATGTATTGAGGTATCATTTCTCTTTTGAAAGCCTGGTTTGAATAAGATCAAGTCAAGCTGCCCCAGTCTTTCTGTAGGCTTCCTTGTTGCCTTTCCCACCAAGATTTTGGAAATGAAAACCGTTTTCAGACTGAAGAGCTTTTTGTGTTATCTGGGTGATTATTGGGTGACATGATAGAAAGAAATTGAAACTGGAGCTTTCTGTTTGGCAGTAGATTGGTGATCAGTTTTTCATCTGTTCTAAAAAGATAGCTTTCAAACAAAGAATGCTTCTAGAGGATCAGGAAGGGAATGGAGACTGCACAAATTAGCAAATTGTTGAAAGACCATATCTGGGCTCACACACTTTTCTAAGCCCTGGTTTGCTTAGCTCTGATTTACTGAACAAATCACAGTCACACAAAAAAATCAGCCCTAAACAGAGATTTATAAATCACAAAGGTAGATTCACACGGCACGCTAAGCCAAAAGGCAGCAGATCTTGTTTATGAGAACCATCTTAGAACTTCACAGGGTCTCTCCTGGCAAAGATGGAGAATTGAATTTTGATGGTAGTACAGCTAGTCCTCGACTTACAGCCATTCATTTAGTGACAGTTCACAAGTTCCAACAGCACTGAAAAAACTGACTTATGGTCATTTTTCACACACACACACACACACACACACACACACCTGTTGCAGCATCTCCTTGGTCATATGATTAATATTTGGGCGCTTGGCAACTGGCAGGTATTGTATGTTATGATAGAGTCATGAGGTCATCATTTGTAACCTTCCCAGCTGGCTTCTGACAACCCAAGTCAATGGGGGAAGCTAGATTTGTTTAATGACTGCATGATTCACTTACTGCAGTGATTCACTTAACACCTGTGGCAAATAGGTCATAAAATGGGGGGGGGACTCATTTAACAACTGTCTTGATAAGCCATAGGAATTTGGGGCTCAATTGTGTTTGTAAGTCCAGATCTACCTATAATAATTTAGGTAAAAGTAAAGGTTTCTCTGTCCAGTCATGCCTTACTCCAGTGTGCAGTACCCATGTCTATTTATTGGCCAAGGAAGCCGGTGTTGTCTGAAGACATTTTCTGTGATCATATATACACCAAAGGCACACAGAACGCTGTTACCTTTCCACGGAAGTGGTACCTATTAATCTACTCGCATTTGCATGCTTTTGAACTGCTTTTTAATCGCTGAGCCATCATGCTCTGCTTATAATAATTTGGGGAGGGGGGGATGGACAATTGTTTTAGCCTATCTGACTGTATTTAACTGGTTACCGTAACTCAAAGGTGCTGCCCAGAGGTCTTCTTTGAAGACAGCTCATTGAGCAAGCTTTAGCAGCACCTCAAGGCTCAAAACTCCACTTTTGATGTGTACTTTTTAAAGTGGTATACTTCTGCGGTTGCCAAAGTTGCTTCATATGGCTTTGCTCTCCTATCTGGAAGGTCTTCTACTACTAATGATGCCCAGGTAATAAATAACCCAGAGGAGATTAATAGCCACCTCCTGTAGCAAATTATATTTGATTTATTGCACATTACATATACACACAGGTGCCAGTAATTCAATTAAAACACAGGGCCTTTAAACTAGCAGAGATACACTTCTTGTGACAGCACAACAGCTTTTAATTCCACAATAGGATTTTAATGAAATAAGCTCAATACATAGCCTTTAACATATTCAAGAAGGGGGAGAAAGATGTATGACTTCCCTGTAAACATAATGCCACTCTGAGTTGATGCATGCAGTAACAAAGTCCGATTTAATATCTTGCTGCTAGATATATCCTCTCTCAGGAGCATCATGTAATGGCAACTTCAATAAACCAGCTTGCTTATCTTCTTGTGTTTTATAGCGGTGTGGATGAAAACTTTTAAATGCAGAGGGCTAGTGAATTCTGAAAAGCAAGATTTTTCTGTATTTCTAACCATAGGTCTGGAGGAACCAGTCCTGTAATACAGGTAGTCAGAAGAATAGAATGACAGAGTTGGAAGGGACCTCGAGGTCTTCTAGTCCAACCCCCTGCTCAGGCAGGAAACACTATACCCTTTCAGACAAATGGTTGTTCAATCTGTTCTTAAAAACTTCCAGTGTTGGAGCATTCACAACTTCTGGAAGCAAGTCGTTCCAGTGATTAATTGTTCTCACTGTTAGGAAATTTCTCCTTAATTTTAGGTTGCTTCTCTCCTTGATTAGTTTCCATCCATTGTTTCTTGTCCTGCCTTCAGGTGCTTTGGAAAATAGGTTGACCCCCTCTTTTTTGAGGCAACCCATCACACACTGGAACACTGCTATCCTATCCCCACTAGTCCTTCTTTTCACTAGACTGGACATACCCAATTCCAGCAACCGTTCTTTATATATTTTAGCCTCCAGTCCCCTAGTCCTCGACTTACAACCACCATTGGAACCGGAATATCCATTGCTAAGCAAGTTGGTTGTTAAGTGAGTCGTGCATGATTTTATGATCCTTTTTTTGCCACAGTTCTTAAGTGAATTCCTGCAGTTGACAAGTGTCATGTTAAACAAATCGGCCTTCGCCCATTGATTTTGCTTACTGAAAGCCAGATGGGAAGGTTGCAAATGGCGATCACATGATCCCGGGATTCTGCAATCATCAAAAAAGCATGCCAATTGTCAGGCACTCGGATTTTGATCCCTTGACCCTGGGGACAGTGCGATGGGCGTAAGAGGATCTTTCACTTTTTACAGTGCTGTTTAACAGTTGCTAAACTGTTGTAAATACATGTTAGTTGCCAAGCACCCAGACGTTGATGACACAACATTGGGGATAAGTGTGAGGACCTGTCAGAAGTCACATTTTGTGTGCCGTTTTTACTTCAAATGGTTGCTAAACAAATGCTTGTTAAGTTGAGGACCACCTGTGAGAAAGTCTGTCATTCTCTATAGTGGAAAATTCAGAACTTGCAGACAAAAGAAGAACTGGTCTTTAACCCAAGAGTTTTAAATTGGCTGTATGTATCCTGGTGTGAGATGAATGTAGTCAATGAATTAACTACAATCAGCATATTAATCATCAGTGATTAATGATGAAGCATTTAGCCAATAAATTAACTAAAATCTACATATGAATACTCTAGCAACATTTATTTGTTTAACCAATTTATATTTGTTCGATTGGACTCTTGGGCAGTTTAGAACAGAGCATGGGGTTAACTTCTTAAAATTATTATTCATATGCTTTAGAGTAGACCAGCAGCCCCCAATCTTTTGGGCATCGGGGACCGGTTCCGTGGAGAGAGGTTTTCCATGGAGGGGGCATGGTTTTGTGTTCTGCCTGCATCCCGTGGATGAGGCTTCGCTTGTTTGTGAGGCCCAGTTTCTGCATCCCACGGACCGGTCGCAGTCTATGGACCTGGGGCTGGGGACCCCTGGAGTAGACAACAGGATGCATTTAGGTTTCTGCCATATACAGTGTAAGGGAAAGTCTCCCTCTTAAATTGCTTATGCAAATTGTAGCACACAGAAACACACCCATGCTTGTTTTAATTATTTACTCTCATTTAAAATGAATCTAATCAATCCATTTAAACGTAATGAATTTGTGAACTTTTATTTAGTCACTAACTCTGGCTGTGGGTTGTTCAAGATCTCTCTCTCTCTCTCTCTCTCTCTCTCTCCCCCCCTCCCTCCTTCCCTCTTGCTTTCTAGCCTGGTGCCGTAATCACTAGACTAGACAAACAGACTATCTAATTCTTCAGACAATAGAAATAGGATTCAAAACCTGTGAAAATCCTGCCAATCTGGACAGAGTGGTTTGGAATAATTAAAACTAATATTGCATTGCCAAACAGTCCTTGCAGGAGAATAATGGATTGCATCAAAGTACCATTTTCTAGGAAAGACATGGAAGAGAAAACTTGAACTGCAAGTTTTCCTCTTGAAGGAATGGAGGTGCACAATGGACACCCTTTATTTCTTGAGATAAATAAAGCTACCTCCATAACAGCTTTGTTGATATTTCTACCTTAATGGAATGACTGACTTTAACTTAGTTGTGAATACTATTTCTCCTTCAGGAAGCTGTATAGGTGTTTACTAGCTTTCCCATACTCCACTTTTTAAATATTTCTTTTACCTAACTTACATCCTGAGGACCCTTACCTTGGTGGAGGGTTCATCTTGTGCCAGGAATCCCATCTCAGGCAACTGTTAATAGTAAAGCATTATTATCTCTCAATAAGTTAAGATAGTTGTTATTGGAGAACTGTGGCAAGATAGTTTTTGGTCAAGTGTCTGTGAGTTTAAATCCCACCTTAACCATGAAAGCCAGCTGGGTGAGGGGTCACTTTGAGCCAGTCCCCAGGAGACTGTCAGTTGTAGTCCTTCCTTAGGCATGGAAGCTGGTTGGGTGGCTTTGGGCCAATCACCAAGAGACAGTGGGTTCTAGTCCCGCCTTAACCATGAAATCCAGCTGGGTAACCTTGGGCCAATCACGCACTCTTGACCCAACTCCACCTCACAGGGTTGTTGTGGGGAAAATAGGAAGAAGGTGTGTTCAATATGTTCGCCACCTTGACTTATAGGTAAAAATAATAAAGGCAGGATATAAATAAAGAAAATATGGACAATAACAATGCTTTCCCTTTGTATTCCTATTTTGATAGTAAAGTGGCATCAAGTTCCTCAATTCACTTAGGTATATAACTATTGTTGGAAACAGTGTTCAGTTGTAGTAGTATTTAATGTTAAAGATGATAAAGATTTATTGTTACAACCCCGGCAGTTTGGGAGCTTGGCAACCAACCTGTATTTATGGCCATTTTCAGTGCCCCATAGTCATGTGACTGATTTATGGCAATTTTTTTGTCCAAAACTGGTATTTGCTTCTAGTTTCTTTAAAAAATGTCTATCATCCATAATGGGTTTTCTTAACAAGCATGGCATTCACCCTAATGACTGCGGCATTAACTTTATGACCTCCACATTCATTTAACAACTGCACACAAATGAGTTGGTCATGTGGGTGCCTTGACCTACGACTTCATGACACACAGCAAAGGTACCAGGAGACCTTGCGGTCGTAAGTGGAGGACTATCGAAATACGTGTGTGTGTATGTGTATGTGTGTGTGTAGAGAGAGAGAGTAAGTGTACACTTTGAGTTAATTAAGATAAAAACCAACAGTCTAGTTTGCTGTGAATTACATCAGAGCATAACCTGCTTTAAAGTCTGGGCCTTACTGACACAAATCAAATAACTGTTTGACCTTTTTTTAATTCCTAACACTGGGCTGGATTCCAACAGCTGACTTTATCATAAATCTTAACTGTGTTTGCTTTAGTACAGTTTTACAGTTAGGACTTCTGGTCTTTTGGCTATATGCTGTGCATTGGGAGAGAATAAGGCTGGAGGGGCACATTGTTTACTTGTTCTGTCTGTATTTGTTTGATCACCTCTGGCATTGTGAGAGGCACGTGGTAGGACAATCAACGTGGGCTGAAAACCTGGTTCCTGCCTGAATTGCAGTTTGGGCTGTGTGAAAATGCTCAAGTATATATGGGGCATTCTACAGGTGGTCCTCAACTTAAAAACCACAATTGGGACCAGAATTTCTGTTGCTAATCAGTTCTGTGGCTGCTAAGTGAGTTGTGCCTAACTTTACAACCTTTTTTTTTTTTGGCAAGGTTGTCAAGCTAAATCACTGCAGTTCTTGAATGGATCACGAGGTTGTGAAGGGAATTCAGTTTCCCCCATTGACTTTAGGCTGGGGAGGTTGCAAATGGAGATCACACGACCCTGGGATGCTGCCACCATCATAAAAACATGCCAACTGCCAAGCACCCAAATTTTGATCACTTGATCTTGGGGATAGTGTCATGGTTGTAACTAAGAGGACCAGTCATAAGTCACTTTTTCCAGTGCTGTTTAATTTTGAACAGTCACTATTTTTCCACAAGAGAAGCTCTTAGCCTTTTATAAATTCCAGGGAGTCGGTGATTTCCATAGGAAAAAAAATACAAGCTTATTTTCACTAACTTGGGCAGAAATTTAGCTTGTCTTGTTGAGTTAATAGATGACCAAAGCAGCAGGTGTATTACGGTATTACCAAAACATGTTTTTTTTTAAATGTGTTGATAACTGTACTTGAGCAACTCATTTTCTTTCTAATGTAATTCTACGGTTGATGTATTTTACGTATTTAAATACTTTTTTTTTTTAAAAAAAGGTGTCCATGAAGAATCCCTGATCCACAATTTAATTAAGGGTTAAGAAGGAAGTGTTTCCTTTTATTAGCTTCTTTACATTTACCTTTACTGGATGTTGTTTAGTTAAAACTTGTTGAGAAAGGAAGCATTCTGTTTTCCATCCAGGTTTTCTATACCTGCCTGTAACCTACTGTTCCTCCCAAGCTATGATGATTCTTGTGATGAGCGGTACAACTCTTTGTCAGAGTTCTTTGGTTGTTGTTGTTGTTAGCTGCGAAGTCGTGTCCGACCCATCGCGACCCTATGGACAATGTTCCTCCAGGCCTTCCTGTCCTCTACCATCTTCTGGAGTCCATTTAAGCTCACGCCTACTGCTTCAGTGACTCCATCCAGCCACCTCATTCTCTGTCGTCCCCTTCTTCTCTTGCCCTCAATCTTTCCCAGCATTAGGCTCTTCTCCAGTGAGTCCTTCCTGCTCATTAGGTGGCCAAAGTATTTGAGTTTTAGCTTCAGGATCTGGCCTTCTAAAGAGCAGTCAGGGTTGATCTCCTCTAGGACTGACCGGTTTGATCGCCTTGCAGTCCAAGGGACTCTCAGGAGTCTTCTCCAGCACCATAGTTCAAAGGCTTCAATTCTTTGGCGCTCAGTTCTTTGGTTACTGTACATATATTGAAATGGTTAGAAGTCCAGCCTTTGAAATAATTTCCATCTCCTGAGTTTTCTTCCTCTTGTCCCAGGTTAAAGGCTAATTTGGTTGTGGATGAATAATGCAGGTGTTGACAGCTTGTGTACCCCTTGTGCAATTCTGGTTTTTATTCTTAGTAGCCTACAAATCTAGCCACACCTCTTATGAGGGAGGCTAGAGGTCATAAGTTATTCTCCTGTATAATAAGTGGCTAGCAATGAATCATCCAGGACTTAAAAGAGTAACTTCCATTGCTTAGCTGTGTTTTCTTGGTCTGTTGAAGGTTGAGACACCACAACCTTCCAGTCACAAGGCTAGTTTGGGGGGAAAAACAAACATTTGAGAACCAGGGAGTTTGACAGGTCCACTGCACATGATAGTTTGATCTGAGTCAGTGTTGGAAAAAGAGGGACATCCAAGAAACACTTCAAACCTTTGTTGAGGTCATCTCTGTCCAGCTCAGGTGAAAATAATTGATGTGACCACGCTCCCCTTTTGTCAGACTGTCTCTCAAAAGATAGTTGAAGAAGATAATATAGTGCCTTAGTAAGACCACACTTAGAATATAGTGCATCCAGTTTGGGTCACCATATTATAAAAAAGATTTAGAGACTCTGGAAAGAGTGCAGAGAACAGCAACAAAGATGATTAGGGGACTGGAGGCTAAAACATGTGAAGAACAGTTGCAGGAATTGGGTTTGTTTAGTCTAGTGCAAGGGTAGGCAACCTTGGCTCTTTTATGACTCGAGGACTTCAACTCCCAGAATTCCTGAGCCAGCCACGCTGAGGAGAAAGGGAGAGGTTTCCATGCTGAGCCATGCTGGCTCAGGAATTCTGGGAGTTGAAGTCCACGAGTCATAAAAGAGCCAAGGTTGCCTACCCTTGCACTAGACTAAACAAACCCAATTCCTGCAACTGTTCTTCACATGTTTTAGCCTGGTCTAGTGAAAAGAAGGGACTAGAGGTGACATGAAAGCAGTGTTCCAATATTTGAGGGGCTACCACAAAGAAAGGCAGGGTCAACTTATTTTCCAAAGGATCTGAAGGCAGGACAAGAAACAATGGATGGAAACTAACCAAGGAGAAAAGCAATCTAGAGCTAAGGAGAAATTTCCTGACAGTGAGAACAATTAGTCAGTAGGAAAACTTGCCTTCAGAAGTTGTGGGTGCTTCATCACTGGAGGCTTTTAAGAAGAGACTGGACAGCCACTTGTCTGAAATGGTTTAGGATCTCCTGGTTGAGCAGGGGGTTGGACTAGAAGACCTCCAAGGTTCCTTCCAGCTCTATTGTGTTAAGACAATGGTGTGTTGTTGTAACCACTTGGAATACAAGTCAATGGAGTGATGTTTGATGGTTGTATTGTACCCAGTTTTTATATCTTCAGGAATTGCTACCAGCCCAGTTAACTGAATGACAAAAAGGTGTGAAGCTGGAAACACTGAAAAGGTGGAAGTTGAACAGCACTGAAGGTGTTAATTGTTAATGCAGTTATTAATTGAGCTGGAAGAAAGCCTCAAGCGTTTAGTGTAAGATGTCATGATTAGCTTATTTTTTGTGATCTCCAAGAGTGGCATTTTTCATTTTATTTTTTTAGGGTAGGATCACATTTCCTCTTTAAACCTTGTCTTGATACGCTTCTTAAGTATGGAAATGTATCTCAAATTCTAGTTTCTGCTTCAGAAATTTATTAATTCCGTTGATCACAATAAACCTGGAAGAAACCTGCCCATTTAATGTTGGATAAACATAATGGGGGAATGCAGCTATAAATTTTCCAAGTTCGTACTGTGACTGGCCTGGGATTTGAACTCAGGGTTTCCTCTTCTAATTCCAGTGAGGAAATTTTTCACATATTTGGAATTACAGCTAGTTCTTGACTTACAACCACAACTGGGGCTAGAATTTCTGTTACTGAATGAGGCGGCTGTTAAGTGAATTGTGCCTGCAGGATTTTATGATTTTTTTTTGCCACGGTTTTTAAGCAAATCACTGCAGTTATTAAGTGAATCACATGTTTGTTTAAGTGAATTTAGCTTCCCCATTGAATCTGCTTGTTGGAAGTCTCCTGGGAAGGTCATAAATGGCGATCACATTACCCCAGGATGCTGCAACCATCATAAATACTGCTAAGCTTGTAAGCCGCCCTGAGTCTTCGGAGAAGGGCGGGATATAAATGGAATTAAAATAAAAATAAAACAAAAAATAAAATAAATACATGAGGGTTGCCAAGTGCCCAAATTTTGATCACATTACTCTGGGGATGCTGTAATGGTTGTAAAGGTGAGGACTGGACATGTCACTTTTTAAGTGCCATTGCAACTTTGAATGGTCACTAAATGAATGGTTGTAGGTTGAGGACTCCCTGTATAATTCCTCCTATACAGGTAGTCCTTGACTTACAACCACAATTGAGCCCCAAATTTCTGTTGTTAAGTGGGACAATTGTAAAGTGAGTTTTGCCCCATTTTACCACCTTTCTTGCCTCAGTTGTTAAGTGAATCACTGCAGTTGATAAGTTAGTTGCCCAGTTGTTAAGTGAATCTGGCTTCCCCCTTGACTTTGCTGCAAAGGTCATAACCGTGAAAAATGGTCATAAGTCACTTTTCCCAGTGCCGTTGTAACTTTGAACGGTCACTAAATGAACTGTTGTAAGCTGAGGACTATTGGTACTTGGCATGTTACAGCAGCTAATGGCTGTTCATCCATTGTGTCAACATGACTGTCGCTTCAAATAGGGATCATTTTGCTACCACAAGAAAGAAGGGCAAATTGGTAAGAATGCAAGTCCACTGCATGTTAAAGAATTATTTTACTTAAGAAATATGGAACAGTTTTAATGTTTTCTAATCTTCCCATTTGGGTTTGGTTTCTCTCACGTCTCCTTTCTTCATCCTGCTACTCATCAAAATGGTATCTGCTTGTTGAATGCTTTTTGTTTCTTTTCTTATTTTCCTATTGCTTTTTCATCCAAGTTAATTTGCTTCCTTTGGTCTAGTAATAAATTGAAGAAGTTAATAGTGCATGGCTGAGAAGAATTAACATTTAAAACTAAGGTGAAGAAAGAATTAGATATGCCTTGCTAAAAAGAGGTATATGTGTGCGGACTGCATGTGTATTTTGTCCGTGTTTTATTTCTTTTTCAAATTTATATAGCCACCCACCTCACAGAACAAGAGACTCAGGGTGATGCACAACAAAGTTAAAAAATGCTAACTCACAAACAACAACAATTAGTATTAAAAACAGGCAGTCCTTGACGTACGATCACAGTTGAGCCAAAATTGCTGCTGCTAAGCAAGACAATTGTTGTTAAGTGAGTTTATGCCCCATTTTTTACAACTTTTCTTGCTACAATTGTTAAGTGAATCACTGCAGTTGTTAGTAACACGGTTGTTAAGTGAATCTGCCTTCTCCCATTGACTTTGCTTGTCAGGTCACAAAAGGTGACCGCATTTATGGTTGTTTGCTGTGTCACCTGGCCAGGATTTATCACTTTTTTGCCAGAAATTGGCATTTACTTTCATTTTCCTACAAAAAATGCCCACTATGGACAATGGATCTGCCTGACGACCATGCCGATTGACTTAACAACTGCTGCAAAAGTCATAAAATTGGGCATGGTCACACATGAACCCACTAAGTGATATCATAGTTCTGGACTCTATTATGGTAGTTAGTCAAAGCCTGCTTGTATCCTGTACTAACATGTTATGCATTGTTTTTCTCACCATGTTGCTAAGTAACAAAAATGTTAGAAAACAACGGGAATTAAGGTTCAACAGAGGTTGGGAAAAGGCCTGAATTCCTAGATTTAGGTTGGATATGCCTCATTATATATAGAAGTGTGAGAGCTTTGGAAATTACTGAAGCAATCATCTCTTTTGAACTGAGAATAAGTACCTTTTTTGCCTGTTCTTTTTTTTTTAACCATGCCTTGTATCTCTCTTGGTGCATTTGAATCTTGTGGGCATCTCTCTAGGACCGGGGTGGGGAACGATGTCCCTTTTATGACTTGTCGACCTCAACTCCCAGAATTCCCGAGCCAGCATGGAATTCTGGGAGTTGAAGTCCACAAGTCATAAAGGAATCATGCTTCTCTACCTCTGCTCTAGGAGAAAATATACCTATTTAATCACTAGGAAAGTTTGTTAGCAGAGCTAAGAATAAGCCTATCTTGATGCTCTTGATGAGGTAAACAGTGGGGTGGAAAAAGGTATAAAAAGCACATCAGGACCTTTAGCAGAAACGCCTGCGACACACTTCGAGAACAGGAGAGCTTTTCTTTGCTAAAGGACCATGCAAATACGGCTCCACAATACCGAATGAACACTACCTTGAAAGGATTGCTCTGTGTTTACACACGGCTAAGCGTTTTTCCCAAATTGACCTGAACTCTGCAGAAATGCATAGGCTACGCGAAGCGGCTTTTGAATTTGAACGTAGACCCCCTTGCTTGATTTTCTGTTTTATATTATGAGTTGTCATGCTGATTGTTCTTAAACCGTCAGATTTTTCTGATGCCTGCCTGGTTCTTTTTATCCTCTTCCTCACTTGGAAGCCCTTGAAGCCTCTTCTAAACAAACAGTTGCACCAGCAGAGTTAATAATGCAAGCTTCAGGGAATAATCTTGTTGGGTAGAAGAACGAGGTCTCTTGTGGGTTCACCGGGGGCTTGGCAAAACGGAAAAGATTTCATGTTTCTAGCTGCAATCTAATTGAAGTGATGTTGCCTATGGGGAAGTTATGAAGCACTGTGTTTTTGATGCTGATAAATACAATGCACAGGTAGTTTTTGACTTACGAACCATCCCTTTTGTGACAGTTCAAAGTTCCAATGGCATTGGAAAATGTGACTTAACGACGAGTTCTCACACTTAACAACTGTTGCAGCATCCCCACGCTGACGTGATCAAAATTTGGGCCCTTGGCAACCAGTGTATAATTATGATGGTTGTAGCATTCTGGGGGTCATATGGCTGCCATTTGCAACCTTACTAGTCATTTTCTGACAAGCAGAATCAACGGGGGAAGCCAAATTTGCTTAATGACTGCATCACTCACTTAGCAACTGCAGCATAACAGAATTGCAGAGTTGGAAGGGACCTTGGAGGTCTTCTAGTCCAACCCCTTGCTCAAGCAGGAAACCCTGTATCATTTCAGACAGATGGTTGTCCAGTCTGTTTTATGAAAAAAGGTTATAAAATGGGCCACAACTCCCTTAACAACTGCTTTGCTTAGCATCAGAAATTTTGGGCTCAGTTGTGGTCCTAAGTTGAGGACTGCCTGTATCTCCCTCTCCAATCCGGATTAAAGAGTTATAAAAGTTATCTTTGCTTGGCAGCTAAATGGCCTATAAAGGATACACAGGGCATGATCTTAGCTATGTTACATTGTGAAATATGCTACCATTTCTTTAAAAAAAAGTTACTTGGAAATAGATGAACATACATTTCCACTGTCACCATAATTCATCTGAGAGATGTTGACATCTGTCTCACTTGGCCAGGACAAAATTTGTCAGGTGTTTGACACATTTTAGCATTTCCCCCACCATTTCCGAAGAATGCCTGAGGCAACCTAGGATAGTTTTCGACAATCAAATAAATTATATTGTGACAAAACAAAACCTGATCGATTTGGGGCAGAACCTCCCAGAATATTGGAAGAAACTATTTCCAAGACTCAGATTAGTGATAACAATTTTGTTCTCCATAAAACAATGAAGAACCTCTGGGGTGACAGTAATTTCCAGCCATTGGCTTTTTATTGAACTGCACCAGAGTTTTCAAATCTCTACAGTGAGACTTTTTTTTTTGCTTTTGAACTTATTTGACATTTTTTTCTGGATCCTCTACGTTTTGCATGCAGGTGAGATGTCACTGATTCTTTCCCATGTCATGTTTTTGAAAGATGGATTGATAAAGAGCCAGGCAACTTTTCCTCAAGTTGATGGATATCTTGCAAATGCTAGCATGGTAAATGTTTTTAAACTCTTCAAAATGGGCAGATGCAGCTTCAAGTAAGCTCCGACCTTAAAGATCTGAAGGCTTGTTCTTTTGTATGTCACTGCCTGCGCTGCCCATGTGGATTCTCTGATTTGCTGCAGATGTATTTGGCCTGTTGGCCTGTTTCTTGATTCCGCCTTCCTAACTAGCATTAAATTCTGTAACCGGAAATCACTCTCTACATGTAGCCCTTGATGTACGACCACAATTGCCGTTGTAAATCGAGGACTATCCCTACTTAAAAACAGCTCCCATCAAATTCAGCAGGTTTTACTCCCATATTTGGACAAAGCCCCATGTCAAGAAATCAATTTTCCAAATTGGTGTACCTCAGGACTGGATTCTAATAGAAAGACTAGGCTTTTTTCATCTGGGAAATGGTTGGCTGAGATGTAGAATACTTCTTTCTCTGTTCCATAATATTTTGGTTTCATTCATTTTCCCATTCCTGTTAAATTATTTCCTTGACTATTACTTTAGAAATTTTAATGCACAATACAAACGGTCCTCGACTTATGACCGCAGAATTTCCATTGTTAAGCAAGGTTAAATCAGCCGCACCCGTTTTTACACTTTTTTTCTCATGGTTGTTAAGCAAATTGCAGTTGTTAAGTGAATCCTGCAGTCATTAAGTGAACCTCACTTTCCCTATTGACTTCCCCATAGGGCAGGGGTGTCAAACCTGCGACGTCCCGTGATGTCGTGCGACGTATCGGAGCTTCTTCCCCATTGCCGGCAATGGGGTTGGCGTGGTTTGTCGTGACGCATCCGGCCTGTGGGCCAGCTGACACCCCTGCCATAGGGAGTTGGAAGCTGGCTGGGAAGGGCTCAGATTGTGATTGCATGACCCCCCCCAAGATGCTGCAACCATCGTAGTAAATACATAACTGCCAAGCATTTGAATTTTGACCATGTGACCATGGGGATGCTGCAATGGCTGTCTGGATTACTCCTAAGCCACTTTTTTGAGTGCCGTAATAACTTGGAATGGTCAGTAAACAAACAGTTGTATATTGAGGACTACTTGTAGACATTTTCCTAATCACTAAACATACTTATTGCCTTCCAAGATCTGACTCTTTGTAGAAATTTCAAACTTGTCTAAACAAAGGAAAGAAATGTAGGGAGCAGAAGGTGGAGCAATTGGGACAATTGTCATTGCATGCCATGGTGTGTTAATTGTGGGTTAACATTATTTCCATGTATTTCTCTGCTTTAAATTTCAACAGGCACTCCCTTTCCCCACCCTTTTTTTTGGCTTAGAATCTAATTTCAGGGCCAGGTTCTGTTGTGGAAGACAAGAAATGGCCCCATTATTAGGGAATTGTAGGTGTCCTCCCTGGATTAGGAGAAGACTTGCCAAATGTCTTTCATATTTGCTAATTACAACCAGGCTTGCTCCATCTGGGATTAAGGTTAACTTTCATGGTAGAGAAGCCTGGGGGGGTTTCTTACTTTAGAAATTAAACACTGTCACACTTCAAAGGGTTGCAGGGCGAACAAAACAGAAGTGGTTTTCTGCCAGTACCTACAGATTTCCAGATGTTTTCCATGTTGATTTTGCAGGTCACCTAAGAGAGGAGTGAACTTTGGCCTGGCCCTGGGTTCATAATAAAACACAGGCAAGACAGTCCTGGATTTACATGGAGGAAGAGGCCTAAGTCCAAATTAAATTAAAGCCTTTTGAGACGGTAGCAATGTGAGAATGGCTTGAGTGTTGAATCAGAATGAAGGATTTTTTTTCCTTAGGAGTTACGACAGAAACATTTGGGAACACTGCAAGCAGATTACAGATAGTCTTTTACTTACAACCATTTGTTTAGTGTCCATTCAAAGTTCCAATGGTACTGGGGGAAAAAGTCACTTATGACCATTTTTCAGACTTATGACCATTATGAAAGGGACGCGGTGGCTCAGAGGGTTAGGACGCTGAGCTTGTCGATAAGAAGATTGGCAGTTTGGCAGGTCAAATCCCGAGTGCCGCGTAACAGAGTGAGGGCCTGTTACTCATCCCAGCTTCTGCCAACCTAGCAGTTCGAAAGCACATAAAAATGCAAGTAGAAAAATAGGGACCACTACGGTGGGAAGGTAACAGCGTTCCGTGCGCCTTTGGCATCTAGTCATGCTGGCCACATGACCATGGAGACGTCCTCGGACAAACGCTGGCTCTTTGGCTTTGAAATGGAGATGAGCACCGGCCCCTAGAGTTGGAAACGACTAGCACACACCTTTACCTTTTTACCTTTTTATGACCATTACAGCATCCCCATGGACCCGTGATCAAAATTTGGATGCTTGGCAAATGGCATTCGTTTATGATGGTTGCAGTGTCCTGGGGTCGTGTGATCACCTTTTGCGACTTTCTGACTAGCAAAGTCAATGGGGAAACCGGATTCCCTTTACAGCTGCGTTCCTAATTTAACAACTGCAGTGATTCACTTAACAAGTGTGGCAAGAAAGTTTGTAGAATGGGCCAGAACTCATTTAACAACTTTTGACCTCACTTGTGATTGTAACTCAAGGACTACCTGTATTAGGGTCTAATTAGCAAAAATTGGTACTGAGAAGCATACTGTCTTTGATACAGAAGATGGCTCATTGCTTTCACGATGTGCCATTGGTATATTTACCCTCCATTAATTTGCCTAATTAACTTTCGAAATTGTCTAAACTGGTAGTCATCCACTTGTTTTATAGCAGCAGGTTCCATAAAAATTGTATGCTGTGAGATTGATTATATGCCATCAAGGGGTTCTTGACTCTTAGTGACCACATCTATCGACAGATGATATTCTGTACATAATCTGCTGTTTCAGATCTTCTAACAATGCACTTATCACAACTTTGACTGAGTCCATCTACCTTGTTACTGGCCCTCGTCCTCTTCTCCTTCCTTCCATCTTTCCCAGCATTAGAGCCTTCTCCAGAGAGGTGGAGCTTTGCATCATGTGTCCAAAATAGTTGAGTTGAGTTTAATCATTTGTGCCTGAACTGAGAAGTTGGGGCTGGTTGGTTTTTTTTTTTTTGATGACCCTTTGGTTTGTTTTCTTGGCTGTCCACAGTATTCTCAAGAGTCTTCTCCAACATCAAAGTTCAAAAGACTCAATCCTCTTCTTACCTGGTTTCTTCCAAGCTTTGACTACCATAAAGCGTTACAGGGAATACCAGGGTTCGCACAGCTCGGATCTGAGCTGTGTGAAGGAGGAGTTTGTCTTGGATCTCCTATATAGTCAACTGTTAGATGATCTTCAGGTTCAAGGGAAAAAGAAGACCATATATAATGGCATAATGTGGTGAAGAAAACTTGCTGTCGTTGCTGCCATAATTGCCATAGAAACTTAGCAGAGATGATTTCATCAAGGGGCCCTCATATCTGGAGTTGACCTCATTGGTAATAATGGGAAGGTACATATCAATCAGATATTCACTTATAGTCAAGCTGGTTGTCTTTAATCATAAGGTCTAACATCCACTTCTTGGTTCTTTGTATCGTGCATATCAATTCCCTTTGGATATTTGCACTTGCTAGAGATACCATGTTGTTCACTCCTAAAACTGCTCTCCTGTGACTCTGATGACAGTTTTGTGGTTCCTACACCCAAGTGAAGTGTTCAGCGTGAGCAGGAACACAGATTATCCATTGTTTCTCAAATTGGGGTCTGAGGACCACTGAGGGTCCCCTAAGACTCTCAGGGGCCTTCAGAATCAAAATGATTTGCCGGCTTAATGTGGGGAAAAATAATACAATATTAAAAATTCTGCTTTTAAACTTCTTAATGTTTTAAAATGATTATAAAATGGTTTCATAGTTTATAGTTCTGCTTTTATAGTTTTTCATTTTTTAAATAATTATGTCATGGTTTTAGGTAATGATTGCTTTATATTTTTTTTTGTTTTATTGGATTCTTGTACTCTACCCAGTGTTGCTTTCTGTGAGATGAGAGGCCATATACATTTGATTTATAAATAAATAAAACCAATTGAGCAATCACGAGGAGCAGTAGTGCAGTGAGTGCATCCATTTTAATTTTTAATATGGTAAATATTGATAACTATATCCCATATAAACAAAAGCTCTTTGGGGGCCCTCAATAATTTTTTAAAATGGAAACGGTTCCAAGACAAAAGAACATTTTAAGAAATCCTGACCTGGGCTATTATTCCCTGCTAGCAACCAAGGAAGAAGAAATTTTAAAAAATCAATATTTTTGACCAGCTAATATTTTGTCTAGGCCAGGGGTAGGCAACCTTGGCTCTTTTATGACTCATGGACTTCAACTCCCAGAATTCCTGAGCCAGCATGGCTCAGCTTGGAAACCTCTCCCTTTCCCCTCAGCATGGCTGGCTCAGGAATTCTGGGAGTTGAAGTCCACAAGTCATAAAAGAGCCAAGGTTGCCTAGGCTAAGAGATGTATAACGAAATTCTGTCTCCCAAACTGTTATAAATAGTCCTCGACTTACAACCATTCATTTAGTGACCAAAGTTACAACAGCATTGAAAAAAGTGACTTATGACCATTCCTGGTACTTATGGTACAACTGTCACAGCATCCCCATGATCACCTGATTAAAATTGGGACACTTGGCATCCAGTATCTATTTACGATAGTTGCTACATCACAGGCTCATGTGATCGCCATTTACGACCTTCCCAGTGAACTTTTGGCAAGCAAAGTCAACCGGGTGGTGGTGGGGAGAGATGGATTTATTTAATAACTGCATGATCCATTTAACTGTAGTGTTTCGATTAACATCCATGGCTAAAAAGGTCGTAAAGTTGGGTAGAACTTCCTTAATAGTCGCCCTGCTAAGCAATGGAAATTCTGGTCCCAACTGTGGTTGTAAGTCGAGGATTACCTGTAATGTAGTACAGGTAGTCCTCAACTTACAATAGTTCGTTTAGTGACCGTTCAAAGTTACAACGGCTCTGGAAAAAGTGACCAGTGACCTTTTTCAAACTTATAACTGTTAAAGCGTCCCCATGGTCACATGATCAAAATTCAGTGCATGGCAACTGACTCGTATTTATGACGGTTATAGTGTGCCGGGGGTTGTGTGACCCCCCTTTTGTGATCTTCTGACTAGCAAAATCAATGGGGAAGCCAGATTCACTTAACATCTGTGATACTAACTTAACCACTGCAATGATTCACTTAGCGTCTGTGGCAAGAAAGGTCATAAATGGGGCAAAGTTCACTTAACAAATGTCTCGCGTAGCAACAGAAATTCTGCTCTCAATTTTGGTCCTAAATCAAGGACTTCCTGTAATATAGAAATAGGTTCTTAGCTACCATTCTTCATTTAGAAGATCCTTTCCATGGGTTATGCTCTTGGATCTTTAAAAAAAGCCACTTTTAAATACTGTCGTACCTGGTCTAGTTAAAATTCAGGAAGGCAGAGCCATTTGTGAGATGTAAATGTTCCTGATATTTACTGAATTGTCACAGGAAAACAAGGAATTTGGATCAATTTGTGTCTCACACTCCATTTGCTGGCATGTCACTGTACCTGTCTCAGCGATCTGTGCTCCTGTAATACATCCAGGCAACATCTGGAAGTCCCTGATGATATGTCTTTGTTTATTTATTTATTTTAACACTTTCCTCCCTCTCCAAAACCCTCCCCCACCTCGAAAAAAAAATCGGTATTCCTCAGAAGCTGCATGGTCGCTTTTGTTGTTGTCGTAGACTGGCTTCCTCTCTTAGCTCATTTGGGTATGAAAATGTCCATAAATGTAGGCACTAATTTATTGCAGCGTTGCAATCATGGAAATTGGCTCCTGCCATGGTAACCCAACTGCAAACGTAAGCAGTCTCCTCCCCTCCCCAAAAGGAGATGATCTTCCACGTTGGGAGATCAATTTTCTGGGATTCATGGAAATGGGAGATAAATTTCTAATGGAGATGCATTCAGGGCTTGGTCTGCTAAATGCGCAGAGTTTTTGGTGCCCTTGAGAATGCTGAAGAGATGAGGAGACTGAGCAGGATGGTGTTGTGCAGAGAGAGATCAGATTAGGGTAAATGATCATGTATTTATTAACACTTGTCAATGAAATTAAAATATATTATGATGAATGCTAATGACTCCGAGATGCATCCATAAAGATTTCTGGGATATTCCCCAACCTGGTATTCTCTGGATGTTTTATGATAAGAGTTTTAATGCTGGTTGGAAATTCTGGGATTTGTTGATGTAAATTGACAACCCTAATTAGAGCAGGAATGGGGGAATAGTTGTAATGGGTTTCTGTGATAAATTTCTGAATGAATTCCGGTAGATCAGCACATCCTACTGACTGCAGCAAGAGTGGTCCCCCATTATAAACTTCTGAAAAGATTGAACTTTGGTGATAATTGGGAATTACAGGTAGCCCTCGATTTACAACTGTTCATTTAGTGACCGTTCAAAGTTACAACAGCCTTGAAAAAAAACTTTTCACAGTTATGACCATTGCAACATTGCCGTACTCGCATGACCAAAATTTAGAGGCTTGGCAACTGGTTCATATTTATGACCGTTGCAGCGTTCCAGGGATCACCTTTTGCAACCTTCTCACAAGGCAAGTCAGTGGGGAGGCCAGGTTCATTTAGTGACCAAGTTACTAACTTAACAACTGCAGTGATTCACTTAACAAGTGTGGCAAGAAAGGTCGTAAAATAGGGCAAAACCCTAACAAATGTCTTGCTTAGCTACATAAATTTTGGTCAATCAATTGAGATTGTATGTATTTATGTGTGTATACCTGTATTTCTGTCCCCGTTTATAACCTAGAAGGGGTCTTGTGGTGGTTCGGAGGTTAAGACCCTGGGCTTGTAAGCCGGAAAGCTGGCAGCCCAGGTTTGGGACCCGAGCACCACGTGACAGGGTGAGCTCCCGTCCTCGCCCCAGCTCCTGCTAGCTTAGCAGTTTGAAAGCATGCAAATGCAAGTAGATAAATAGGTACTACTTTGTCGTGAGAAGCTCACAGTGCTCTGTGACAGTGTGGTGGAAATATCTTCAGACAACGCTGTCTCAATGGCCTTGAAACAGATGAGTACCGCCCCTCATAGTTGGCAACGAGTAGCAGAGTAAAATCCGCAGGGACTCCTTTACCTTTTTTTAAACCTATAGCCTAGAAAGGCTATAACTGTGTTGTTGTCTTGCATTTAGAAAAAGATACAGGATATAGAATTGCTTGATTCCATGTAAGTTATGTTATGACAAGCCACCCCGAGCCACAAACTAGTCGATCAGATTTGAGCCTCGTCTGTTGTGTGAAGCAGAAACAGAATGTAGTTATAGTCATTGTGTTACAAGAACCCTGAAAACTGGGTTAATTGACCAAAGTGTTGTTCAGTTAACCATGGGTGTGTCATGCAAACAGGTTCTAGTTGAAAGATCTCACTGTTGCAAGAATAATAACAGGACTGGAGGGGACTCCAGGGGACTGGAGGCTAAAACATATCGGGAACTGTTGCTGGAATTGGGTATGTGTAGTTTAATGAAGAGAAGGGTGAGGGGTGACATGATAGCAGTGTTCCAATATCTCAGGGGCTGCCACAGAGAAGAGGGAGTCAAGCTATTCTCCAAAGCACCTAAAAGCAGGACAAGAAGCAATGGATGGAAACTAGTCAAGGAGAGAAGCAACCTAGAACTAAGGAGAAACTTCTGACAGTTAGAACAATTAACCAGTGGAACAACCTGCCTCCAGAGGTGGTGAATGCTCCAACACTGGAGGTTTTTAAGAAGAGACTGGCCAGCCATTTGTCTGAAATGGTATAGGGTTTCCTGCCTGAGCAGGGGGTTGGACTAGATGACCTCCAAGGTCCCTTCCAACTTATTATTATAATTAAATATATCCTGAATTTTGCTAAATACGATTGCAAGGATATGTAGAGGTTATATTATTCAATTCCGCAAGCTGAATCTGATCCCGTGTTCAGTATGTGGGTGGGTCATATATATAAGTCACTGTCAGATCAAATTGCTTGTCTGTACCTAAAAGCATTATGTCTGTGAGAAATGTATGAATGCCTCCATTATATTAGGCAAAATGTGACTTCTATCAGATTCCAAATTTGATATATCTACGATTTCAGTGGACACTGAGAAGAGTCCGTTCATTCTCTAATGTTGGGTATACGCAGTGTAACTTGTTCCCAGATTGCAGCTCTCGCAGTTCTTACAGCTTTTAATCCACCAAGAAAAGTGATTTTTGCCAATTCTCTATTGAGACGTGTTAGGGATGAGGCTAAAATGGAAGATCAAAAGCAGCTCTCAGCTCTCGTAATCCCCTGATGCTGGAGTGGCTCTTCCAAGATATTAATTATGGAAATATCCTTTCATTACTCTAGAGAATAATAATCTCACAGGAGACATACGTCTGATCTTTGATCCTAAACTGGACAAAAGAAAGGGAGGTTTTGTTTTTCCTTCTTCAGATGTTGGCTTTTATCATTCACCTGTCTCCAGTCACACCTTCCCAAGAACCAAAGCTGATAGAAATTACAGATTGGAGGGATTAAGGTAGAAGTAGGATGAATTGAAAGCAAAGGACCAAACCACAAAATTTGTTGTTCTCTAGAGGTTGAGATGAGAAGGAAATAATTTTGCCTCCAGTTTTATCTTTCAGATATGCCAACATTGCTTGCAGATCAGTACGGGCAGTCCTCGACTTACAACAGTGACCGTTTAGTGCTTAGTGACTGTTCGACGTTACAAGTTACTTATGACCATTTTTCGCACTTACAACTGTTGCAGCGTCCCTGTGGTCATGTGATTAAAATTCGGGCACTTGGCAAGTGGTTCATATTTATGACGGTTGCGGCGTCCCGGGGTCATGTGATCTCCCCATTGACAAGCAAAGTCAACGGGGAAGGCAGATTCACGTAGCAACCATGTTACTAACTTAACAACTGCAGTGATTCACTTCATAACTGTGGCAAGAAAGATGATAAATTGTGGCAAAATTCACTTAACAAATGTCTCTCTCAGCAACAGAAAGGTTGGGCTCAATTGTGGTCGTAGGTTGAGGAATAACTGCACACCTGCATTATTGATTCTCAGACACCACTATTTTATGATATGTTGGAATTAATCTCCTGTTGGGGCTTATGGAAGTTGAAGTCCAATTACTTAGGAGTGACAGAGAGGTTTGATAGCAATATTCTGTATTTTTGATTGATTATGTGCCATCAAGTCAGTGTCAACTCCTAGCAACTGCAGAGATAGATTTTTTCCCCCCATGATGATCTATCCTTAGCCTGGTCTTTCAGGACTTCCAACAATGTACCCATCACCGCTGCAGCGGAGTCCGTCCACCTTACTTCTGGTTTTCCTCGTGTGAAAAATGGTCATAAATCAGCTTATTCAGTGCTGTTGTAACTTTGTTAAGTGGAGTTGTTAAATGAATCTAGTTTCCCCGTTGACTTTGCTGGTCAGAAGGTCACAAAAGGTGATCACATGACCCCGGGACACTGAAACCATCATAAATACGAGCTAGTTGTCAAGTGGCCACATTTTGATCATGTGACCGTGGGAATGTTGCAGTGGTCATAAGTTGTGAAAAACAGTCATAAGTCGCTTTTTCCAGTGCCATCACTAAACAAACTGTTGTAAGTTGAGGACTACCTGTATGTCCATTTTGGCTGATTATGTATCATTAAGTCAAAATTGATTCTTCATGACCACAAGAATCTGTGCCCATCCTGGTCTGTCAGGTCTACCTGATAGGCCTTTTCCACCTTTCCTAGCATTAGAGCCTTCTCCACAGAGCTGGGTCTTCACATCATGCACCCAAAGTAGGATAATTTGAGCCTGGTCACTTGTGCTCTGAATGAGAACTCTGGGTTGATTAGATTGATGATCCACTGGTTTGTTTTCTTGGTTGTCCATGGTATATATTGAGGAGTCTTCTCTCATTCCAAAATTCAAAGGTGTCAATAATGCTCTTTCTAACCTGCTTCTTCAAAATCCCACTTTCACCTCCTGACCTTGGACATGTAATCACATGTGATATGTCTACACGTCCAAGATCAGAATCATGCAAGTCATGGTATTCTGTTTGACACACTATTGGAATATCTTTTAAACCAAGGCCTTCATAGATGTTCTATCAGGTACTACTACTCTGTGGTACTCTGTGGTGTATCTCTTGGCTGTTTGTTCCTTTACTGTTAATGGTTGATCTATCCACCACTCAAGTTATCTTCATAATATTCAGTATAGGATACAAATAACGGTATAGGATAACAAATATCTTCGTAATACTCAGTATAGGATACAAATAACAGTTAAACAATTCATAAGAAAATGGAGCTTTCATCCTCATCCTTCACTGTATTTCCAACAGCTCACATATCACCACAATCCTCTATAGAGAGCTGTTAATTTTCTGGAGAAGATTTGGAAATACAGGGGGAAAATCAGAATTCTATTAACATAGCACCTAGTCCATTAGTGGAATGATATTGGTGTAAGACATGCTGTGTTGCATTCATACATATTAAATCATAGCTTGTTTTGATAATAGCTTTCTGAATGATATAATTATGCAGGGCTGGGTCATACTTCTTGGCAAACTGTAGCTTGTTTCAACGATAGCGCAAACAACTATCTATGGTGACCTGGTGGCGAATCATAATTTGAGTTTATAAATAAATAAAAAAAACAGCTGGATTTTCAACTTCCAATAAGCCAAAGTCTAGCGATAAATATAAATAAATAAACTCAAAATAAATAAATAAGCATTGTGTTTTAGTGAAATGGAAACCCATATAATGTTTCATTTAAGAGAATCCCAGTTTATTTTTCTTCTCTGCTATTCTGCTTTAGTTGTTAGGAAGACGATATGTGCACTTAAGGCTTGTAGGAGTTTGTTTTTTTACCAGTACCTCAAGAGCCACTTACCAAAGCTAGTTGCAAAAGAGATATACAGCACTTAAACTAAAATAAGAGGCCCTTCTGAGTACATTCTGGGCTTTGAAATTTGTTTTCGGTAATGACAGTGTTTTCATGCAAAAGTTTCTAGTTACTCAAAGGCAGACTGAGTCTGGGGCCCTTCAAATACATTGAGGTTAACACTCGCAGAATTTTTTAGCTAGCGTGGGCTGTCTCCACAGAATAGAATGGAAGCCTAATTTGGGGATTGAAGGATGGATTATTGCCATCAAGTTGTTATTGACTCTTAATGTCCATACAGCTGAAACCTGTTCTTTCAAGTCTCCCAATGGTACACCGATCACCACTCTAAATGTAAATCCATCCACCTTGTTGGTGGTCGTCCTCTTCTCTTTTCTTCTACCTTTCCATGCATGATTAGAGCTTTCTCCAGCGAGCTTCACATAATGTGTCAAACATAGGATAATTTGAGCCTAGTCATTTGTGCCTTGAGTGAGAGAACTCTGGGTTGATTTATTCACTCATTCATCTGTTTGTCCAAAAGGTGCTTTTTTCAGGAGGCAACTGGACTTTCTTGTTTTTCTTTGAAGACGTTTCGCTTCTCATCCAAGAAGTTTCTTCAGCTAGGACGGCGATCTGAATGACTGAGAATCTCCACAGACATCCATCTGTTTGTTTTCTTGGCTGTCTATATTGCTCTCAGGAGCCTTCTCCAAAACCAACATTCAGAAGGGTCAATATTTTTCCTATCTTGCTTCTTCAAAGTTCACCTTTTGCTTCCATAGGGGGTCACAGGGAATACCACAGCTTGCAGAGCTCTGATCTTTGTCGGTATAGACCAGGGGTCTCCAAACCTGGCAACTTTAAGACTTGTGGACTTCAACTCCCAGAATTCTGAGGAATTCTGGGAGTTGAAGTCCACAAGTCTTAAAGTTGCCAGGTTCGGAGACCCCTGGTTTAGACATGTCACTGCATCTAAATAACTTTTCCTGGGCTTTCACCAAATGCTATTGCGCAACACGTTTGGGAAAGGGTGCCCTAAAGTTTTCTAATTTAGGAGCCCTAATTTTGCAGTTAAGTTGATTAATTATTACATTCTTATCAAAGGATGGAAACCTGGGAATGTCCAGCTGATCAGTTATAAAACAACCCAGCTCTGTTGGACCCATCTTTGTCCACTGCTCCCGTACAATGCGTTTCTAACACAGAAGGTCATTTTTGATTTATCCAACCTTTTGCTACTATACATGGCTTTGATTGCAAGTCGTCAGCAAGCTGCATGCATGGGTGACTAGATTTTTTTGGGGGGGGGGAAATGGAGTGTTTCAGGTGAGAGCTACTCTTAACACTCCTTCAGAAATTGGAGGGATAATCCTGTTTGTGCTTCGTTGCTTCACTTCATCCCAGGTTAATGAGCCTCAAAGTACATCATCCTGCTGAATTGGATTCTCCTCCCCCCCCCCAAAAAAAATCTCTGATCCAAGCTTTCTTTCCTTCCCATGAGAAGCCGTTGTCTCCTTGACCAGGCTGTCGTCATTAGGGTGATCCTGTTCATCTTTCTCAGAGCTAACACTAATGAACTGTGACAGCAGTTCAGATGTTGGCTGTTGGTAGGAACTGGTGTTTAGTGGTGCAGAGCGGTGTGTGAGTGTGTTTGTGCATGCTTGTCTTTAAGTCTGAGGGAATGGATCGGATTGGAGTTAGGACCTGGTGGGTTAACCTGTGCGTTTTTCCAATTTCCCTTTTTTAAAATAAAATAAAATAAAATAAAATGAAATGATTCAGGGAAAAGATTTTGAACGGGCTGTTTTTAAAGCTGCCCGTTTGTTTTAATAAAAAAAATATTTCGCAGGGTGGAAAGCAGGGAATTCGTTAAAGGAATACATTGGATGCATTTCCTCCTCTCTCCATTTTCTCTCCCCATGGCTAGGAACAGAGAGCTTGGGAATGCTCCCACTCGAGTTTGCAAAACTGGAAGCAGGAATTTTGTATGCAATAGCTAGAGATGTCTGTATTTGGAATTGGTTTTTCTCTCCGCTGCCAGTTGTTATCTAGCCATGAGATGGCCTTTGAGTTTTCCAGGCCATCAGGCTCTGACAGCCCAAAGAAGCCTTCCTCATCAGTGGATGTTGCATAGCGAGCTTTCCTGCATGCCCCCCCCCCCCCCGGCTCGGGAAAGGATGAAGCAGAATGCTTTTAAATGGTCTCTTGATTAAAGGAAACCTATAATGTCAGAAATGCGTTGTCACCCTTTTCTTACCCTTCTCCATCCTTTCTTTTAAAAAAATCAGGGTGCCAACTGGGACTTATTAACTTTAAATCCAAATTTCTCATCTTGTTGGCTAGCTGCCTCTGGAGCTTAGTATATTAGTCACTCGTTCTGTGAGGGTGTGTGTGTGTGTGTGTGTGTGTGCACGCGGGCTGTGGCAGAGATAGTCTTTTTCCTCATTTATTTTCCTTCCTCAGCTCTATGATACTATCACTAGTTCTCGACTTACGACCGCAATTGGGATCAGAATTTCCGTGGCTAAGGCAGTGGTCAATGTGTCATGCCTGATTTTATGTCCGTTTTTGCCACCGTTGTTAAGTGAATCCCTGTAGCTGTTAAGTGAGTCACGTGGTTGTTAAGCGAATCCAGTTTCCCCCTTTGAATTTGCTTGTCAGAAGCCGACTGGGAAGGCGATCACATGACCCACGCGGCAGCTTTGCAGATGGGCCGCGGCAGCTTCCGCGGCAGCTTCCTCAAAGAGCGGCGCCGCTGCCCCTTCGCGCGGAGGTACGCGCGCACCTCTCCAAAGGTTTGGGGAGGTGCGCGCGCACCTCCGGTCGTTCGGAGAGGTGCGCGCGCACCTCTCGGAATGGGCAGGGGCGCCGCTCTTTGAGGAAGCTGCCGCGGCCCGTCTGCAAAGCTGCCGCTTTCGGCAGCTTCGCAGATGGGCTGCGGCCGCTGCTCCTTCGCGCGGAGGTACGCGCGCACCTCTCCAAAGGTTTGGGGAGGTGTGCGCGCACCTCCGCCCATTCGGGGAGGTGCGCGCGCACCTCTCCAAACGGGCGGTGCCACTCTCCATTTGGAGAGGTCCGCGCGCACCACTGCCCGTTCGAAGAGGTGCGCGCGCACCGGGCGGCTGGGAGCCGCAGGTTGCCGACCCGTGGTCTATACGTATGTTGTATATAGTATGTTTTAAATGTGTTTTTATGTATGTGTACACTCTGAGAGGAAGCAACTAAATCTCATTTTTAATGTGTGCCATTGTGGCCACAGGAAAAAAATGACAATAAAGGTTATTCTCCTCCTCCTCCTCCTCCTCCTCCTCCTCCAAATCCAGAGAGGTCATTTGAAAGAGCTCAGCCAGTGGAAATGTGGCTTAATTAGGCAAGAGAGGCATTCTCCACAGCTTGACTAGTTTGCCATGTGTAATAATAAATGACCCATCTTTTTCCTGCAGAAAAGAATGGATTCCATTGTGGCTGAAAAGAAAAAAAAAGACAGGCAATGGATAAAGCCTTATGTTGCTTTTTCGTCCTTGGATGCTGAAATATTTGAACCTGCCCTGTCGTGATGCAAAGTCCTAAAAGACAGTCTGGAGGGTTAAAGATGACCAAGATGGGGTTACGGCTGCCACTGGCAGATGGTCTGACGTCTTTATCAAAACAGTATTTTCCCAAGGCTGAAAATCTTTTCTAACTCTTGTGTGTAACATTACGAAAGATAACGCTTTCCCCCCTTTTTTATTATCCTGTTTGTTATTAACCCCCTTGCTCTTGGCAAAAGCACTTTATTATTCTGATATTGAGGTCAGCTAAATGCCAATTAAGTTGCAATTTGCACTGGATGTACACACAGAGACATAACATTATGTCAGAGAAATTAATCTGAAATAAATCTTGAAATTGTATGGAGAATTATTGGGATATTTTAAAGGTTCAGCTAAATAAAAGTTTTGCTTGAAGTTGTACTCGGGGCTAATTTGTAGGTATCTTCGCAGTCATTTTGCTAATGCGTTTCCTTTCAGAACCTTCCCCCAGTTTTCACATTGGGAAAATAATAATTAAAAAGTATTCTTAGTCTTTTGTTTTTAAATGCTGCAACATCTCCCACTGGGTCTCAGAATTAAATAGAAGTTTGTGTTGTAGAGGTAGTCCTCAATTTACAACAGTTCATTTAGTGACCGTTCAAAGTTACAATGGCATTGGAAAAAAATAACTTAGGACCATTTTTCACACTTACAACCATTGCAGTATTTGCATAGTCACATGATCAAAATTCAGATGCTTGGCAAGTGACTCATATGTATGGCGGTTGCAGTGTCCCGGGGTCATGTGATCTCCTTTTGCGAACTTCTGTCAAAGTCAATGGGGATGTCAGATTCACTTAACAACTATGTTACTAATTTAACAACTACAGTGATTCTCTTAACAACTGTGGCAAGAAAGATTGTAAAACAGGACCAAACTCACTTAACAAATGTCTCGCTTAGCAACAGAAATTTTGGGGTCAGTTGTGAACCACTCCAACTCTTAAGTTAGTAAGGTGGTTGTTAAGTGAAACTGACTTTCCCCATTGACTTTGCTTGTCAGAGGATCGCAAAAGCGGATGACATGACCCTGGGACACTGCGACCGTCATAAATGTGAGTCAGTTGCCAAGCGCCTGAACTTTGATTATGTGACCATGGGGATGCTGCAGTGGTTGTAAGTGTGAGAAAATGGTTCTGTTGTAACTTCAAATGGTCACTAAGTGAACTGTTGTAAGTTGAAAACTAGCTGTACTGAATTCTTAGTGCCCTGCAGAGAATATTAGGTGATGGGGTTTTCCATTTTACTCTGGGCTTCCTAATGCAGAACATTGGCAGATGATATTTATAGCCATTGCCTTGGTCTCTTGCTCTACAGAGGATATACTAATAGCATCTCTCTCTGTCTGTCTCTAGTTTTTTTTAAGTATAGAACAAAGAAAAAGATTATAGACCACACCAGGAAACCAAATAGTCGGGGTATATTCAGAGTAAAAATACTAGCAGGTCTAACTTGCATTCTGAAACCTGGAGTAGTTGTCATTCATGCCGCATTTCCTCAATTAAATATTAGAATATAACACAACTTGGCACGTATTGCCTAAGCTCCAGATATAATGTCATTCCTCCAGAGTAAACCCTGTGGATTGTAATAGAATTAACTGTGTATAGGATTGGAAATTTATATGCATTTTCAGCTGATGATTAATTTACAGTTAATTTGTGAAAAGTGACTTTCCTTAAGTCATCCACAGAGATCTACCCATGTGGTGACGGTGGGAAGGAATCGTTTTTCTGGAAGGTGTTTAGCCTTCTCACTTTTCTCCAATGCCACCTGTGGAGGTGAGCCAGGCAAGATTTATGGCAAGGAAGAGAGACGCCTACAGGGAGAGCCTCACCTGCCCCTCCGTCTGATTAAAAAAAATGACCATCTGAAATTTATGTCAGCAGCTTCAAGGCAGGCGCTTTGTCCCAATAAAAGCATTTTACGCGTGGAGTACAGGCAGCTCTCGACTTATGACCACAATTGAGCCCAAAATGTCCGATGCTAAGTGAGATATTTGTTAAGTGAGTTTTGCCCCATTTTACGACCTAATGTCAAGGTTCCGACTAATGGAGCTGAATAAATTAGAGCTCCGAGGCTTGAGAATTCCTCACAGGACATATTTATTGGGTTCACAATATTGGCACGATCAAAAATGAAACCAAATCTAAACTTTCCCCCAGAGACTCAGTGTAATTAAATGTAACATGGCGGTTGTTAAGTATTGGGATCGGTGAGGCATTGAGGAGGTGAGCGTAGTTAAACAACAGAATGTTTATTAGATTAACACAGAAGCAGCTCTAAAAAGCTGCCTTGACTTCTATTTATACGGACCGCCAATAGGCGGCGGCCAATGAGATTAAAGCATTTTTCCCGCCCAAAACACAAACTTACAATAATGCAGACGGACAGTTAAGAGTTTAAATGAATACAGCAGTTATTCTCTTATAACTGCCCATATCAATTTTCATATCTACATAACAGCAGTCTTCTTGACAGTTCTTCTCTCCGCCTTTGTTGCAGAAGGTGACATCTTCCTTGCCACAATGGTTAAGTGAACCCCTGCAGTTGTTAAGTTAGTAGCATGGTTAGGTGAATCTGGCTTCCCCATTGTCTTTGCTTGTTAGAAGGTCACAAAAGTGATCACATGACCCTAATACTACTAATAATAACAATAATAAAGTTGGAAGGGGCTTTGGAGGTCATCTAGTCCAACCCCCTGCTCAGGCAGGAAACCCTGGCATGTCATAAAGACATGCCAGTTTCCGAGCACCTGAATTTTGATCACATGATTGTGGAGATGCTGCAATGGTGGTAAGCGCGAAAACCAGTCATTAGTCATGTTTTTCAGTGCCGTTGTAACTTTGAACGGTCATAAATGAATGGTTGTAAGTCAAGGACTCTCTGTATAACTGCCCTTAACCATAGCTTGCATTTTGGAAAAGTTTGTTCTCTCTCTCTCTCTCTCTCTCTCTCTCTCTCTCTCTCTCTCTCTCTGTGTGTGTGTGTGTGTGTGTGTGTGTGTGTGTGTGTGTATGTGTGTGTATACATATACACACACACACACACACACACCTGTGTTCGATAGACTCATTTAACCTTTCCCGGCTTCCTAGTTCAATAGTTCTTGGATGGAAAAAGTTCTAAATATAGGACTTATTTGTTGTGGAATAATAACTTCAGCAGGCTGGATATATTAAGAGTTTCCAGTTCCTTGTAGGCAGGAACACTACAGGAGGAGAATACTGTAAATAAATTCCTCCTTGTTGGCTATTCCTATGTAGCTTTTCATCATTTTGTTAGAATGATTTGTTCAGGGGGTTGATTGGGAAAATGTGTGTCCGACTGGGTGTAGTGTAGCGCTGATAGATAGATAGATAGATAGATAGATAGATAGATAGATAGATAGATAGATAGATAGATAGATAGATAGATATAGATATAGATATAGATATAGATCTGTCTGTCTGTCTGTCTGTCTGTCTGTCTGTCTGTCTGTCTGTCTGTCTATCTATCTATCTATCTATCTATCTATCTATCTATCTATCTATCTATCTATCTATCTATCTATCTATCTATCTCTTTATTTGCCGGGTTGGCTGGTTGTAAACAGAAGATGAGTTGGTATATATTTATATCACACAGTAAATAGAGGAAGGTTCATTGTGATCAGTTAAAATCCTTACCCTTGAACACATGTTCCTCTGTCTTTGTGTTTGTGTGTGAGAGAGGAGGGACAAAGCTAGAATTTTTCCTCAACTAATAACTGGTCACTTAGTGGCTGTTTGGCATTATGATGGATCTCTCTTGGGGTACTTATCAAGGTTTCAGAGTTCCAACGGCTGTTTGGCATTTACGGCTATTTGCAGCATCCTTTGGTCTTATGACCATGTTGTATGATGTTTTTGTCAAAATTCCAGTTTCTGGCAAAATTGCCCCATATCAAACAGTTGCTTAACAATTACTGCAAAACAAAGGACATGGAATCGGATTGGTCAGACAGATGACTCATTTATGACCGTCATGACTTATTACTGTAATGGACATATTCTATTATCGTTGTAAGTTGAGGACTACCTGTACAAACCATCCCTATTTCCTGGGTTTTAAGACTAGAAGAGGAGGATTGGAACCTTGTAATAGCAGAAGAGCATCGTTTTAAGTTACTCTGTCTAAAATAGGCCCGGTTTATAAAGGTGGTGTGTTGTATGTTTGTGTATGTGTGTGCGTGTGTATAAGGCCTTTGGCAAAGGAGATTGAGACCCCTTCCTTCCTTTCCATCTGGATTGTTGTTCCCGCCATCTTTTATCTTCCTTCAAATTGGCTTTATTGTAATTCCCTTGTTGTGATTGTTGTGAATCACCCAGAGTTATTGGAAATCAGGCAGCATCCACGTTTGATTGATAAATAAATAAATTTTGCATTGAGGGCTATTTCTTCAAAGTGCTTTTTCATTAGAAATGGAGGTTAGGGGTATTTTAGTGAATAAATGTATTTTTCTTGCATTTTGTATTTACGGTAGAGACAGAGAAGGGTTTTTTCTTTAAGGATTCATATGTATTTTTAGTTTGGTTACCCTGTATGTAGCCTCAAGAAATTTTTGAAATGTGCTCCCTCAACTTAATTCTATCAAGTTTTGCATGTAAATATATCTCTGGGTACCTACTTTGCTCTCTGTCTTTCTCTCCCATTGTAGACAGGTATTTAAGTTGTGCAGTTCTTGTCAAAGTTGTTCCTGCTCTCCTCTGCATTTATGTATCCCACATAGTTAAATTCCATAGACTTAAAAGCAGTAAATTAAATTTATGATGCTTACTTCATTTTCCGAGTCCTTTCCGAGGCAGTTTTTTCATCTCTTGGAATATCTATTCAATGTTGGAACCCAGCTAAACCTGGGGTGCTGTAACTTTTAAAGATAGAGGTAGTCCTCAACTTACAACCATCATAGAAACTAGAATTTCTGTTGTCAGTCATGATGTCGGAAGTCGAGGTAGCCGTGTGACTGGACCTCATGTCATGATTTTTTTCATGGTGGTCATTAAGCGAACATGATGCTCATTAAGTGATCCATGTATTTGTATAAGCATTTTTTGCAGGAAACCAGAAAAATGTCATAAGTCATGGTCACGGCTATGGAATGCTGCAACCAGGTGTAAATTTGAGCTGGTTGCCAAGAGCTCAAAATGTGATCATGTGAATATGGGGTAGGCTTGTGCAGCTGTCAGAACTCTGGAATGGGTTGTGAGTAGCTTTTGGGGCAGAGTTCCCCAACCTTACAGTTTTGTGGACTGGTGGGAGGGGGAGGGAAAGAGAGGATGGTTCCATGTGAGCAGCGGGCAAGTGCATGCACAGCTCCATTTGCATGACTGGCAGGCATGCGTACCAGTAGCTCACGCAAATGGAGTGTACATGTTTGTCTGCTGCTCACGCAAGTGGGGATGCACATGCACGTACTCACCCGCCACTTCTGCGGCCAAGTTCCAAAAGGCTCAAGGCCCGTTATTAGGCTCTGGCCTGGGAGTTGGGGACCCCTGTTTTATGGGGTCCATCAAATGGTCACTAAGCAAGGACTGTCTGTAGAGTCCATTGATTTCTCTGGTTGTCTTTCTGTTCCACCCAGATATACTTCAGTCCATTCCCCGGTTATTCAGTTTGTACAGGCAGTCAGGGTAGATTTGATTAAATCATAATTGTTAAAGAGCAGCTGTCATCTCTGTCTTGCAGCAGCTCCTCCTCTGACCCACTGTTGACTCACCGACAGTCCCATTCACTTTAATGGGATGGCTGGTGATGCGGCAGTGACACAACAAGCTGAGGGACGTGACAGGCAGGTAAGTGGATGCCCACTAACAAGGCGCTGCCATGATGGATCTGAAATGACAGATGTTCTTTAAATGTAAGGACTCATTCTTGCTGGTAGTTAGAATCTTTAATATTATTATTTGCAAACAAAATGAAAGTTTCCTATTTAGAATAATAAGCTGTCAGGTTAGTAAAACAGTGATATCAGAACCGATTTCAGGTTAATAGGTTAATCACACATAGGTGGAGAACTACTCGAGTTCTTTTATTTAATTTAATCACTTATAGCCTGGTACAGATGCATTTCTCTTCAAACAATCATACAGTTTGTATTGTACATAGATTTGCAAAACAATGGGATAAAGGAATGTTCCTGAACTTTGTTTTATGATTTATCTCATGGTTACTGTGAAATTGTGTGAATGCATCAATGCAGTGCATGTTATCTTAGCTTGCAAAGCTTGGATTCATTGAATGAGTTTACCAAAAATGTACATATTGCAGAATAAACAGCCTCATGCTACATAACTGAGCTCCATTTCATACTGAATAAACTAAATTATTAATGTATCTTAAATTTGTTGTTGTTAGTTGTGAGGTCGTGTCCAACCCATCGCGACCCCATGGACAACGTTCCTCCAGGCCTTCCTGTCCTCTACCATCTTGTGGAGTCCATTTAAGCTCACGCCTCCTGCTTCAGTGACTCCATCCAGCCACCTCGTTCTCTGTCGTCCCCTTCTTCTCTTGCCCTCAATCTTTTCCCAGCATTAAACTCTTCTCCAGTGAGTCCTTCCTTTTCATTAGGTGGCCAGAGTATTTGAGTTTTAGCTTCAGGATCTGGCCTTTGCATAGATTTTTTACTTGAGAAACATTTTATTAAAATAAATTTGATAGAAATAAAAAAATCCAATTTTAATTTTTTTAAAAAAAATCATCAATTATTATCCACCCTGCAGGTAGTCCTAGACTTACAACCATTTGTTTAGTGATCATTCAAAGTTACAACAGCACTGAAAAAAGTGCTGTTGGACCATTTTTCACACCACCATTGCAGCACCCCCCGTGGTCACATGATCCAAATTCAGCCGCTTGGCAACTGTCTCACATTTATGATGGTTGCAGTGTCCCGGGGTCATGTGATCCCCGTTTGTGACCTTCTGACAAGTCAGTGAGCAGCCAGATTCACTTTAAAAACTGTTCTTAACAACTGTGGCAAGAAAGTTTGTAAAATGAAGCAAACTCACTAAACAGCTGTCTCACTTAGCAACAGAAATTTTAGGCTCCTAAGTTGAGGACTACTTGTATAAACCAGCGTGACCCTTGGAGGAAAAACTGTTGTTTAAATCAAATGAACGGAAACATTTCAGACGCCACAAACGGGAAAATCCAGCTCTTATCTATTTTATAATCCTTGTTCTTTTTCTAGCTTTATACTGGCGTCCCCAGAGTGCTTCCCAAATCAAATAAAAGTGGTCACTGCTTAGGAACCAACCCCGATGTGCAAGGAAGAGAAAATTAGAGCCCAACCATCTTAGTGAGTTAAAAATACATGTTCAAAACGGGCATTTGGAGTGGATTAAATAGATCTCGGTGTTAAGGCATTCCATAACCTGCCTGCTAATCCAGGCCTTCTTTTCGGTGTCTGGTATCAGATAGCGTAAGGAGCCTGAAATCAAGGTGCCTTTGTGCGGACAAATTAATAGTGACAGTCCTTCAGGCTTCCGTAGTCTTCTGCTGGCGTTTGTAATAAAAGCATTTGTACAAGTAAAAGGGTATTTTGAGCAAATGTACAGGGAAATCTTCGTTTAAAATAAAGTCAGTGTTTTATTTTAACGTTGAGGTTTGCAGCTTGCTTTAGAACACTGTTTTTCCACTTCAGCAACTTTAAGCTGTGTGAACTTCAACTGCCAGAATTCATGCTGGCTGGAGAATTCTGGGAATTGAAGTCCACAAGTTCTTTTGAAGGGTTTCATCTATTGGAATCATGACAGTTCCCTTGCAGGCAAATAATGGTGGTGGTATTATTATTATTATTATTATTATTATTATTATTATTATTATTATTATTATTATTATTATTATTATTATTATTATTATTATTGTTGTTGTTGTTGTTGTTGTTGTTGTTGTTGTTTTTTGTTGTTGTTGTTGTTATTATTATTATTATTATTATTATTATTATTATTATAATATTTTTTTGAATTGCATGTAATAATGATAATAATAATATAAATATTGATGATAAATTGCTGTTTTTTAGTAAGTCAAAGGCTGAACTACAGAACAGTTAAACTGTTGGGAGGCCCTGACTAGAATGCAGGGAGATGCCCTGCCAGTTAACTAATCTGTATGCTGTTTTAATGCAAGTTCTCTGCTTAATTGCTACCGTATTTCCCTTCTCTATTTCTGGCTTCCTCTCTTTCCCCTCCCAGTTTTATTTCTCATTTGCTCTTCAATTTCCAGCCTTCTCGGAGACCGGCAGTCCTTTTAATCCTTAATCATTTTGTGACCCAAATGAGGTATATTATTAGAGTGGTCAGGCACAATTGCTTCTTAGCTGTTCTCGTCTTGCAAGAGAGCCTTGGAAAGTCATGATCTGCTCAGGGCGAGAGGGACCCAAGGTGTTTGGAAGATGGGAGAGGTGGTTGCCAGCCGAGCACAGCTGGAGTTAGCAGGGCAGGAAGAATAGAAGAGCAGAAGAACCACCCAGCTTTTAGATAGTCGTAAATGGCAGCTTACTTTGGAGGAAGTCCCAAAGGTACTTTTTCAAAGGCAACTGGACTTCCTTGTTTTTCCCCCCCCTTGAAACCATTTTGCTTCTCATCCAAGAAGCTTCTTCGGTTCTGACTGAATGATGGGGAATAGGATTTATATTTTATTCCCTACCATCTAGTCAGAACTGAAGAAGTTTCTTGGATGAGAAGGGGAACGTTTTCAAGGAAGAAAACCCAAAAATTCACTTGCTTTTTGAAAAAACACCTTTGGGGACAGCCATGACCTGGATGATTGAGAATCTCCATAAATAAATTATCATGGAGGAAAGTTATCTCTAGATATTTTTCCATGGAACTGGTATAAGCTTTGACCGTTAGCTTTGCTGTCCAGGACTCCCAAGCTATAATCCAAAGCACAGAAGAATTCTCATTGGCAATTGTGAAAATCCTATCAAATGCCTTGGTAAGGCCACACTTGGAATACTGCGTCCACTTTTGGTCACCACGATGTAAAAAAGATGTTGAGACGCTAGAAAGAGTACAAAGAGCAACAAAGATGATCAGGGAACTGGAGGCTAAAACATATAAGGAACGGTTGCTGGGATTGGGTATGTCTAGTTTAGTATAAAGAAGGACTAGAGGTGACATGATAGCAATGTTGTAATATTTAAGGGGCTGCCAGAAAGAAAGGAGTCCAGGTATTCTCCAAAGCACCTGATAAAAAATAGCCAGCTTGATATGATGATGATGACGACGACATGACAGAAGAGAGGCAAACCTATATGCACAGTCTATATAATTTTAAGTAAAACCTCTATGAGGATGTGGCAATAGTCTCATAACTGGCTGTCCAGTCCAGCTATCTCTCTTGATTTTAGTCCAGGGCTTGAGAAGTCCCAGTCCTGCATGGTCACTTATTGTTCCACAGATGACAAGGATTTAGGAAGCTGTGTGGAACACTTAAACATTTGGGTGCGTTTCACAAGCTTAACTCAGTTGGCAAAGGTAATCGATCACTGAGATTTTATTCTGGAGAGCCAGAACTACAACAGGGGTGGGATTAGTTGGCCCATCTGTTGAACGGAATGAGATTTATAGCCTCTGTTGGCAGGTGGGAATCATGGTGGCCTCCACCTGGGATGCTTTTCCCAAATTGAGACTCATCATCTAACAGAATAACAGAATACCGTGTTTCCCCAAAATAAGACCCATCCGGAAAATAAGCCCTAGCATGATTTTTCAGGAAGCTCGTAATATAAGCCCCACCCCCAAAATAAGTCTCAGTTAAGATGGTCAGCCAGACGGACTCATTTTGTATCGTATTTCTCTGAAAATAAGACCTAACCGGAAAATAAGCCCTAATGTGTTTGGGGGAGCAAAAACTAATATAAGACCCAGTCTTATTTTCAGGGAAACACGGTGACAGAGTTGGAAGGGACCTTGAAGTTCTTCTAGTGCAGGGGTAGGCAACCTTGGCTCTTTTATGATTCGTGGACTTCAACTCCCAGAATTCCTGAGCCAGCACTGGCTCAGGAATTCTGGGAGTTGAAGTCCACGAATCATAAAAGAGCCAAGGTTGCCTACCCCTGTTCTAGTCCAATCCTCTGCTCAGGCAGGAAACCTCATACCATTTCACACAAATGGCTGTCCAATCTCTTCTTAAAAACCTCCAGTGATGGAGCACCCACAACTTCTGGAGGTAACTTGTGATGAACTGTTCTGATTTCCGGGAAATTTCTCCTCACTTCTCAGTTGGTTCGCTCCTTCATTAGTTTCTATTCATTGCTTCTTGTCCTGCCTTCAGGTGCTTTGGAGAATAGGTTGAACCCCCCCCCCTCTTCTTTATGCCAATCCTTTAGATCTGTTGAAAAATAGAACAATGTAGGTCAAATGGCCTGAATTTACTTCTCTGGAATATAGCCTTGGATGTCTGTAGACAAAGCCACCTCCTTTACAAATGGAATGTCATGTTCTGTACCAGCCTGCTACCGGCCCTGCAGAAAAGGCAGGGACAACCCCTTTACAACCGGCAAGAGGCTGGAATTACGCCTGCCAAATTTATAGCTACAAAAACAAACAAGACACGAACCAAGAAACAGGAGCTTTAAGAAACATGAACCATCCGAGCGGTTGCCTTCAGCAAACCAGCCCTCCCAGACATTCCCCTTATATAGAGTTCAGGGCGTGGCTTCTCTCTGCCTCCTTCCGAGAAGCCCCATTGCCTTCCTCTGTTTACTCCTACTTGACTGCCTCCTGCGTCGGGCGTCCTTGAACAGGGCCAGCTGTGGGTCATCTTCATCCACACTGTCAGGCTCACACAGCTGGGTCTCCGTGGTGACCAAGTGGGAGGGGCCTGGCTGAGGGCTCTCATCAGCAAGATCTTCAACCCCCTCAGCAAGGTCTTCAACACCCCCCTCCTCCTCTGAGTCGTCCGACCCAACTGCCGAACCCACAGGCTGACCCTGAATCACAACATGTCAGTTTTGGAATGTGAATGGATTCAAACAGCAAGCCATCGTGAGATTTCGGAATTGGGTCTTAGCTAAAAGTCTCCAGTGAAGTCTTCACATCCATTTCAAGAGTTCAGAATCTTTCGATTGAAGAGGCTTGAGAAGACCGCTCTATAAAAATGACATTTGACTCAAATGTATTTTCCAGCCAATATGACCACAACTGCATCATCCCCAGCCTTGTGACTTTGTGTCAACTGCTTTGCAAATTGTGTCTTTTTCTTTTATTGATTACGGGGAAGGTTCTTTTGGTTTTTCTCTTGGCTCCCTGTGTGCTGTTGCGGTTTGTTTTAGCAGCAGAGGGAAAGGAGGGCACGTTGGGGACTTGTTTAAGTAAAAAAGGGGAATTTACACGAGCAATAATTTTTACGTTGCTTTTGCTGAATTGAAAGGGAACATGCCAAAACCTTGTTGCATGAAGCTTTTAGACATTCTTTCTGAGCATGCACGGGATAGAAAGATGATATATTATGATAAGGTTTTCCCTTGCAAGTAAGTCCATAACCCTCTTTGTTAATACTCGATACAGTAGTAGCATGACATTTTAGATTTATTACTACGCTCTTTTTTTGGTGTCTCTTTAAAGCCAGCCAGAATCTGGAATTAAAAGGAAGCTTTCTTCTCCTTAGCTGCATTGGAAGTCTCTTCAAACTGGCATAAATCAAAATGTATTAAGAGAGCCAACAAAACAGAATAAGGAACTTTTGAAAGGATCATCGGCTATAATTTAATGCTTGGCAGCCAAGATGAATTGGCTATATGCTTACTTTTTCTCCTGTATTCCCCTCTTTTGGCAAACAAATTTATATTTTAAGAAAACGGGCGTGAGGCTGGCTGTGAACTGAAACTTGCATTTATATACATATAAAATATAAGTTGTAGGTTCATAATTAAGGATTGAGAATAGTGTGCCGTGAATAGTAAATGTGGGACGATATTCTCTTTTCTGATTTTCCTTCCCAGAGTAAAGGTATGCTGTTCATACTTATTGACCAATTAATTTTAATTTACCCGATGTGTGCCAGAGACCAATCAATAGGAACCTGGGCACCACTTTCCAAATTGAATAACCCGTTCCCTCACTTCCCGATGTATGGGTGGGGTCCAAATGAATGAAATGTAATGGGGCAAATCTCTCCCTTCTTTACCATACCCCTCCAAATGAAACAAATTATTTTGTGAAGAGCTGATGTAGGAGATGACCAGGCTGAGCCCGAGGGAGGGGTCAAACCTGTCATCAGTCATAAGCCCCTTTGTGCCCACAGGAGATCTAAGTCCAGCCCACCTTGAATTCCTATTATTCTTATCTACCTTATCTTGCTTGGGCCACTAGTAGTTCCGATTTTTATAGAGAGCACTAGCACACAATAAACCGTTATACTCATTTGAACTGCCTGGATCTCCTTGATTTTCCTGGCACTTCTCAGTCAGTTGTGAGAATGGATGCTTATAAGGGTGACTTCATCAAACAGAAAGCGATAGTTTAATCCAGCACTTTTCAACCTTGGCAACTTTAAAATGTGTGGACCTCAATTCCCCAACCAATCCACACATCTTATAAGTTGCTAAGGTTGAGGAACATTGAACTAAATGATGCTGATGGTCTTTTCTAACTGTACAGTTCTACGTTTCTGGGCCAGGCCCAGATATCAAGATTTGGCTTCGAAAATAGATCTGGAATTGAGAAATTTGATGCTTTTTTTTCTTTTGAAGATGCCCTGCTCAGAAATAGGTTTCAGTACTGGCATGGAACTTACCCTAAGCATATTTATGTATTTATTTATATATTTATTAAATTTCTGTAGCTGCCCTTCTCAGACAAGTGACTCTAGGCTGTGAATCATCATAAAATCTGTTAAAAACCAAGTGCAAGCAATACAAATATGTATAGCAGCGGAGAAAAAATTATAACCATAAATATCAGTATAACCAGGAAATGGGTTCCTTAACCTACTCAGAACCAAGTCTCTAGGGCAGGGCTTTTTAACCAGTGGTACGGGTACCACCTGTGGTACATTGGCACCTGGCAGGTGGTACGCGGCCATCCTAGAAAATTAGCGGGGGAGGGGAATGAGCTGAACTGGTGGCAGCACTGCACAAACCTGAGCGAGAGACAGCTGGAGCTGCAGGACTGTCAGGGCTCAGTGGAAGCGCTAGGATCAGCGCCAGGCTCCAGCTGGAGCTCGACGCTGATCCTGGCGCTTCTGAGCCCAGAAGAAGCTCTGATCCGCTGGAATGTTGCAGCATCTCCAGGGTTTTGTGATTTACATTCAGATGCTTGGCAACTGATTCATATTTATGACGGTCACAGTGTCCCAGGGTCATGTGAAGTGACCAAAACCTGCTGCAACCACCCAGCAGACAGGGGGAATAAAAACCAAACACCCCTCATCCCACCCCCCGCTGCCAATCCTCAACAGAAATGCTCACAACAGTGAAAACCTCGGACAGGAGGAAGAGCGCCACTGGGCGGGCAGGCAGGTGTCTTGCTCAGCTGTGGCTTGGAGGGCACTTTTTTCAGTGCCATTGTAACTTTGAACAGTCACTAAGTGAACTGTTGTAAGTCGAGGACTACCTGTACTTCATCACTTTTTTCCCTTTTTTTTGGGTCATCAAGTTTTTGACACCTTGCTAGGCAATTGGTTGGTACTCGGATGTTGCCATATCCTAAAAGTGGTACAATGGGCGAAAAGGTTGAAAAGCCCTGCTCTAGGGCAGGCATGTCAAACTTGCGACGTCATGCAACTTTTCCCCCATTGCCGGCAATGGGGTGGTCGCGGTTTCGGCATGATGCATCCAGCCCTCAGGCCGGCAGTTCGACATGCCTGCTCTAGGGGCATGGGTGCTGGGGAATTCTGGGAGTTGGAGTCCACAAATCTTAAAGTTGCTAATGTTGCTTTAGGGCCTTATGAAAGGCCAATATAATCTCTGGAGGGCGAGTGTTCCCAAGGATTGTGGCAGAGAAGACATGTCTTCTGTTCACTGCCAGCTGACATTCCTTGGCTGAGGGGATTCCCTAGCATGCCCAGTCTGCTGGAGCAGATTTGTTACCTGAGGGACCATCAGGTAACTTGGTCCCAAGCCATAAAAAGCTTTAGAAGTGACAAATCAGCATCCTGAATTGCACCCAGAAGCACACTGGAAACCAGTGCAGCTCATGAAGCAATGGCATTATATGTCAAATATCTGACACCATTTACTACCCATGCAGCTACATTCTGTACTAGTTGAAACTTCTGAATACTCTTCAAGGGCAGCCCCATGTAAAGCAGTAATCCAGAAGGGAGCGTTAGGGTCCCTCTTGAAGCTGCCTTAACATTTGCTATTGTCAGTTTTCCTGGGGATGAGGCAATTGTCCTGAACCTTGCGTATGAAGGGGACTGTATTCAAAGGGATGGCTTAGTTTACTTAAGTTACATTTGGTTGTTTTTTTTAAAAAAAAAGCTTTTTTTTTCAATTCAAGGCAATAAAACTAATCTATTCAACATAGTGCCAAGAGCTTTCAGCGCTTTTGGTTTCTTCTGCACATCTGTTTACTAGGCCATTTATTATTTTTCTAGGCCAGTGAGGGGGGAAAAAATCACACTAACAGCAATTTATATATTTATTTAAGCAGTTTATATAGCTGCCTGATTTTACAACAGTGACTCTTGGGGAAAAGAAGGTTAAAAGCGAAACAACAACACAGTTTATGAAATAAACACCCCCCCCCAAAAAAAAAAATGACAAATGCCCAAGCATTCCATTTCCAGTCAATATAGACAAAAATCAGGCTATCCCTTACTTAACTTCTTCATTCAAATGCCTGAAGGCACAACTAGATCTTTAGTGTCTTATGGAAGGGACCATTCAGAATTCTAAGAGATCCTGCTCCATAGCGCAGGCCCTACATTAGAGATAGCATGACTCCTAGGTCCCATAAGGTGGCATTGCTTAATAAACAGGACCTGGAGCATGGCGACCCTTCCAGATGTGGTGGAGTGAGCAGAAAGAGAGACAGGTGAATAGAATATATGGTACCTGGCTCAATAGTTAGTTACTACTATTGAGAGGGATAACAGAATTACAGAATAACAAAGTTGGAAGGGACCTTGAAGGTCATCTAGCCCAACTCCCTGCACAGGCAGAAAACCCAGTATCATTTCAGACAAATGGCTGTCCAGTCTCTTCTTAAAAACTTCCAGTGTTGGAGCATTCACAGCTTCTGGAGGCAGTACGTTCCATTGATCAATTATTCTAATTGTCAGGAAATGTCTCCTTAGTTCTAGGTACCTTCTCTTTTTGTGGATCTCGGAGTCCTGGTGGACAGTCACTTAAATATGAGCCAGCCGTGTGCTGCAGCTGCCAGAAAAGCCAACACGGTGCTAGGCTGCATTAACAGAGGGATAGAATCAAGATCACGTGAAGTGTTAATACCACTTTACAATGCCTTGGTAAGGCTACACTTGGAATACTGCATCCACTTTTGGTCACCACGATGTAAAAAAGATGTTGAGACTCCAGAAAGAGTACAGAGAAGAGCAACAAAGATGATTGGGGGACTGGAGGCTAAAACATATAAGGAACGGTTGCTGGGATTGGGTATGTCTAGTTTAATATAAAGAAAGACTAGAGGTGACATGATAGCAATGTTGTAATATTTAAGGGGCTGCCAGAAAGAAGAGGGAGTCAAGCTATTCTCCAAAGCACCTGAAGGCAGGACAAGAAGCAATGGATGGAAACTAATCAAGGAGACAACTAAACTAGGAGAATTTTCCTGACAGTTAGAACAATTAATCAGTGGAACAACTTGCCCCCAGACGTTGTAGGTGCTCCAACATTGGAGGTTTTAAGAAGAGATTGGATAACCATTTGTCTGAAATGGTATAGGGTTTCCTGCTTGAGCAGGGGGTTGGACTAGAAGACCTCCAAGGTCCCTACCAACTCTGTTATTCTGTTAGGTGGTCCTGCAAATAACATGGCCCTTAATAGGTGATAACTAGCACCTTGAATTGCACCCAGACCCCACCAGAAGCCAGAGCAGCTCACAAAGATGTTACTTAAGTGTTTCATGCAATGCCAAAAGACTGGCCAGGACACTGCATTGCAGCTCATAAGTGCTTTTCAAGGGAACTCCCCGTGCACAGCATGTTACTGTAATTCATCCAGGAGGTGATTAAAGTATGAGTTTCTCCGAGTAAGGCCTCCCAATCCAGAAATAGGTACTGTTTGCACACAAGATGAACTTATGCAAAGGACGTTCAAGCAATGGCTGCTACCTGCTTGAAGAGCAGGAACTTTGAATTCATGAGGACCTCCAGATTGCACACCAGCTCTCTTTGGGTTGGAGTACAACCCCTGTCAGAGTTAACTATGGAAAATCTCCAGATCTATTCGATCTTGTCAAGCGAAGCCTGTTCTTACCCATCCTGGCCTCCAGAGTCACCAGACCCGTCCCTCATCAGATAGGGGATGGCAGGTGTGTGGCCGTTTTGATCTCATGGACTGGACTTCCAGCACAAAGGTTTTTCATCGGCATTCGTAGAATACAGTTAGTCCTTGACTTACGACCATAATGAAACCGACCCATGACAGTTGTAAGTCGTGACCATCAGAAATTAGATCATCCATGTGACTGACCCAATTGCACCTTTTTTGGTTAGTGTTAAGTGAGCCCATGGTTCATTCTGGGCCTGTTTTGTTGAAAACCAAAAGTAAATGGCAGTCATAAAAGGCAGTCACTCAACTGTTGGACACTAGAAATGGCCATAAATGTGGGTTGGTTGCTGAACCCCCAACATGTGGTTACATGACTCGGGGAGGGAGGGGGCGTGGCTGTCAGATTTCCAAACCAGGTCGTAAGTGCAGGTAGTCCTCAACTGATAACCAGAATTGAACCCAGAATTTGTGATGCTAAGTGGGACAGTTGTCAAGTGAATTTTGCTCCATTTTACGACCATTTGTGCCACAATTGTTAAGTGAATTACTGCAGTTGTTAACTTAGTCACACGGTTGTTAAGTGAATCTGGCGTCCCCATTGACTTTGCTTGTCAGAAGGTTTCAAAAAGGGATCACATGACCCTGGGACACTGCAACTGTCATAAATGTGAGCCAGTTGTCAAGCATCAAGAAGAGACTGGAGAGCCATTTGCCTGAAATGGTATAGGCTTTCCTGCCAGAGCAGGGGGTTGGACTAGATGACCTCCAAGGTCCCTTCCAACATTATTATTATTATTATTATTATTATTATTATTATTATTATTATTATCATCATCATCATCATCATCATCATCATCATCATCATCTGAATTTTGGGGATGCTGCAATACTCATAAATGTTTTTTTTTAAAAGTCATAAGTCACTTTTTCAGTGCCATTACAACCTCGAACCGTCACTAAACAAATTTGTTGTAAGTCGAAGACCACCTGTACCTCTCCAGAGAAGTCTGTCGTAACTTGGAACGGTCGTTAAGCTGAGGACTACCTATACCGACAATGAGAAAAAGGCAGGGCAGATCCTCTTTCTTGCATCCCGGCTGGCAGGGGGGTTCAGAAAGGAGTTGAGGCGTTGTTAACTCAGGTTGTGTACTACTTGAAAAAACTGGAGTACTGTACTTCCCAGGGCTGTCAATCTGGCATCTCTTCTGAATGCTCTCCACGTTGAACAAAAGAACATATTGTAAATCTGGGCTCTGGTTCCATTTCCCCCCCCCCCTGTTCCCCCCCCTGTCCCCCCCCCGCTCTCCCTCTGTCCCCCCCCCTTTCGCTCATGCAATTTTTCTGGGTACAATAGTTTTCTTAATGTTCAGAGTTGTTACGTCCCCACTGTGAACACCACAACTAGGCGCTACATGTAAACAGCTTTGTTGGCTATTTCAGTATCTTGTGCTTCGAGTGTACACCTTTTTTTAGAATTTGCGATTTCCCCTTTTCTCTCTGCCTCTTTCTCTCTCTGCTGTCTGTCTTTTGGATAATGGCAAAAATCCCTCCTTATGGGAACGGCTGTAGATAATGCACAAAGCTCTTTGAAAAGAGCTTTATCGGAGTACAAAGTACTTGGAATTGAAAACCCCTAGAGGTTTGCTTTGTTTCTCATTTCTCCCACATCTCTCTGTCTCTCTCTCTCTCCGCCCGCCCCCCCCCAAATCATTCAAAAACTTGTTGTGGCTCAGGATGGGGAGCATCCCACCCTATTTTTCAGTTGATTTGCATGTTAGAGGCAAAGGCGTAATTGGTGTTTAACCAGAACAAAAGAGGATCTGTTTGTTAAAAAGAAAAAAAGATTTCTTGAAGTAGACCCTAATACATATACAGCCTTTGTCTCTCCTCTCATTAGGAATTGAATAGGATGCCCCTGTAATTAAAATGAAGAAGGCAGAGCTTTGGTTTAGATGCTTTTTTCTGAGCTAATTGGTTTGAAAATTGTATTTGATGCTGTTCTCCCAGGGATGTTGGCACAACACCTCATCAGGCAGGGGACATCCTGTACCTCCTCACGTTAGCAAGAAGACATGTCTCCTTCCCCACCATCCTCTCCTCTCCTCTCCTCTCCTCTCCTCTCCTCTCCTCTCCTCTCCTCTCCTCTCCTCTCCTCTCCTCTCCTTCCCTCCCTCCTTCCCTCCCTCCCTTCCTTCCTTCCTTCCTTCCTTCCTTCCTTCCTTCCTTCCTCCCTCCCTCCCTCCCTCCCTCCCTCCCTCCCTTTCTTCTTTTTCACTCACTTTTTATTTTATTTTTAAAAAAACTTATCTTTATCTCCCCCCCCCCAATGCACGTACAGCAGCTACTGCCAGTCCTTTAAAGTGTTACCACTTCTCGCTTTGAAAGGTGCTTTAAAAGGGGGGGGGGGAAATTCAACCGTAGCTGTAGAATTCTCCAGTATGAAACCTTTCAAAAAGCCTGCATTTTTGTCTGTGTTTTTATTCCAAGGGTCAGAACTGTCACGGTAGGCCATTTTGTGAGCAATACCATAAAAGCCCGCTGAGGATTGCCTGATGAACGTATTAATACAAATTCAGAACACTCTAAGGACCACTTCAAAAAAAAAGTTTTATCCTAAAAACAGTTGCTTTTTTATTGCTGGCTTAGTGGCAGAAAAAGGACTTTCAGTGCAATTTGAACTCCGCAACTTTACATGAACCTGTGGTTTATCATGTTCCTCTTGTCTTTCATGCTGCATGCTACTACCCATGCTGGCCAAGGATGATGGGGGTTGTAGTCTACTCCTTTAAATGTCCCCCTGCAAGCATTACAGGGCCTCTCTCTGAAGATCTCTCTTAGTGTTCCCTCCTTGTCTTGGCAGTGCACAGCACCTGCTCTGAGCTTGGAGAAAAACCACAGCATCTGCTTTGCTTGGCATCTCAAGTTCCGTTGCTGGTAATCCTGTTAAAGGATCAAGTAGCAGGTCAAGGGGAAGGTTTCTATATTCTGAGAGCCTGCAGAGATCCAGTCAGTAGATCAGACAACAGACAAGAGATCTGCTCAGGGAAATGAAAGCTACTGGGTTTCCCTTCCACCTTCTTGACTACCTCAGTGTCTTTTGCCATCATTTGCCATCATTTGCAGAGTTTCTAGTCTCCAAGTAATCCACATACTAGACCTACTAGCCACAACCAAGTTCATTTGGGCTTTTGGCCAAGATTTGGCACTCAAAACTTTGTGGTATGAATGGTGGACAGTCTGTGCCATTGACTGCCTGGGAGGTTATGGCCCTGTTGGGTCTCCTAGACCAGGGCTTTTCAACCAGTGGTACGGGTACCACCTGTGGTACATTGGCACCTGGCAGGTGGTATGCGACCATCCTAGAAAAGTGGTAGCAGGGGAGGGGAATGAACTGAACCAGTGGCAGCACCGCACAAGCCTGAGCGAGAGACGGCTGGCTGGAGCTGCAGGGCTGTCAGGGCTCAGCGGAAGCGCCAGGATCAGTGCTTCTTCGGGGCTGTCAGGGCTCAGCCAAAGCGCCAGGATCAGCACCAGGCTCCAGCTGGAGCTCGGCGCTGATCCTGGTGCTTCTGCTGAGCCCAGAAGAAGCGCCGATCAGCTGGAATGTTGCAGCATCCCCAGGGTCTTGTGATTTACATTGAGATGCTTGGCAACTGATTCATATTTATGACGGTCACAGTGTCCGAGGGTCATGTGAAGTGACCCAAACCTGCTGCAACCACCCAGCAGACGGGGGAAATAAAAACCAAACACCCCCCACCCCACTACCACTGCCAATCCTCAACAGAAATGCTCACAACAATGAAAACCTCGGACAGGAGGAAGAGCGCCACCGGGTGGGCAGGCAGGTGTCTTGCTCAGCTGTGGCTTGGGGGGCATTTTTTTTCAGTGCCATTGTAACTTCGAACAATCACTAAGCGAATTGTTGTAAGTCGAGGACTACCTGTACTTCATCACGGTCATCAAGTTTTTGACACCTTGCTAGGCGACTGGTGGTACTCGGATGTTGCCATATCCTAAAAGTGGTACAATGGGTGAAAAGGTTGAAAAGCCCTGTCCTATACGCCTTGACATCTGATATTGCATCTTCCTGGACCATTTGGTTGGATTGGGTTTAGGAAGTCCTAATAAAAGGTAATGCTTGTAGCTCAGGGTTGAACTGTGGGGTCCTTGCTGCTCTCTGAGTTTGTTTGTTTTCCCCCAGACATTTCATTATCCAATTAGATAACATCAGCAGTGCTAGAAGAGTGTGGGGTTTGGTCTCTGTTTATATAGAACTGGCTTGGCTGTCAGTGTTGGTGGGAGTGATCTTGGTAGCTCCTTGAGTAAGCTGTTTAATAATAATAATAATAATAATAATAATAATAATAATAATAATAATAATAATAATAATAATAATAAGAAGAAGAAGAAGAAGAAGAAGAAGAAGAAGAAGAAGAAGAAGAAGAAAGAAGAAGAAGTTGGAAGGGACCTTGGAGGTCATCTAGTCCAACCCCCTGCTGAGGCAGGAAACCCTATACCATTTCAGACAAATGGCTGTTTAGTCTCTTCTTAAAAACTTCCAGTGTTGGAGCATTCGCCACTTCTGGAGGCAGGTTGTTCCACTGGTTAGTTGTTCTAACTGTCAGGAAGTTTCTCCTTAGTTCTAGGTTGCTTCTCTCCTTGACTAGTTTCCATCCGTTGCTTCTTGTCCTGCTTTTAGGTGCTTTGGAGAATAGCTTGGCTCCCTCTTCTTTCTGGCAGCCCCTGAGATATTAGAGTTTATTATTTGATTGTGTGCTGAGTTAGGTTGTCCTATTTTACCATAGTTTCATCCTTAATGTGTACTCCTACAGAGTGGCATCTTGCTCCTTATGCAATGTGTACAATATCTACAGAGGCTTTGGAGGGATATGGGGTATTGGAACTCTGCTCTGTTATGCCATTCATTTTCAAAGAAGCAAATGGTGCCTTTAAGTGGTGCCCAAATGTAAGAATAGGCTGATCAAAATTTAGGGGCTTGGCAACCACTATGTATTTACCAGTGGTTGCAGTATCTTGGACTTATGTGATTGCTAATTTATGATCTTCCCAGCCAGGACAAGCAAAATCAGTGGGGGAAGCCTTAAACACTGTCTTGGAAGATGGTTTGTTACGCTGAACTGTTTCAAAATGAGAACAGCATATAAAGACATTTGAGAATACAAACCATACATTAAGGCTTCTAAGGCACAACCCTGCATGATAGATTTCTATCATCCTGTTGCCATACATGAATAATTGTGAGCTACTGAATTGGACTGTGAAGTTGAACTGGTTCAACCATTAACTCTTAAGGTTCTGCATAATTTCTTTTGTAGAAGAAAGGCTAAGTACGGTAACTCAGGCAGAGATACAAGTGGGAGACTCCTCTGAAGTAAGACATAACCTCAAGCACTAAGTCTTCAAAATACAAATATTTCCAACCAGCCTGCCAGTGACTATAGTTTTTGAGGGTGAAAAAATACTAAACCTACATTTTAATTCGCAAGGGAATAAGCGTGCCACAGCTATCGGAAATCTGCTATCAGAAACCTGGTTGAATAAACATAAACTCTTTTTATGAATCAGCTTGGCGGTGCCTGTGAATTTGTAAAGTTTTTTTTTTCCAAGTGCAGTTTTTCTAGTTAGAACCTGTAACTGCACAATTACAAGTGTGAATGTGCATGTCTGCTCAGAAAACGGATGAATTATTTCAACTTGAACGTTGATCATTAAATTTACAGGATTAAGTTAAGAACTTAATAAAGTGTTGCTGTGTGATCCAATTATTTCTGAAGATTTTTCCCTTTGCTTCCCTTCTTTTCTCCCAAGATTTTGTTTTTAATTAAGAACTAGCTAAAGGCCAGTCAAATTTTGATGAAGCTGCCTAGCCAGCAGGAAGCTTTACCTCACCAGCAACTCTGTTGACTCCCCACTGCTGCCAATTGCACCCATATGCTGTCCCCCCGTTTTTTGAGGGGGGGGAGAGAGCAGAATGGGCCCCACAACTTGTAGGACTGTTGTAGAAGTTGTGAAGGACAGTTGGATGTGAAATCTAGTTCACTGTGAAAAGTGAGGGATGTGTTGAAATCTCTTCTACAAATCATGGAATCATAGGGCTGGCAGAGATCTCAGAGGTCTCCTACTCCTTATACCATCCTGGACAAATGGCTGTCCAATCTTTTCTTGAAAACCTCCAGCGGTGGAGCACCCACTACTCCCAAGAGGCAAGGAATTCGACTGATTAATTGTTCTCATGGACAGAAAATTCCTCCTTATTTCCAGGTTGCATCTCCCTCTGACAAGCTCCTACAACCTTCTACCCATTGCTTCTTGTCCTGCCCTCAAATCCTATGGGGAATAAATCGATGCCCCGTTCCTTGTGACAGCCCTTCAAGTATTGGAAGATGGTTATCAGGTCTGCCCCAAACCTCCCCTTCATTAGGCTAAACATGCCTAGTTCCCTTAGCCGTTCATCAAAAGAGACCCCTTGATCATCTTTGTTGCTCTTCTCTGCATTCTTTCTAGGGCCTCTGAAAGGCCCCAGAAGTCTTGATGATCAGCTTGGGACCTTTCCTGTACATTACCTAGCCGTAATGCACTTGCTGTGTCTTGAAAGGTTTTAAATGCCCCAGCTCTGTGGGTCTGCCTGAACAGTATGTGCAGTAGAGCAACAGTGTGTAGGATTGCCCAATCATGAGTCAAAACACAAGGAATAGCGAGTGATGGATGGCTGTCCAAATGAGGACTCCTTGGTGCTCTCTGAGCTTGGTTGTTTTCTTGCAGATGTTTCATTACCCAAACTAGGCAACATCATCTTACCTAGTTTGGATAATGAAACATCTGCAAGAAAACAACCAAGCTCAGAGATCATCAGGGACCCCTCATTTCAACCCTGAACCTACAAATATTCTCCTTTATTAGCTTTCTGAATGTGGGCAGTTTTTCTTTATTCCTATTCTTAATCTAAAAGGGACGCGGTGGCTCAGTGGGTTAGGACGCTGAGCTTGTCGATCAGAAGGTCGGGAGTTTGGTGGGTCGAATCCCGAGTGCCGTGTAACAGAGTGAGCGCCTGTTACTCGTCCCAGCTTCTGCCAACCGTAAAAATGCAAGTAGAAAAATAGGGACCACTACGGTGGGAAGGTAACAGCGTTTCGTGCGCCTTTGGCGTCTAGTCATGCCGGCCACATGACCACGGAGATGTCCTCGGACAAGCGCTGGCTCTTCGGCTTTGAAACGGAGATGAGCACCGGCCCCTAGAGTCGGAAACGACTAGCGCGCATGTGCGGGGGAACCTTTACCTTTTTATTCTTAATCTAATGGGGTGGGTTTGGTTTTTTTGATATATACAACTAAGGATTCTGGTTGGGGTGCCCCCTTCCTGTCCTACATCAGCACTGAGGAATCGCAGAATATATTGAGAGGTACACTTAAAACTTGTGGGGAGCAGGAGGCACACAGTGACATGTAGATCAATGTCTCCCTTTCTGGATGTGCCTGCAGTGTGTTGTGATGAATGGATAAAAGGAATTAGCCTGTATTGCAACATCATGGCACACATTTCATCATTTTGGCGTTAGTGCTGATAGGAATGGAGGTCTTTGAGGACAGAGCAGCACAAAATGGTCACATTTTAACACTTGTGAAAACTATGTGGTTGTAGATCTGGTCCGATCTCCTGATATTCTGACAGGGCACTCTGAGCAGGATTGGATTTGGAGACATCTTCTGATTAACATCCTTTGGAAAAAGGAATTACCAACTTCCCATGCTGGCTCCAGACATTTTACAGTAGCCTTCTCTAGCGCAATGATTTCCAGATGTGAAGGACTTCAACTCCCAAAATTCCCAGCCACCATTGGAATTGAAGTTGAAGACATCTGGAGGACATCAGGACCAGGAAGATTGGCTGACAGCTTGTTTAGAAGCTGTTCAGGTCTGTCCCTGCAATTGTAAACTCAGCATATGGAACTGCTTAGCTCGTAAACAGCCGGTCTATTCTGATGATAGTTCTTAAGACTGTAATCCTTCTCCAAACCTGTTGTTAATGACCGGATGGTTGTTCACCAGGGGCCTCCTATAACGGTAAAACTGGCTGTTAGTTGCTTTAGAGATACTTGGCTCACTTTCTCTCATGAAAAAAATATTGCTGCTTTCTTATGTTTTTAATTGTCTTTGAACTCTCCTGTTCATGCTACTACGACAGGAGGGGGCAACCTTTTGGTGGACAAGGGGCAGAATTAATATGGGAGGATGCTGAGGGCCACAAAAGAGCCTTGGTGGAGCAGTGGGCTAATGCCTCCTTAAGTAACACCAGCTGCCTGAAATTAGTGCAGGTTCGAGTCCCACCAGGCTCAAGGTTGACTCAGCCTTTCATCCTTCTGAGGTAGGTAAAATGAGGACCCAGATTGTTGGGGGCAATAAGCTGACTTTGTAATAATGCCGCTTGGGGGGGGGGACGAAAGCCCTAATAAGCAGGCATATACATAGAATGAAGGCTATTGCTAAGCACGTTGATTTGTGCTTCTTAGATTGTAAGCTGCCCTGAGCCTTTGGAGAAGGGCGGGATATAAATGGGATAAAAAATAATAATAATGGATGGGTCTGAGGGGTTTGAGGGATTTTAGGGGGTTAGAATCTTGATGAGTTTTTTTAAGCATTTCTAACTCGAGTAAGCCTACTCTGGGCCTTATGTTGCTACATTAAATTGCTTCCCACCAAAAAGTGGACCACTGTCCTACCAGTTTTAGGCAATGATGGCCACAGAAGGCTTTGGGACTTGCGACTGCATATATCCCTGGAACTACAGATGACTGCCTTTGTTCTAGACATATTTACATGTAGTTTTACCAAGGCATTATAGAGTGGTATTAACACATGATCTTGATTCTATTTAAGTGAGAGTCCCCTCTAGGACTCTGAGATCCCTCTCACAGTTACTACTACATCTAATCCTTGACTTAAGACAACAATTAAGCCTAAAATTTCTGTTGCTAAGTTAAACTATGTTGCTAAGGCATATACATAGAATGAAGGCTATTGCTAAGCACATTGATTTGTGCTTTAGATTGTAAGCCGCCCTGAGTCTTCGGAGAAGGGCGGGATATAAATGGGATTTTAAAAAAAACATTTGTTAAGATACAGCTTATCCTCAACATACAAGCATTTGTTTATTGATCATTTGAAATTACAACACCATTGAAAAAGTGACTTAGGACCAGTCTTCACACTTAACCATTGTTGCAGCATCCCCGTGGCGATATGATCAAAATCCAGACACTTAGCTAAAGGCATGTATTTTCAAATGTTGCAGCATCCTGGGGTCACACGATCACCGTTTGTGACCTTCCCAGCTGGCTCCTGACAAGCAGTCCCAGTGGGGGAAGCTGAATTTACTTAACATTCACGTGATTCACTTAAAACAACTGCAGCGATTTGCTTAACAACCCCGGTTTTAAAAAAAAAGTCATAAAATCAGGTGTGACTCACTTAATAGCCACCTTGCTGGGCAAGGGAAATTCTAGTCTCCATTATGGTCATAAGTTGAGGACTACTTGTAGACCATACTGGCTCTCACCAGTATGAAAAATAATAATAATAAATCTTCCTTTAGCTTGGGAGGGAGCATGCAAGGTGGAGGCGCATTCAAATCTGTTAACACATCAACTCCTAACATAAATAATTGCTAGTTGTTGCTGTCGGTGGCCATTCCTGAACAATAGTAGAAGGATGGTGGGGAGAAGAGCATTGAAACTCTGCCTAGGTGGCAGAAAGGTAGGATCAGCCTTGCCCGTTTGCAGAGGTCTTATTTTTATCCATCTTGGTGTTTTTTCCTTTCTAAATGAAAATGTCAAGAAATTAGAGGAAATATATTCCCTTGTAAAGGCTGGGATCAGAAGAAGATCGTGACCCGAGGTTAAACATTTTACCTTCAGATCATAAACTAATTGGGGAATATTAAAGTTGGAAGCGGCACTTAGCTTCTGTTCTAATTTATTTCTCATTTACCTCCCTACGTCTCGTCTCCCCCCCCCCCGCCCTTCCTGCCTTTATGAATGCAAATGTAGCAGCAGTCTGGTTTATGGCGAACACTTAAAAATAACGGTGCAGTAATTAATGGTGAATTGCTGCAGAGATCTTACTGAAGTACCAGCTATCTTCACGTTAATTTCCAATAAGCTCATCGTGGTCAACGCTATTATGTTAAATACCATTGAGAGCAATAACTGTGAGTAAGAATAGGACGTGGCTGCAAGGTATGGAGCAGCCGGCTCTATTAAGAATGGGAAGAGGCATTTCTAGGCAGAAGCTAGCTGTGACCTGAGCCATCCTCATTTGGGCATTCTGCTAAACCGAGGCTCAGGACAAAGAGGATGAGAAAAGAAAGAACTCAGAACCGCAGATTATTATATATATATATTTTTAAAGGTTCAGCAGAAGAAACGAAAAAGGTTTCTTTCTTCTTCTTCCTCTTCTTCTGTGTCTTGCTGTTCCAGTTTATAAGAAACAGCAGGGCGAGGCAGGAGTTTTACTTGGTTGGGCTTCCGATCCTATTGATCTTGCAGAACTGCTTAAGCCTTGCCTGCAGCCGGTTGGAGCTTCCATCAGGGAAGCAGGAGGCGAGAAAGGCAGATGCAGGTGGCCTGTGGCTTCAGAAGAAAGGGGTCCTCTTAAATATTTATTCCCTACATCTCTAAACTAATTGGTTGACACAGCGAGGGGGCAGATTTATTCTTCAGAGGAGAAGCGCAAAGGGAGGGCATCTGCTGAAGGGGCAGCACCTTGGTTTTTGAGGACGAAGGGGAGGCATCAGTGATGGTTGAAAGAGCCGCGGGAAGCCACTTGCTCTCCATGCAGCTTCCTCCATTGCGAAAGCTTGAGGAGGTCCTCATTTCTTCTCGACTGGGTCCCTTCTTTGCCAATTTCCTTCTCAATAGAACAGGTCCTTCTTCCTCCCATCACAGACCTTGAAAAATGAGGCTTTATCAGATGTTGGGTTCCTGTCCCCTAATATTTGGAAATATAGATTGTATTAAAGATTGAGAGCCAGACTGGTCTAGTGGTTAAGGTGCTAAGTCTTTAGGCCAAGAGTTCTTGTCCCGCCTTAGGTATGAAATCCGGTTGGGTGACTTTGGACCATTTTTGTCTCTCTCAGCCCATCTTGCTTCACAAGGCTCTTGGGGGGGGGAAATAGGGGGAGGAAGGAGTAAATTTTTAAATGAACAAACAAACATAAATAGATAGATAGATAGATAGATAGGTAGATAGATAGATAGTGTGGGTTCACTGTCTTGAGTTATTTGTAACTCAAGAACCCTGGTGACACAGTGATTAGAATACAGGCCCACAGCTTGGAATTCGATTCTGACAGGGCTCAAGGTTGACTTAGCCTTCCATCCTTCTGAGGTCAGTAAAATGAGGATCCAGATTGTTGGGTGGGGGGGCGTATGCTGAGACTGCAAACTGTTCAGAGAGTGCTATAAAAGCACAATGGGGCAGTATATAGGTCTAAGTGCATTAAAGGGAAGGAGAGAGAGAGAGAGACAGACAGAGACAGAGAAAGAGAGAGAGAGGAAGAAGAAGAGGAGGAGGGAGGGAAAGTGTGTGTGTGTGAGAGAGAGAGAGAGAGAGAAGAAAAGAAAAGAAAAAACGTCTAGTCCAAACTTTGTGACCTCAACTCACAGTCTCCCTGTTTCTAGCCTTAGCCACTTAACCAAACTGGCTCTCTCAGTGATGAGATAATAAGGTTCACCACTTGCCAGACACTTCAATATAATGTACTTTCTTCCACAATCATGCTTGAAATGGCTACCATGCTGAAACAAAACAGATTTGGCCAACGTGCACATGGAAACTACGTGGGAGTCTCCAGTTTTACACATAAATGTGGGTTAAAAATAAGGATAATACCCTCCCTCCCTCCCTCCCCTCCTCCTCCTCCTCCCCCAAGGCAGAATTAGCCATTCAAACTTCAATAACTTATATTTACATTACATGCAGCCCGGGAGAGGACACGCAGCTGGTTCCAGGCAGTTATATCGGCTTCTCTGAGTGAGGGTAGCTTCCCCGCCGTCTTGAAGGAGGCGGTGGTGAGGCCTCTCCTCAAGAAGCCTGCCTTGGACCCAGCTGTATTGAACAACTTTCGTCCTGTCTCCAACCTTCGCTTTCTTGCGAAGGTTGTTGAGAGTGTGGTGGCGCATCAGCTCCCTCTGGTCCTGGATGAAGCGGATTATCTAGACCCGTACCAATCGGGTTTCAGGCCCGGGCACAGCACGGAGACGGCATTGGTCGCGCTGGTGAATGATCTCTGGAGGGCTCGGGACAGGGGATATTCCTCTGTTCTAGTCCTATTAGACCTCTCGGCGGCTTTCGATACCATCGACCATGGTATCTTGCTGCGGCGTCTCAGGGGGCTGGGAGTGGGAGGCACAGTCTTACAGTGGTTCTCCTCCTATCTCCAGGGACGTTCGCAGTCGGTGTTGGCAGGAGGGCAGAGGTCGACCGCGAGGTCTCTCATTTGTGGAGTTCCTCAGGGGTCGGTCCTCTCGCCTCTCCTGTTCAACATCTACATGAAACCGCTGGGTGAGATCATTCGTGGCTTTGGAGTTGGGTATCATCAGTACGCTGATGATACCCAACTTTTCCTTTCGACCCCAAACCACCCCAGTGATGCCCTCAACGTGATGTCCCGTTGCCTGGAGGCGGTTCGGGTCTGGATGGGGAGGAACAGACTTCAACTCAACCCCGACAAGACTGAGTGGCTTTGCATACCTTCATCCCGGGTTTATTCGGACATTCCACCTCTGGCTATGGGGGGTGAACTATTACCCCCCGTAGATAGGGCTCGCAACTTGGGAGTCCTCCTAGATTCACGGCTCACCTTGGAAGACCATATAGGAGCTGTGACTATGGGGGCCTTCGCCCAGGTTCGCCTGGTGCGCCAGTTGCGGCCCTATCTTAGCCGGGATGATTTGTGCACGGTCACTCATGCGCTCGTGTCCTCTCGTCTGGACTACTGCAACGCTCTCTACATGGGGCTGCCCTTGAGGACCACCCGGAAGCTCCAACTGGTACAGAATGCAGCCGCGAGAGTTGTGTTGGGAGTCTCCCGATACTCCCACGTTACACCTCTGCTCCGTGAGCTGCATTGGTTGCCAGTTGTCTTCCGGGTGAGATTCAAGGTACTGGTAACGGTGTTCAAAGCCCTCCATGGCATGGGGCCGGAGTACCTTAGGGAACATCTGCTGCCGGCATCAAGCTCCCTGCGCCCTGTGCGTTCCCACAGAGAGGGCCTCCTCAGGGTGCCACCGATCAGAGAATGTCGATTGGTGGCCCCCAGGGGGAGATCCTTCTCTGTGGGCGCTCCGGAGCTGTGGAATCAGCTACCGGTAGAGCTCCGGATGGCGCCCGATCTTCGCTCCTTTCGTCGCGATCTCAAGACGTTTCTGTTTGTACAAGCCGGCCTAGCCTGATGGGGATTGGTGGGGTTTTTTATTTTTGGTGTCTTAATTTTATCTTGGGGTTTTAGAATTGTATTCCAATTGTTTTAACTGGGGCAATCATTTAATCTCTTTTTAATGTTTGTATTTAGTATTTTATTCTGCCCTGTGAACCGCCCTGAGTCCTCAGGGAGAAGGGCGGTATATAAATATTATTAAATTAAATTAAATTAAAATGTAACTCGCTGTACTAGATCAACTCAAGTGAAGAGGTGTTCTAACAATTAATGGGCTTCATTCTGGAACTTCATTTAATTTGGGGTTCTCTGCCTTTTTGAATAATAACGAGTATACTTTAGCCACCATTAACACTGCTTTCGATGTTTATTTACATTTCTACTCTTGCTATCCATTCATAGACCACTTGAAATAGGCTGCTTTTTGCTTTAAAGGAAATGTAATATTACCTCAGCACATGCATAGAAGTGTGTTTGAAACATTTTATTTGGCCTAAAACAGAAGTAGACAATGTAATATAATAATAATAATAATAATAATAATAATAATAATAATAATAATAATAATAATAATAATAATAATAATAATAATAATAATAATAATAATAATAATAAGAAGAAGAAGAAGAAGAAGAAGAAGAAGTTGGAAGGGACCTTGGAGGTCATCTAGTCTAACCCCCTGCTCAGGCAGGAAACCTTATACCATTTCAGGCAAATGGCTGTCCAGTCTCTTCTTAAAAACCTCCAGTGTTGGAGCATTCACCACCTCTCTTAGAATATATGTAGAATATTACATTCCTATAAACCACATTCCATTGTGGTTTATAGGGTGCATCATTCCTCATCAGCCAAGGATTCAAAATGGCATCAGATTACCTTTTTCCAGTCATAAAAGACGCTGGTGGTAAGTCTAGGACAGTGTTTCTAAACCTCAGCAACTTTAAGCTGTGAGGACTTCATTTCCCAGAATTCTGAGAGTTGAAGTCCCCATAGCTTAAAGTTGCTGAGGTTTAGAAACATTGATGGCTGAAGAGTTTGCTCTTTAAAAGGAGCAGCGTTTAATTAAAGCACCACGATTGTTCAGGTAATAAAAATGAAAAGATATTACAGTCATTTACAAAGAACCACCTTATGGCTTCTTAAAAAACTGGCAGATTAATTGTAGTGGATTAGAGCTCGCACACAGGTTGCATAAAGTGTTATTTTCACTTGGCAAAGGTTTGTATGCATAGAAGGAGCATGCCCTGAGAAATAAAAGGCATAAAAAAGCAGTTTAAACCACTACTCAGTCTTCTTTATTGTTAATTATTTGACTTTAGAATGTTCCTCCCCCCTCCCACTTGATTCTACGAAAGACAAGACGTTGCGGTTAAATATGAAATGTTAAACAATAATGGTGTAATAAATGGAAAAAAAACTACAGTAAATGCTAATTCATTTGAAGGTTTTTCATGCTTTTCATAGCTAAAGGAGATCCAGATCAGCTTCTTTTAGATTTAACCGTCCTTGCATCAATTATTATTAATCAAATGTGTGTGCCACGCAGAGTTTTTGGCACATAAATTTAAGTTTGGCCACGTGATCAGCATTTGGGTGCCTGGAAACCAGCATGTGATTACTATGGTTACAGCGTCCTGGGGTCACATGATGGCCATTTGCAACCTTCCCAGCCAACTTCCAACAAGCCAAAGTCATTGGGGGAGCCAGATTCACTTAACAACCAGGTGATTCACTTAACAACTGCAGAGATTCACTTAACAGCTGTGGGAAAAACTAAGAGCCACTTTGCTTAGCAATGGAAGTTCTGGCCCAAATTGTGGTCGTAAGTCGAGGACTATCTGGGTCAGGGGTAGGCAACCTCGGCTCTTTTATGACTCATGGACTTCAACTCCCAGAATTCCTGAGTCAGCTATGCTGAGTCAGGAATTCTGGGAGTTGAAGTCCATGAGTCATAAAAGAGCCGAGGTTGCCTACCCCCTGATCTGGGTTAAAGAAGCTAAGTTGTTTTTTAATAAAACCTGTTCTGTGTCCCAGATAAATGCTGAAGACAAGGACTGATTTTTTTAAAGATAAAGTTATTTCCAAAGACTTAAGTAGCACAGTATATAGACTATATAAAGGAGTTGAGATTGCTTTTTTGAAAGCAGCCACACCAGGACATTTTTATTGTTAAGGATTATGAAAACATAAAAGCACAACAATGGTGTTCACACACCACACTAAGTTATAATGTATTTGCTTGTTCTGGCTTAGTGTGTGAACTTAGTCCATAATGATTTTGTCCATAAAATATGGTTTAAAAAAATAGTGTGGGAGTGCATAACATCTTTCCTCCTTCACAGCTGCACTTGACCTTTAAATGATGCACAAAGGACGTGCACTAGGTATAAAACTAAGTTAATTTTATTTCCTTTACATTTGCATTTAAATTAATAATACTGTACCCTAGTTTGCTTAAGGAAATAATATACTTAATCATTTACTTAATAATCTTATTAATCATATACTTAATAATTTTCCATTATGCCTCAGCAAAATTTGTTAGCAACTAGTAATTTTGTTACAGTACTGATTTTGACTATTAACTGTTGACAGCTTTATTTCCCATGCATCTCTTTAGTTTGTGGACTGTATCATTTGATCTTAACAACCCCCAGCACTGAAGCACCCAAAACTTCTGGAGGCAAGTCATTCCACTGATTAATGGTTCTAACTGTCAGGAAATTTCTCCTTAGTTCTAGGTTGCTTCTCTCCTTGATTAGTTTCCATCAGTTGCTTCTCGTCCTGCCTTCAGGCACTTTGCAGAATAGCTTGACTCCCTCTTCTTTGGGGCAGCCCCTGAGATATTGGAACACTGCTATCATGTCACCCCTCGTCCTTCTCTTCATTAAACTACACATACCCAATTCCAGCAACCGTTCCTTATATGTTTTAGCCTCCACTCCCCCAATCATCGTTGTTGCTCTTCTGTACACTCTTTCTAAAATCTCAACATCTTTTTATATCATGGTGACCAAAATTGCATTTGTTATCTTGCCCTTCCCCCCCCACACCCTTTAATTCACTTTTTTTTGAATGCATGATTAAAGGCCAAGTCTCAATTCAACTTTTCATTGTAGCTCAACTCCCAATGTCTTCATTGGAGATATTTGTGTAATTTTCTAAGGAACAATAGAGAAATGTTTGCCACTTTTTTCTGGTGTATATTTTCAGATTTCCAGTCCAACTAGTAGTCATCCGTCGTCTAGTAGTCTCTCATTCAAATACTTGTGAAGTTTGATCTGGCTTAGCTTTTCGAAATTAGGCCAAAGTTAGTTAGGTGCTGCCACTAACTGGGTACTTTCTACGTTAGGGAACCCCCAAATTTTACATCCTAGGGGATCTTGATGAGTTCACTTGAGCATTAGGTCAGGAATATTATAGGAAGTCTTTTTATGTTGAATATTATATATTGATTGTTTTGCGCTACCCTAATTTGTGTCACACCAGATTTTTGAAGGGTGATCCTTTCTTTCCTAGAGATGTCAAGCTTTTAATTTGGGTTTTTTGACATGTAATTAGGTGTTCTACCAATGACCAAAAGTTCATTCATTGGTGTAAATAAATGAAGTAATCCTAGTTCGTCCTGACTTCCTGATCTTCTTCTTTTTGCTTTGCTACATGAATGTTCCTTCCCATAAAACTCTTCCTGGTATAACAATAAAAGCAGATTGCTGTGGAAGACAAGGCATAAGAGCTTGTCAGATTAAATTTGGACTTTGTGGTGATGGCTGCAGATGGCAGCAGCTGTGTGGAGTAGTACAAAGGGGTCATTATTGCTAGTGCCACCTTCCTCAAAGCTGCATCTGAGGAGGCCCCATCACAAAAATGCGTAATTCACATTTATATTGTGAGTTTTTTAAGCGTCGGCCTGTAAAACGTGGGATTGAGATGCAGTTATGGGGCAGGTGGTAAGATTAAATAGATTTTTTGTGTGTGGAGGGGGTGAGATGGGTTGTGCATGCAATTTATTTTCATTCATACTTACAGACAAGTGCTACTCAGTCTTTCACCATAGTTTATTGTCTTATGATGGAGAGTATTTGCTTGCTAGAACTAATATTCTGGTGGCAAAATAGAGGTTCTTCAGAAAGACTACCAAAGATGAATTGGTAGTCTTCAAATAGTGCTGACCCATAATTCCCAAGAAAACTAAATAAATATACCCATAGAAGAGAATATTTGTAGCTCAGGGTTGAACTGTGGAGTCTTTGGTTCTCTCTGAGCTTGGTTGTTTTCTTGCAGATGTTTCATAACCAAACTAGATAACATCATCAGTGCTAGATAGAATGGAGTGATGCCTGCTATGTTTACGTACTAATGGCTTGTCCTGACAGTGTTGGTGGGAATGTACTTGGTTTCTTGATTAGGCTGTTGTTTGCCGTTTGATTGTTTGTCCAAGTTGGTAGGTCTTTTACTGGGGTGTTGTTTATGGCATGGTTACTAGTGTAGTGTTAATCTTGGTGTTAATCTCGGCTTATCTGGGTGTTTTTTGCTGGCATTTTGGTCTATTTTTTCCTTTTTAATTCTTTGATTGTCTTTTTTGAATGGTAGGTAGATGCTGTTTATCTCTAAGTTTGGTCTCTTCATAGGTCATCTTTAGTGAAGCGTGCAAACCAACGTCTCTATTTCCTTCGTCGGATGAGGAGAGCACATCTTTCTCTTTCTGTCCTGGCCACTTTTTACACAGACACGATTGAGAGCGTTTTAACAAACTTCATTACTGTTTGGTTTGGTGACAGCAGAGCCTCAGATAGAAGGTCCATACAGAGAGTGGTAAGGGCAGCTGAGAAGATTATAGGAAACTCGCTTCCCAGTTTTCAGGATACTGCTTACAAGCGCCATGTGCTTAGAACTCAAAGCATTGTTAGAGACCCCATACACCCACTTCACAGTCTGTTTCTATTGCTCCCCTCTGGGAGGAGGTTTCGAAGTATTTATAGCAGGACTACTAGATTCTGCAACAGCTTTGTTCCTTATGCCATCCATCTTGTAAATTCACAGGATTCTTTTTTTTGCCGTGTATATGTATACATCTGAACTAGACTGTGTTGTTTCTCTGTCATAGATGTGTGTGTATGTGGGTATATGCATAATCTTTTGTCGTGTTTATAGTGTATATTGGAGGTGGTTATCCTTTGAGAGCTGAATGCAACGAAATTTCATTTTAATGTATGCTGATTAGCGTACATTTAAAGTGACAATAAATTCTATTCTAATGAAATGTCTGCAAGAAAAACAAGCTGAGAGGACACCAAGGACCCCACATTAAAAAAAAAAAGTCTGATGATTGAATTTCAGCTGCACCAGGAGGTCACACATTCCCCACCTCACTTGCTGGGCTCCCCTTCAATGTGTGTATTCAATTAATGGATAAACAAACAACTGTTGAGTATATTCTTTGAATTCCTACACTAAGCAGGAGGTTAGAACACTACAATTCAAGAGAATTGTAAAGGAAGGGATGGCTTATGGCAACTGGAGATTGAGAATTTGAATTTATTGAATGGAAACATAAAGTTGTAAGATAAAGATCCCACCATATATAATTTGTGCTCCTGCTTCTTGGGTAATTTCTAGTTTTTTTAAAAAAAACATTTTAAATATTGAGTCATATGGATAAAAAGCATATTCTTGCAGGCAACATCCATGCCCCTTCTGAAGAGCTGGATAATTTTAATTCTCACCATATAAAAGGAAAAAATGTTTAGATTATGGAGATGAGTGAATTTCACCTTCTGTTTCGTACTAGAACTTAATCTAAGATAGGAAGAAAAGTCAAGGCAAATACTTTGTTACTTCTCTTGTAAGAAAACTACATATGTTAGATATGTGATTTCTTGACACATTGACACTTTTTGGATATACCAGGCCGATTTCCTTGAGATTTGTCACAGCTTTTTTCCAGGTGTTTTAAATGATCTTTCCAATGTTGGCTGTAAATCCTTATCCAGAGAGGTCTCACACCACTGTCTTATACATTTATCTGTTTATTTATGCAGTTTAGGCAGTATGTAGCTCTAGCCTGACCCTGGGTGGCTCACAAAACAAGAGAGTATAAAAATAACAGACTGAATAAAACAGTAAACAGATGGCTGGGGAATATTCAGTGTATCAGCCTTTGGAAAAACTGCAGGAGCTCTATGTAATCCAAAAGGCATTTTGGTGAACCGGTATAGCCCCCCTTGTGGAGCAGCAAATGCAGAGTTTTCTTTAAATTCCATCCCAAGTGGAATTTGTCAATAAACTTTAGTAAAGATGAAGTGTTAATAAATATTTGTGGCCGCATATCTGATCTGTTGTCTAACAACTGAATTTAACCACCTTACTAATTTGCTGCGTATCAGCTGAAAAATGGAGGTAGTGACAGATTTGATTTTCCTGGGCTCCAAGATCACCGCAGACGGGGATTGCAGCCAAGAAATTAAAAGACGCTTGCTCCTGGGGAGGAAAGCCATGGCAAATCTAGACAGCACGCTAAAAAGCAGAGACATCACCCTGCCAACAAAAGTGCGTATAGTCAAGGCTATGGTCTTCCCAGTTGCAGTGTATGGCTGTGAAAGTTGGACCATAAGAAAGGCTGAGCGCCAAAGAATTGAAGCCTTTGAACTATGGTGCTGGAGAAGACTCCTGTGAGTCCGTTGGACTGCAAGGCGATCAAACCGGTCAGTCCTAGAGGAGATCAACCCTGACTGCTCTTTAGAAGGTCAGATCCTGAAGTTGAAACTCAAATATTTTGGCCACCTAATGTGAAGGAAGGACTCACTGGAGAAGAGCCTAATGCTGGGAAAGGTTGAGGGCAAGAGAAAAAAGGGACGACAGAGAATGAGGTGGCTGGATGGAGTCACTGAAGCAGTAGGCGTGAGCCTAAATGGACTCCAGAAGGTGGTAGAGGACAGGAAGGCCTGGAGGAACGTTGTCCATGGGGTCGCGATGGGTCGGACACGACTGCCCAACGAATTAGAACAACAATCAGCTGAAAATCTAATTTCCTATTTGGTTTTGGTACTATAGGTACCAAAGGTAGCCCTCGACTTACAACAGTCCCTAAGGCAGGACTAGAATTCACGATCATTGTTGCAACTGTTGTAAATACATGCTGGTTGCCAGGCACCCACATTTTCATCACATGACCATGAGGATGCTGTGTTGGTTGCAAATGCGAGATCCAGTTGTAAATCACTTTTTTCAGTGCCGTTGTAACTTTGAACGGTCGCTAAACGAGTAGTTGTAAGTTGAGGACTATCAGTATATTCACCTTGTGCAGAAGACAATGGCCAGACACTATCTTGTACGCATTTATTTTAAGAAATTTGCTAAAACCTGCAGTGACTTTATGCGAAGTGCTTGCACCAAAACCCAACTTTCGCTCCTTCCGGCGCGATCTTAAAACCTTCTTTTTCGAACAAGCTGGCCTGGTCTGATGGGATGGGGTTGGGTTTTTATAAATAGTTCTAATTTTAAGATGTATTAATTATTATGGGCATAATGGTTTAATCGCTTTTAATTTTTGTATTCGGTTTTTTACTATGTATTGCCCTGTTCACCGCCCTGAGTCCCTCGGGAGAAGGGCGGTATACAAATTAAATTATTAAATTATTAAATTAAAACCTACGAAACGTAGAGGGGAAAAATCAGCAGTATTTGGTCACCTTCTGTGTCACAATAGACTGGTTAAATCCCGTAAATATTCATCACTCTCGTCTGTGGCAAAAATGTGTGCTTTTTATTCTTTAAGAAACTGTACAGCAGTGTAAAATTGCAAGAATACGTTTGCTTCAGGGCAAGCCTTGTCTTTTTTAGTGAGTCTTGCAGACAAATTCAGCCTGGTTTACTGGCCCACAGACTTTCATTGCCTTGTGTGTCCTAGAAGAATTGTTATCCTGTGAATGCTGATGCTAGAGAGGGTTCAAAAATTAGGGACTGCATTTGTGTGATCTTCAGCACAAACCCAGCTTTGTAAATTGAATTGCAGATAGTCATCTATAAATTCCACATTAAATCATCAGATTCTTCTGCCTTGGAGTGGAGCCATGTCATCTGCTGGGATGGGGAATCTGTAGCCCTCCAGATGTTGGAAGTTGTATTCAGAATTTCTAGTGCTGTGGTACTTGGGGAATATTATATTCAGCAACATCTGGGCTGTGTTTGGTCTCTCTCTTCTGTACTTTATTCTAGAGAGTGTACTTTAAGGAGTGGAGGAAATAGAAACAGATATCTTTTGAATGGTTTCTATGCTCCTTTGCATTATTGTTTTGTGTTTTTGTCAGTGGCTCAGCATCAATGTTTGGAGTTGGACAGCCATATAAATTGTATGCGTGTCTAATGGCACGTGAGAAAGACCTTGGGAAACAGGGCAAAGAGATGCAACCAAGGGAACCATCTGATAAAAGGCAGCTGAGACTGCAGCAGTAATGTGGGTGGAGCATGGGGATGAAAAGAGACCCTCCTGAATTTTTCAAGTTGTAAATGAGATGGTGGGAGAATGGTTAGATGCAGTATTGCAGGCTAACTCTGCCCACTGCCAGGAGTTCGATCCTGACCAGCTCAGAGTTGACTCAGCCTTCCATCCATCTGAGGTCAATAAAATGAGGACCCAGATTGTTGGGGGCCAATAGGCTGACTCTGTAAACCGCTTAGAGAGGGCTGTAAAACATTATGAAGAGGTATATAAGTCTAAGTACAATAAAGTAAAATTAGGTCATCTGGTTGTGTTTCCTATCTGGTCCACCTAGTAACGCTGACAATATGTATTATGGTTGTATAAATAAATACATGTAGTCTTCGACTTCCAACCATTCATCCAATATAATTAGTTATAACGGCACTAGAAAAAAGTGACTTATGACTGTTTTTCATGCTTACGACCATTGCAGCATCCCCATGGTCATGTGATCAAAATTTGGATGCTTGGCAAACTGGTTCATATTTATGATGATTGCAGTGCCCTGGGATCATGTGATCACTTTTTGTGACCTTCTGACAAACAATGTCAGATGGGGAAGCCAGATTCACGTGACAACCACATTACTAACTTAACAACTGCAGTGATACACTTCCACTGTGGCAAAAAAGGCCATAAAATGGGGCAAAATTCACTTAACATCTCTCTCATTTAGCAACAGAAATTTTGGCTCAATTGTGGTCGCACATTTTACTTGTACGGGCTTCGTCTCTTGGTTTTCCCACAGGTGGGATTTAAGGGATACTGTTTAATTTAAGAGACAATGAAGCTTAGAAGGCATTTGTAGCCTTCTTTACGACCTGTGGACTTCAACTCCCAGAATTCCTGAGCCAGAATTCTGGGTTTGTAAAAGGGCCATAGTTGCCTGTAGTTATCCTAGACTCCCAAAGACCTTTTTGCCTTCTATATTGAAAGTTATAAAGTTCTGCATTCCTGTCTCTAGCGATAAACCTCTGCCTTCTCCATTTACAATTGTAAAGTTCTGCATTCCTGTCTCTAGTGATAAACCTCTGCCTCCTCCACTTACAATTGTATATAACAAGACTTGTCTCCTGTAATTGCCCTTGCCTCAAGATATGGCTTCCTGTCTCCTGTAATTGTCCTTGCCTCAAGTTATGCCTTCCTGTGATAACCCTTGTCTTCTCTGTTAGCATTTGTATACGATAAGCTATGCTTTATTGTTTCCTGTGATGACCTTTGCCCTCTTCATTAGCAGTTGTATGCAATGAGCTATGTTTTCCTATGACCTTCCATATGTGTGTACTTCCCCCTCCCTGGTGAAACTGCTCAATAAAAGAGTGCTGTGCAAAGCTGTTCGGGGGGGCAACACCATCCACCCCGGGCACTCTGTGCTCTCTCACCTTGAACAAACTTGTGTTGGTGCCTCAGTTTGTCCTAGGATTCTGTTCCTGCGCTATCGCAGTTCCCAAGTGTGACCGTCGGAACGTCCGGCACACTGGGTCGGTGGCAAAGGGCAAAATCCTTCCATATTCAAGGTGTTCACCCTTGCGAGGGTCCCTCTAAATTCTCACCCCTGTTACGGGGCTCTAAGAGTTGAGGCCGGAACCCTGATCGGTCGCTCGACGCGACAGTTGCCCACCCCTTTTCTAAAAGCATTTAAATTGGTGGCCATCACCACAACTTTTGATGAAGAATGCCACCATTTGAGATATTTCTAAATCATCCTTTTATCAGCTTTGGGGTAGATCAATCTCCTTTGCTTGATTTTTTTTCCTGGGGCTTCAAAATTCAAGGGGACATTATTAGTTATTTTCAGTTATTGGCAATGGGTTAATCGCAGGCTGCTGGATCATAATCTGGGCAGAATCTGACGATGAGAACATGGACAGTCTTGTTGATGTTATCTGGGAAGAGTTCGATCCTGTGACTCTGGACGAGGTAGACAAGATCATGAGGAAGCTGAGCTCCACTACATCCTTATTGGACCCGTGCCCCTCCTGGCTAGTTTATGCGGCTCGGGATGGGACACGAGGATGGATCCATGCAGTGATAACTGCTTCATTGAAAGAAGGCAGTTTCCCCGCAGCCTTGAAAGAAGCGGTGGTGAGACCCCTCCTCAAAAAGCCTTCCCTGGACCCAGCTGTTTTAAACAACTTTCGCCCGGTCTCCAACCTTCGCTTTCTTGCGAAGGTTGTTGAGAGCGTAGTGGCGCATCAACTTCCTCTGTTCCTTGAAGATACTGATTATCTAGACCCGTACCAATCGGGTTTCAGGCCCGGACACAGCACGGAGACGGCATTGTTCGCTCTGATGAATGATCTCTGGCGAGCTCGGGACAGGGGTTATTCCTCTGTCCTGGTCCTATTAGACCTCTCTGCGGCATTTGATACCATCGACCATGGTATCTTACTGCGGCGTCTCAGGAGATTGGGAGTGGGAGGCACTGTTCTTCAGTGGTTCTCCTCCTACCTTCTGGAACGTTCACAGTGGGTGTTGGCAGGTGGGCAGAGATCGACCCCAAGACCTCTCATTTATGGAGTTCCTCAGGGGTCGGTCCTCTTACCTCTCCTGTTTAACATCTATATGAAGCCGCTAGGTGAGATCATCCGTGGTTTTGGAGTGGGATATCATCAGTATGCTGATGACACCCAGCTTTTCATCTCGACCCCAAACCACACCAGTGATGCCCTCGACGTGATGTCCCGTTGCCTGGAAACGGTCCGGGTCTGGATGGGGAGGAACAGGCTTCAACTCAACCCGGACAAGACTGAATGGCTGTACATACCGGCATGTCAGGAAATTCAGATTATTCCATCTCTTAATATTGGGGGCGAGTTATTACCCCCCGTAGATAAGGCTCGCAATCTGGGTGTCCTCTTAGATTCACAGCTCTCCTTAGAAGATCATATAGGAGCTGTGACTAGAGGGGCCTTCGCCCAGGTTCGTCTGGTGCGCCAGTTGCGACCCTATCTGGACCTGGATGCCTTGCGTACAGTCACCCATGCACTTGTGACCTCTCGTCTAGACTACTGCAATGCTCTTTACATGGGGCTGCCCTTGAGAACCACTCGGAAGCTTCAGCTGGTACAGAGTGCAGCTGCACGAGTTCTTTTGGGGGTCTCCCGATACTCCCATATTACACCTCTGCTCCGTGAGCTGCACTGGCTTCCAGTTGCCTTCCGAGTGAAATTCAAGGTGCTGGTGATGACATACAAAGCCCTACATGGCATGGGTCCGGATTACCTACGGGAGCACCTACTGCCGGCGTCAACGTCCCTCCGTCCTGTACGTTCCCACAGAGAGGGCCTCCTCAGGGTACCACCGGTCAGAGAATGTCGGCTGGTGACCCCCAGGGGGAGAGCATTCTTGGTGGGTGCACCAATCCTTTGGAACTGCTTACCAGCTGAACTCCGGATGGCCCCCGACCTCCGCTCCTTCCGGCGTGATCTAAAAACTTATCTATTCAAACAAGCCGGCCTGGCCTGATGGATTTGGGTTTTAAAATTATTTAACTAATGTATTCTTATTTTATTGCCCTGTACACCGCCCTGAGTCCTTCAGGAGAAGGGCGGTATATAAATCAAATAAATAAATAAATAAATAAATAAATAAATAAATAAATAAATAAATAATCTGTTGGGGATCGAACGAGGATTCTTCAATGAACTACAAATGGAACTTGCAGTTGCTATTCTACAACAGCCTTTTTTACAAAGCGGGAGAAGGCATGCTAGTTTACTTGGGGAGAGAAAAAAATTAAACATAATTTTTGCCATATCTATGGAATCATGGCTAGATGGAACACAGCAGGTGGCCAAGAAACCCAATCTGGGGAAAGCTGCGGCACTTTGAGTGCAATCAAAGTTAAGTGCAGAAATTTAATTAAATGGAAGCAAAGCTGGCTGAAACTTTCTGAAAGCAGCAGTGCATTGTCAGATTTGACAATTATTTCAAGGAGCACAATCTGCAGATGGTGTCTAATTGATAAATTAAGGGTCTCGAGGTCTAATCTGTGTGTTTCTGCTTGTGCATACGCATGTTTTAAGATGTTATCTTTTTTAAAATCATATTTTTGTCTTAATTTCTTATCAGTACTGGGAAAATGTTTGCAATACAAGTCATCCTCGACTTGCAACCATTTGTTTAGTGACCACCTGAAGTTACAGCGGCACTGATAAAAGTGACTTACAACCTTTTTTCACACTTACGACCGTTGCAGCATCCCCGTGGTCACATGATCAAAATTTGGACGCTTGGTAACTGGTTTGTATTTGTGATGGTTGCGTTGTCCTGGGGTCATGTGATCACCATTTGTGACCTTCTGAGAAAAAAATACTAAATAACAAGAGTTGGAAGGGACCTTGGAGGTCTTCTAGTCCAACCCCCTGCTAACGCAGTAAGTCCTATACTATTTCAAACAAATCGTTGTCCAATCTTTTCTTGCAGTGTTGGGAGCATTCAACAAAATCAGTGGGGAAGCCAGATTCACTTTACAACCAAGTTACTAACTTAACTGTAGGAGATGACCAGGTAGAGCTGGAGGGAGGAATCAAAAGCGCCATCAGTCTGGAGTTCCTGCACCCCAAAAGAGGCCTATGTCGATTCCTATCTGGAGCCAATTTGATCTGACCATTTGTAGTTCAGATTCTTGAGCAAAGCACAGCACAGCATAGCATAGCATAGCTATAAGGATCCATCTCAATCAGTTCTCCCAAGAAAGCAGAACTCTTGAAACGGCATCATTTCAAAAGGAACTTTTATTGGGAGGCATTGACAGTAGGAATAGAAAGCAGGATCTGAGGGTTTCCCGCACGAATCAAGTAATTAAAAGTGTCCATAGTAACCCTACCCTAACTGTCCACGGACGGTTCAAACAGGCCAATCCGCAGATGTGAAAACGCCGTGGGAACAGAGTGATAAGGTGTCGATTCCAAGGCTGTTAGTTGTCTGCGCTGTTTCTTCCATGCTTGGACATAAGGGAGATGACCAAAGGTACCTTCCATTCTCACCCTGTTAGAGACACATAAAAGGGATAGAGCAAGAGACAGAGCAAAGCAAATACACTTCATGTCAAGGTATTAATTTAATGTAAGTTTAAGATGTAATGATGGAAATGACTCAGCAGGGTCTGTGTCTCTTTAAGAGCCTTTGTATAAAGGGAAAGCTCTGCTGATGTGTTCTTTCTCTTCCATTTCCTGCTGTAACTGTAGTTTGTTGGATCCTGCTGTATTACACGTGTTTGTATATTGTTCCTGCTGTATGATATTGTAGATAGTGTAAGATAAACCACCATTTTATATAGACCACTGTTTACTGCATTTACTCCTGGGTTATCTCGCACAATAAGACTGTGCACACTCTAACACATTGGCATCTCAAGATTCCCCCTCCCCCCGCAGGGGAATGGGGAAAGAATAAGAAATCCCATGCACCCAGAACATAGGATTCTGACAATAACATAGCATTAGCATGGAACAAACGTACAGTGCTTTTGAATGCTATCCTGACTCCTGGTTTCTCGTGCCTGACCTTAACAACTGCAGTGACTCACTTAACAATTGTGGCAAGAAAGAATGTAAAATGGGGCAAAACTCACTTAACAACCGTACTGCTTAGCAATGGAAATGTTGGGCTCAGTTGTGGTTGAAAATCAAGGACTACCTGTATTGGTTCAACCGTGTGTCTAATTTAACTTTGTAGTTAAGAGGAATCTACCCATTACGGGGTGGAGTGGGTTTTTATGGGGTTTTAACGTGGATTTTTAGTGTTGCAAGTCATCCGGTGTCATCTGTGTGCAAGTTGGGTGGCCATGTAAGTGCTAAGTTACTAAATTGCTAAATAAAATGAACAAACAAACAAATACAATGTTCTTGTATTTGTTTCAGCACATTCTTCTGAAAGTATCTTCCTATCTTTTTAAAACCTGCCACTGTCTTTCAGCAGGTGGATGTACAGAGGCGGGTTTTCTTAAACAATTGTGGCATATGAGCAGGGCAAAATCATCCGTATGCCCCCCCCCAAGTCCTTTCTTGAATACGGAAGGACCTAAAATATATTAAATTGTTTCTAATAGAATTTCTGTGTCACCCCTAACACTTCCCTCTGGGGGTTCAGCATGAAAGCAATACCAGTGCACTAGAAATACAGCAGGGAATATGATGGGATTCCTACAAGACCTAGACCAGGGGTGTCAAACTCAATTTCATTGAGGGCCGCATCAGCATTGCGGTTGCCCTCAGGGGGCGGGGTGGGTATGGCCAGGGTGGGCGTGGCCTACTGGGTAGGTGTGGCTAGAGTGCGTATGGCCTACTGGGTGGGCGTGGCCAGCTCTACATCGTTCGCATCCAGGGTGCCTATGGGGGCCTGGGCAGGAGTGGGACAGATCTGAGGGTCTCTGGCAGAAGGAGGGTCTCTGGGCCAGGGCCAAGGCAGTGGGGGCCGTTCCCTCACTCTTTCCAGGATGGCTTCATGGGCCACATAAAACCACTTCGCGGGCCGGATCTGGCCCCCGGGCCTTGTGTTTGACATGTCTGACCTAGACTAAATACAAAAACTAAAAAGCTCCTTCACTGTGGTGACCTCATTCATCAAGGACAGTGTTCCCTAATTTTGACCATCTCCAGGAGCGTGGACTTCAACTCCTAGAATTGTCCTCAGTGCTCATGCTGGCTGTGGAATTCCAAGAGTTGAAACCCACAAGTCTGAAAGTTGCCAAGGTTGGCCACCCCTGGCTTAGAATATATACAGGTAGCCCTTGATCTACGACCACAATTGAGCCCCAAGTAACCATTGCTAAGCGAGAGAGATGTTAAGTGAGTTTTGCTCCATTTTACGAACTTTCTCGCCATGATTGTTAAGTGAATCACTGCAGCGTGTTAGTAACATGGTTGTTAAGTGCATCTGGCTTCCCCATTGATTTTGCTTGTCAGGTCGCAAAAGGAGATCACATAACTCTGGGACCCTCAGAAATACGTGCCAGCTGCCAAGCTTCTGAATTTTGATCATGTCACCATGGGGGATGCTGCATCGGTCATAAGTGTGAAAACCGGTCATAAGGCACATTTTCAGTGCTGTTGTAACTTACAACAATCACTAAATGAACTGTTGTAAGGCGATGACTACCTATATATCACTACCATATGGATGGTATCAATATTTTCAGTAGCTGAAGAATGCCTCTTTATAGACCAAAGTGGCATCAATAAAAACAAAAACGTATATATTTATATTTTTCAACTCCCTTTGTGGCTGTCAGGCAATGACAGTCCACAGCCGAGGGAATGGAGACCCCTGTTCTAGTGAATTGGGAGGTCTCCAGATGTTATCACCTTGCTCTGGAACTAAACAAGCTTTTAGCCCTTTTTGTCTAGTTAATGATTCTCACATATTTCCATCAAGGTCTTCTTCCTTACTGTCTACAGCAGACGTGTCAAACTCGCAACGTCGCACGACGTATTGGAACTTTTTCCCCATTGCTGGCAATGGGGTGGGCGCAGTTTCCTTGTGATGCGTCCGGCCGGCAGTTTGATACCCCTGGTCTACAGGTAGTCCTCAACTTATGACCATTGGTTCATCACTGCAGGATTTCTCTCATCCCCTTAGGCACCTCATGTTCCACATAATGACTGCATTGGGGAGAGCTGGGATTGCATGGGTGAAGGACTAACTTGTGTTGTGCCCAAAGGAAGAAAAAGAGACATGGATGTTGTGTATCTGTGTTGTCTGACGTTATTCAGGAGAAGGAATGACCCTCTGAGTAGGAGAAAGGGCAGACCCTAGCAATGGTAAGAATAGTAGGGAAAAAGAGAAAGTGATGGTTAGAATTATTCGGGAGAAGAAGGAACAAGGATTAAGCAAAGCTGGAGATGGAATGGGAGAGCAAAGATTTTACCTTCTTTCCAAAGAGTTAATGATGTACTAAATTATACTAGCAAAGGACTTTTTGTTTTACACTACGTTCATCTGTTCCCTCCTCCCTATTCATCTCGAATTGTCACAACATTGCTTCCTTCATTGTGATATGTGGTGAATTTTGTGAATGACGCTTACGCTAGTAGTTTTCATTAAAAAAAAATCTGTATATGTGTTTCGAATATCAAAGTGGGAAGATAGTTTTTTTTTAAATCATCAGTTTGATGGGATGGCTCTGGTTTGTCAGTGAATCAATAGTTTTAAAGAGTTTCAGACGTTTCCAGAAGTAGGAAAATGTGCTTTGTTCAGACAGACTGCTACTCCTCATCATAACACACAACTGGTGCTTATAGGAACAGTCAAATATCTTCCTTAGTGCCTGTTAAGATTTCTGCTCTTCTTTTTTTTAAAACCATTCTTTTCATTAAATGGGAAGGTAGCCGTGGTGCAAAACAAAGTTCCAAATTATAGCATCCTTATTCTTAATAATGCCTTTGGTTTTTACGGCTCCATAAATATATTTAGATAACCAAAATGTGGGTAGTTGCAACGTGTTTTCTTTAGGAATATACTGTAGGAGAGAGACTGGATGAGCCAGGAGGAGGAGTCAGATGGGTCTTAGTCCAGAATCCCTACATAGGCACAAGAGCGTGACATCCAATCCCCCTGGAATGCCATTGAATCTTATCTAGTCTCACCTAGGCATAAACTATGAAATCCAATCCCCCTGGAATGCCTTTGAATCTTATCTAGTCTCACCTAGGCATAAACTATCTGTCTGAGGAAATTCCTGTGTATAGGCTTAAGCAATAAAACAGCTAATTGAACTCTTTCAATTATTCAGGTGTGAGTCTGGTTATTTGTGCCTGACATATACTGTACACACTTACTTAGAAAACAAATAAGGTGGTGATAGGCAATAAACCTGTAAGAGTTGAATTAGAAAAAGGACATTAACCATCCACCAGACCTTTGATCATCTGATCCAGCATTACTTGGGTGATTGGGATCTTATGGAAAGCCCATCCTGAGGCCATTGGTATTGAATCTGGGACCTTTCCACATAGGAAATGTCCTTGACATATAGCTGGACCAAACATTTATTTGTTTGCTTGTTTGAATTTATTAGTCCCCCCCAACCCCAAATGGATTGGTTTTGAGTGTAAATATATAGTGCAGGAATCTGTCTGCAATGATAACTTTTCTTTCTGAGGATAATTTGCAAATCAAATATGTACGTAGACAGAATATTTACCCATCTTTGAATCAACATTAAAATTGCCCCAGTCCATAAAGACAGAGTGAGAGCACAAAAGAGTATCCTCCTCATATTTTTCTCTCCAGCCTCCCCTCCTTCTTCCACCTTTTCTTCCTTCTTCCCTTCCCTTCCCTCTGGGCTAAATATATCCAACCAGTCAATCAAGATTGGCAGGCGTCACTGCCATAGCTGTCAGATTCAGTTAGCTCTGGCTGAGCTAAACCCTCGCCTTGTTCTCTGGGCTTGGAAATGTATTTGAATAGTGGCACCCAAATGAGACTTGCAAACAAAGTGTCATCACAATGGGCCCCGGTGATTCAGCAGTTGGTTTTAGAGCCAGATATTTTTTCCCCCCTCTTCATTTCTGGCATTTGGGAACAAAAGAATACCTGTAAAATGCCCACTGCTTATGATGGCAGGAACAATGAATACTTATGTGGGTTTTTAGGAGCAGGGGTTGCCTATGGTTCCGCCCCATCTCCCTAACCCTCTAAAGCAGGGGCCCCCAACCCCTGGTCCGTGGCCAGTTAGAAACTGGGCCACATAGCTAGAGGTAAGCAGTGGGCAAGCACACCCTACTGTTAACTGAGCATGCTGTTAACTAGGTTGCGTGTTCCTCTTCCCTCCACTCCCGGTCCGTGGAAAAATTGTCTTCCGTGAAACCGGTCCCTGGTGCAAAAAAGGTTGGGGGCCACTGCTCTAAACAAAAAAGAAGAAGAAGAAGAAGAAATGGGAAAGTTGGGAGTTTTTGTAAGCCACGGCGCTGGGGGTGGTGGCGGCAAGTGCCCTTGTAGGTCTTGCATTCTTTCATGTTTTGTTTCATGCCAAGCGAGAAAGAGAGAGAGAGAAAAACACTTAAAGGTACACATGATCTGTTGTTGTTGTTACTGCCTGCTTATCCCCATGCTGTGTAAAGAGGGTGAGTTGGGGTTGGGGGAGAAACTGTAGGCAGTGGCTGTGTAATGACATTGCTATTTCTAGAGCAAGCCAGGCAGAGGATCTGAATGATAAAGCCGGCCTGTTCTGGGGTTTTTTTTTGGCTACGGTAACGGGGCACAGATGTGGCTTGCCGATAAGACTCCAGTTGTGGTATGTGGGGTCCTGAGACTTCCTTGGGGTGGGAGTGGGGAAAATGTTCTCTCTTTCTTACGAAGATTGGAAGAGCCAATCTGAACTGTAGCATGCAATAACAGGAACTTTTTAATGGGGAGGCAGGATTTCACCCCGGTCCTGACTGATGATCTGGAACAGTAAATGGGGAATTTTCTCCCAATTCAGCACAGGCAACCCTGTAGGGCCCACTCGGTCTAGGCTTTACCTGGGATGGCTACCTTCCTTGCAGGTATCTCATAAGACCCTTGAAGTGAAGGATTGCCACAGTTGGATGGGATTGTACTTGGATGGGATTGTACTTCATTTTATTGCAGTCATTAACCAGCACATTGATGGGATTGGGTTGCCTGTTCTTGTGTGAAAGGAGAAAAACCATGAGTAGGAAGAAACACATGGTTGTGTGATGAAAACAAATGTTGCCTTGGAGTTTGGGCAGTGGGTGTGTTATAGGGAGATAGTTGTCTTTGTGTTGCCTTTGTTAATGTATTTGTCAAGAAGTTGAGGGAGCTGGCTTCTACTCCAGGTTGTTCTCAACTTAACGACCACAATGGGGACCAGAGTTTCTGTTGTTAAGCAAGTTAGTTTTTAAGTGAGTCGTGTCCAATTTTATGAATATTTTTGCCGTGGTTGGTAAATGAATCACTGAAGCTAAGTGAATCACATGGTCATTAAGTGAATCTGGCTTCCCCTTATTGGCTTAAGCTGGCTGGAATGGTGGCAAGTGGTGATCACATGGCTCCGGGTCAGTGCCGCTATCGTAAATACATGCTTGTTGTCAAGTGCTTGAATTTTGATCACATGACTGTGGGGGTGTGTGTGCTGAAATGGTTGTAAGGGTGAGGACTGGTCGTAATTGGGGAGTACCTGTATTACCTGGGTCAAGGTATGAAACTAAGGAGGTCCTGAGCCAGGGGTCTTCAAACTTGGCATCTTTAAAACTTGTGGACTTCAACTCCCAGAATTCCTCAGCCAGCCAGTGCTGGCTGAGGAATTCTGGGAGTTGAAGTCCACAAGTCTTAAAGTTGCCAAGTTTGAAGACCTCTGTTCTGACCTATAGTTGCTCATATGACATAATTAGACATTGGAATTGAATCGAGATAAACATGACTTCAGATCCTGGTTAAGCTTCATTAACATCTGAGTAGCTATCACAGTTGATGCTGACCTAGTTTACTTCACGAGGTAAGTTGTGAGAATGAAGTAGAATTAATAATAAACCTTGTACTGTTCTCCAGCCATTTTCTCAGTAATAGACAGAGGGAGATAAATGAGCTCCAGGATACAACTGTTAGGCATTTTGTAACTAGGAAGAAGGTGCAGATTGTGCCCCACATTGGCGGCATTCACACTACACAATTAACCTTGTTACTGAACTAACTCATTTTCAGGCCTTGCATTTTCAGGCTGCCATGTTTTTAACTGACCTAATTAAAGCATGTGGATGCAACGTGTGAGTCTTCTGGGCAAAGACTATATACCCATACAGATAAAACTGATTTACATAATCCTGCACTCCTACTGCTTTTTATAGATGCATCTTGGGGCGCCCATGTGCTCGGGATACTGAACATCTGCTCATCTGATCATAGGCTTGAGATATGAGATGGGACACACTGGTGGCAGCTGCAGCTGCCTTTAAAAAAGGAAATATTCCAAGAATTGATGACGTGCCACCAAATTAGTGCTGACTTTCTTAGCAAACGTGTGGATAGAACTACACCACCAAGATTTGTCCCTGTGCTGGTTTTCAGGACTTCAAATGGTGCACCATCACTGCTGTGATTGATTCCATCAATCTTGCTGATGGCCGTTCTCTTCTTCACTTTCCTTCCATCTTTCCCAGCATTACAGTCTTTTTCTTCAGGATGATCTGTCCTAACCTGTTCTTCCTCCAGGCCTCACTGCTGTCTGTAACAGAGTCCATCTACCTGGCTGCTTGAGTGTCTTCTATTTCCTTTACCTTTCCTGCATTATAGACTTCTAGGTGCGCTTGATCTTCAGAAGATCTGGCCAGTTATTATTGGATCCCTAGAGTCCTGCTGTCGCCTTCCAGGACACATTTATCTCACCTAAAGTGATTTTAGTACAAATAGTCTTCGACTTACAATATTTTAACAACTGTTCAAGGTTACAGTGGCACTAAAAAAATGACTTATGACTGTTTTTCCACACTTATGACCGTTGCATGATCAAAGTTCAGACGCAATTGACTCATATTTATGATGGCTGTGGTGTCCCGGGATCATGTGATCCCCTTTTGCGACCTTCTGACAAGCAAAGTCAATGGGGAAGCCAGATTCACTTAACTGTGTCACTAACTTAACAACTTCAGTGATTCACTTAACAACTGTGGCAAGAAAGGTCATAAACTGGGGCAAAACTCATTCAACAACTGTCTCGCTTAGGAACAGAAATTTTGGACTCAGTTGTGGTCATAAGTTGAGGACTACCTGTAGTTACAGTTGTAAAAAAATGAGTAAGACTTAAAATTGTGCCGTATTAAGCCTCGTAACCACTGTATCTAAGAGCTGCCAGTAAGAGCTATTCCCCACCAGTCAGACAGAACTGAAGAAGCTTTTTGTATCAGAAGTGAAATGTTTTCAAAGAAAAAACCAAAGAAGTCAAGTTGCCTTTTGGAAAAAGCATCATTGGGACAACCATGATGTAGATGAGTGAGAATCTCCGTAGATATTGAGCCATCATTAAGTTGCCTCCAAAATCTCTGCAAAATAAAAAGAAAAAATTCACGTAGTCAGAAAAGGAGGGTGCATGAGTCACTTAACAAATGCGGTGATTCGCTTAACAGCCGTGGAAAAATTGGGCACATCTCATTTAACAACCATCTTGTTTAGTAATGAAAATTCTGATAATAAGATGAAGACTACCCATAAATGTTCAAAATCTGGTGACATGTAACATTCACATGAAAAGGTCTCATGTCTCAGGTGTTCTCTTACTGACAGTCATTGATGTATGTCTTATAAAGGAAGGAAACAGAGATATATCTAATTTCAGGATCCATTTGGGATTGTCGGTAGTCATCAAATGTTTGGGTGATCACTGTAACGCAACAACAACAACATTTTAAAAAATCTGTGCATAACCATGGTGTCTGTTTTCTTCCAAAGAGCACGAACAAGACAGCGTTCAAGAATTCATGGTGTGTTGAAAAAGAGGAAGATCAGTTATGCATAAAATGCTCAGGGAGTATAAAATTTAGTTTCAAAGTTTGGCAATATTTTCAAGCCCATCCTATGTTGAGTAAAATCCCTTTATGGAGAAGCGGTTTTTACGATACAGTCAGGAATATTCTCAGAGAGAGCTATGGGACAGCCATTCTTGCATTCTTGTATACTTTTATGATGACCCCAGTTGAGATAGGACATTATAAAGCTAGAAAAAAACTCAGGAGAGGAAAATTGCTGAAGGTAGAAGTTGCTGCAAGAGCCTTCACAAGAGGCAATTTTTAATTAAATGATGAATGGGAGGACTTCCTTCCTTCCTTCCTTCCTTCCTTCCTTCCTTCCTTCCTTCCTTCCTTCCTTCCTTCCTTCCTTCCTTCCTTCCTTCCTTCCTTCCCTCCCTTGGTGTTCTTGAAGCTTAGTTGTTTTCTTGCAGATGTTTCATTATGTAACTAGGCAACATCATCATTGCTAGCACTAGGTAGCACTGATGATATTACCTAGTTTGGTAATGAAACATCTGCAAGAAAATAAACAAGCTCAGAGAGCACCAAGGACTCCACAATTCAACTCAGACCTACAACCAACCTTCCTTCCTTCCTTCCTTCCTTCCTTCCTTCCTTCCTTCCTTCCTTCCTTCCTTCCTTCCTTCCTTCCTTCCTTCCTTCCTTCCTTCCTTCCTTCCTTCCCTCCCTCCCTCCCTCCCTCCCTCCCTCCCTCCCTCCCTCCCTGGGATTTAGAACACACAAAAAAGAAACCACTTTCTACAACCCATAATGTTTATGAATTTGTTGCCGTGAAGGATTTTTAAAAGCCCACTGCCCACTTACGTTCTGTGGTGGGAGGGGTGGGACTGTATCATGAACATAGACAGGGTTGACATGCTCAGGTTGTAAAATTATCATGCAGGGATTAGGGTTTTTCTTCAGTGTTTAATCTTGGTTCAGCTTATTTTCGAGAATGCAGGATCATTTTAATATATTTTCCGCCCCAAAATGGGAAGAAAACACATAGTTGACGTTCAGCAATTGCATGGCTAAGTTTTGCTGGCGCCTGAGGTTGCCCCTAGCTCTTCCCCCAAAGTAAGGGGCCTTAAAAAGTTTAGAGAAATTAGAAGAGATGTATTTTTTGGAGGATTGTTAGCTGTGAGGTCTTAATAGAGCCAGTTGGCACCAGAGTGACTAAGGCAGATCTTATATACAGGAAATCTTGAAATTCAGCAAATTTTCACTCTCTCTTTCATGCGCTCTCATACATATGCATATCAAGAGTCCCTGGATTTATCTTCTGGGAGAGTTCTTATTAGAAACTTTCCATTCCTGGGGAGGGAGGAGGGGTGGGGCAGTGGAAAAACAAATGCATTTTGGTCCTTTATTCTCTGAAAAATCAAAGTACCAAGATTCTTTTGAACTGCTTAGATGAAAGGCACTCTGGAAATGCAGAATACCATTTAGTTCTGTTTATCTGCAGCCTTATGCAGCTGTTCACTCAAGGTTGGGCTTAAGCTCTTATAAGAACCTGCTATCCAGAGGTTGGTGGCCTGAGAGATACAGAAAGGGTATCCTGCAGCCAAAGATTGGAGCAAAATGTACTGGCTTTCACCATTCTCATCCCAGCTTGCTTTTTGGGCCGTCCCTCCTCCAACCATAAGATTTTCTTTGTAGTCCTCCTGTGTTGGATGTCAGAGAGTAGAGCAGAGCAGAGCAATAGAGAAGAACAGAAGATAAAATGGAATGGAATGGAATAGAATAACAGAGTTGGAAGGGACCTTGGAGGTCATCTAGCCCAACCCCCTGCTTAGGCAGGAAACCCTATATCATTTCAAACAAATGATTGTCCAATCTCTTCTTAAAATGTCCAGTGTTGGAGCATTCACATAGGATAGGGTAAGGTAGGGTAGGACAGCACAGCACAGCACAGCACAGCACAGGACAGGACAGGATAGGATAGGATAGGATTAGAAGACTTTTTATTGAGAATAGAGTAGAATAGATTCCTTATTGAGAATAAATAAAATAGAAATAGAATAGAATAGACCCTCTGTTGACAATAGAAATAGAATAGAATAGAATAGACTCTTTAATGAGAATAGAGTAGAAATAGGAACAGAGCAGAGCAGAACAGAACAGAATAGGATACTTTATTGGCCAAATGTGATTGAATACACATAAGCTATCAGTGTACTTACAAACAACAAAGTACTATAACTGTTGTACATACAAACAACATGCACATACAAATCAAGTGTACATACGAACCACAAGGTAATATAATCATAAGATACCAATAGGAGAAGGTAGTAGAAAAGATGAGAAGGATAATTGGTTCATTACCGATTCCCATCCCAAAGGGGCTGGGGAGGACTTTGGCAGATCTCGAGTTACATGTAGATGATACTGCTGGAGCTGTATTAGCAGCGGGACATACAACATTATCAATAGAATGATGAAATAGTTGCATCATGGATGTTATTGTTTTCAGGTTTGTTCCCCTTTTTATCCTTTCTTTACTCAGCATTGTAGACTTATTCAGCAACTGAAGCTTGGGGTGTGTGTGTGTGTGTGAGAGAGAGGGGGGGGAGAGAGAGAGAGAGAGAGAGAGAGAGAGAGAGAGAGAGAGAGAGAGAGAGAGAGAGAGAGAGAGAGAGAGAGAGAGAGAGGGAGGGAGAGAGAGAGAGAGAGATGGAAATAGAAATAGTAAAATACCTTTATGGAGAAGCGGTTTTTATGATACAGTCAGGAATATTACATGGAAATAGAAGAAACAATTATGCATTTTCTTAAACTGCATAGGTGAAAGGCCTTTTGAGTGATTTGTGATTTTTTTCTTCTGAATTCAATTATATGTTTTTAGTAGTATCATTTTAATCATAGAGGCTGACATGCTTTCCCAGCAGCCAAAAAGCAGTACTTTTTAAAAAATTGCCTATGTGATTAGTGTTCTCATAAGATTTCCCTCTCTCTCCTCCCAATGGCTATAAGTACTGTAACAACAATAGCAATAATGTTGATAATGACGAAGAACCAGAAGTCTATATTGGCAAAGATATAAGGGACCTAATCTATTTCCTATCCTTACAACCGAAATGTATTCATCTCTACTCCAAAGTAAGAATTATTAGTTAGGTGGGACTTAACTCTCACAGTGGATTGCAACTTCAAGGTTAGAGTAGTACCAGGTAGTAGTTCTATGTTGTAATTTCTGTTAGTAGTTCTAATATCATCATAATTCTATGAATAGAATGAAGTCTAAAGCTTTAATAGCTTAAACTGGTGCTTTAGGTAGATCTTTTAAAACTGAGTCCTGTAACAGGATCCATGCATATGGAGGTAATATTCTTAAATGTTTTATTTGATTTTGAAGACAAACAAGCTTAGATAAGCAATGTTTTAAAATACCCATCTTCTTTCCAATCAAAAATAATTTTGATGATTTTTAAAATTTAAGAAAGAAATCACATTTCTGAAATATAAGGACTTTCAGATTTCTCCAAGATTTAATTCTGAATTTGCCTAAAGATTAAAACAAAATATAACCTGAGTTCAAGAGTTCAAGTAGAATGGGCTAATTTGGGAAATACAATTTTAAATAAACAAACAAAGCCTCATTTAATTCTGTGAATGTTATTCTGAAAAAGAGGATGGCATTTGTATGAAGTTTTATATTAGACTAAGGAATTTAAGAAATGTTTTTTACTGTGGCTCCACATTATATCTGGATGGAGAACTCATATAATATACCAGCAAATTAAAACTGAAACTATAATTTATTGATTCCAAGGGTTTTTATAAATGAGTGGGTTATAGCCAATGTTTTTTTAAAGTTCCCTTACAACTTCTTATGCCCATTTAAATTACATCCTGAGGCACTGATGACTCTTTTTGAACATTATGTGATGTGTCATAGAGAACTGCTGGGGGGTGTCCAGGAAATGTTCCTTCCATTAAATAAAGCTATCTTAGAATCCAATTCTGGCTTTCTATTAATGATAACTTACACCAGGGATCTCCAAACTTTTAAGATTTGTGGACTTCAACTCCCAGCATTCTTCAGCAGGCTGGCTAAGGAATTCTGAGATTGAAGTCCACAAATCTTAAAGTTGCCTTCGTAATTGCTATATTTTCTCCATCCAGGCGCTGAATCCAAAATACAACCTGGCTAAGCCAACACACACTGACTTGATTTCTGTGTGGTTTACCGATCAGCAATAAGACAGGCAGATATTCAGCTGGGCAAGCGCATGCATGCTCTGGAAAATGCATGGAATCAAGGTCTTGCCTGTACCTAGGCCCCACACACATGGTTTGGAGTCCGTAGTAAAGCTGTAGGAGACCAATGGAGGAGAAGTTCAGAAAAATGGGGTACAGCAGTGGCAAAAAGCCACATGAGGTTCACAATAGTCCAGAAGGTTAGATAGAGGACAGTCAGCTGGAATGGAACTGAAAAGAAGGGCAGAGGAATCCCAGTTGGTGAGCTGTTTTCCAAGGGAGCCATCACCACTACTGGTTCTTAAACAGTTCAGAAGCAGGTGTGGCTCTTTTATGGGCATTAGAATCTTCTACTTCTCAAGGAACTGAGCAGATCCTCTCCAAAGCTAGTCCCTCATCAGCAGATTCCTTCTGCCCCTCCTCCTGCTCATTGTCCGCTGACGTAGCCTCCAGTGATTGATTGACTGCTGGCAACTTGCTGGACCAGCTTTCTGAGCTTATGATTCAGAGGGCTTGGAAGAGTCCATTTTAGATGCCTGGTCTGTAACAGGGTGTTGATGTGTATTAGAAAAATGCAGAATGGCTCCTGTACAAGTGAACCAATGGTCCTGAGAAGTGGAGGAATCGAAAATGAAACTTTCAGGCAGCTGAGATCTGAGTTGCCTTCAAAACAAGAGGTAGCATTGCACAGTGCATCTTATGGTATCTTCATGACTTGTGTCCTTATAGTCTCCAAAGCCATCCTGTAAAATAGGTCATTATTATGACAGATAGCTGGATCTCCCAGAAGTCACAAAGCCATCCTGTGATAAAGGCTCCCCACCGCATCCTCCAGTGTTTTTTCAAACTTGGCACCTTTTAAGATGTGTGAACTTCAAGTCTCCAGAATTCCCCAGCCAGCATTAAGAAGTCTACACATCTTAAAGGTGACAAGTCTGAAAAAAACCAGCTTTATTTCAATTGTGTTCTTCTGCACAATGGAATTCTCCATATCCATTCCTGCTGGTTTCATCACAATGGACTTCCACTTCATGCTGTCTAGTTCTTGCCAGCTTTTCTTTGGGATCCATTCTTGAAGGAAGGAGAGTTAGGAGAGATCCCCTTGAGATCTGCTTCCTAGGACCACCCTTCTTTCATGGCGATGATTGGAATTGAACCATTTAGTTCTCTTGAGACTTCAGAAACTTGGATCAATTGCAAGATCTAATCTGGGTCAGTCATTGGGACCAGAGGTTTACTCTTCCAAGCTTTCAGATTCATGCTGGAGCCCATCATCAGGGAACTTCTCTCTACTGGAATATGTGTTCTATGCATTGTATTTATGTGGTGCCTTCCTATTGGTTGATTGGTTGTTGATGGCTGGCGATTGGCTGTTGTTTCCTAGTGCTGCCAGGTCCTCAGTTCCTAAGTACCTGATAAGCTGGGGTAAATCAGCACTTTGGCTGAGGAATTCTGGGAGTTGAAGTTCACAAGTTGTAAAGTGGCCAAGGTGGGAGACCCCTGCTCTTGTTCACTGACAAGGGGCCCGTTTCCCAGGCTTCAATCATTTCAACCACTTGGATCAATGACCTGATACCCACTTAGCTCTAAAAAGATGGTTACTCTCCAATTTTTATTAGTCCTTTGCCATCCTACTCTTAGAAAGGATAATATTCGTGCCTTCTTTTCTAGTTATTTTATCCTCCCAAAGGAGAATGGAGGACTTTTGATTCCTCAACTATTTCTTGGCTTGATCTTGTTTCAGGATGCTATTAATTGCTTCCAGTTTTCCTTCCCTACAACAGAGAGCATATATCTACAAATTTGTGTTGATTATAATGACTATGTGCCATCCACTCATTGTCGACTCCTAGTGAATCAATTTTTCCCCATGATGATCAGTCCCTAACCTTGTCCTTCAGGTCTTCTGGGGCACTCATTGCCACTATAACTGAGTCCATCCATTTTGCCGCTGGTCATTCTCTTCTTCTCTTTCCTTCTACCTTCCCTAACATTACAGTCTTTTCCAGAGAGTTAGATCTTCTCATAATGTTTCCGAGCTAGAATAACTTCAGCTTGGTCATAAATGCCACTAGGTTATTTTCAAGTTTGCATAGAGAATAGAATAGAATAGAATAGAATAGAATAGAATAGAATAGAATAGAATAGAATAGAATAGAATAGAATAGAATAGAATATTTATTGTCACTTTGAATGTACACTAATTGACATACATTAAAATGAAATTTGAGCTTGGTCATAAATGCCGCTAGGTTATTTTCAGGTTTGCATAGAAACTAGAATAGAATAGAATAGAATAGAATAGAATAGAATAGAATAGAATAGAATAGAATAGAATAGAATAGAATAGAATCTTTATTGTCACTTTGAATGTACACTAATTGACATACATTAAAATGAAATTAAAATGAAATTTGATACATTTCTCAAAGGGTCACCTCCAATATACAATATATAAATGATATAAAGATGACATACATACATACATACATACATACATAATTATGCATATATCCACATATATTATATGATACAGATAGACAACACAGTCTAGTTTGGATTACCAGATAGATGGCACAGGGAACAAAGCTATTACAGAATCGGGTAGTCCTGCTATAAATACTTTGAAACCCCCTCCCAGAGGGGAGTAACAGAAACAGACCGTAAAGTGGGTGTGTGGGGTCTCTAACAAGGCTTTGAGCTCTAATCACATAGCGCTTATAAGCAGCATCCTGAATACCAGGAAGTGAATTTCCTATGATCTCGGCTGTCCTTACCTTGCATTGTCCCCTCCTTTCTTTTTAGACCATGTGGATCCACCAACCAATCACACATTCGGCACCGCCTGGGAGCATTTTCTAGGTTATGGTGTCTGTTGTCCTTTTCCTCTCTGCCTCCAAGTCACAATTCTGTTTGGTTATGTAACTGGCTGGCTTCTTGCCACATATAACCATTTAGATAGAGCTATGCTCTCTCTTTTCTTATTATGCTGCCTCTGCCTTGGGGTCACTGATGAAAAGGCTTCCTTTCCTTGCAAGCTATCCAGTTTGCAAGCAAATAAAAGATATCAATCAGAGGAGATTCCATGCTAGCATTCCTCTAATTCTGAATGCTTTTATAACTCAACACAAGTTTCTTCCTCTTGCTAAAGTCAGAGCTTGTATGTCTGTGGAGATTCTCAATCATCCAGGTACCTCACGGTTGTCCCAAAGGTGCCTTTTCCAAAAAAGGCAGCTGGACCTTCTTGCCTTTTCTCCTTGGAAACGTTTAGCTTTCCATTCAACAAGCTTCTTTCCAAAAGGCACCTGGTCTTTGTTGTGTTGTTTTTCCCTTGAGAAGGTTTCACTTCTCATCCAAGAAGCTTATTCAGTTGCAATTGGCTGGAGGGAAGTGGAAGGTTTTATATGGAGCGGAGATATATAAAATCTTCCATTCCCCTCCAGTCAGAACTGAAGAAGCGTCTTGGATGAGAAGTGAAACGTTTTCGAAGCAAAACAACAAGCAAGTCCAGTTTCGGGTCAGAGCTGGTGTCATTGTCGGCATTTTGGGCCTCATGGCAGCTGCAATTTCAAGGGTTGCTACTCAGTATATAAGCTCCCTGCAGGCCCAGTGTGTCTGTTCAGTTTCTTGGTAGACAGACTTAGGAAACGTCTTCCTCCTAGTTCTTCCCAATTACTACATGGGCAGCTAATGCAGAGAGTTTTATCGAGATCATTACCTTTGCAGTTCCTTTCTCAATGCATGGAGAACTCACAAAGTCAACAAGGTTTGACTGATTAAAGTTTAATTATTAAAAGTAAGGGGTACAGGTAGACCATTCATTTAGTGACTGCTTGAAGTTACTGCAGTATTGAAAAGAAGTGATTTACAACGTGTACTTGCACTTTTGCCTGCATCCCAGCACCCCCATGGTCATCAAAAATTAGGCTCTTGGCAACCAGCATTTATTTTTTGATATTTGCAGTGTTCCCTGGGTCATGTGATCATGTGTAAACTTCCCGGCTGGCTTCCAACAAGCCACGTCAATGTGGGAAGCTGGATTCTCTTAACAACCGCACGATTCATTTAAGATCTGCAGTGATTCACTTAACAACCGTGGCACCAAAGGTCACATACTTGGCCGCAACTCAACAACTACCTTGCTTGGTAATGGAAATTCTGGTTCCAATTGTGGCCATAAGTTGAGGACCACCTGTAAGACTGAGAAGATTCCAAAGGTCATAAGCAGACAGGTGACCACTCAAAGCACTGTAGTTACAAATAGATAATTCATTCTTCTGTGCCAGAGAATATTCTTAGGGTCTTATTCTTATCCTTTAACCATTATATCACACTGGTTCTTAGACTGAAGGAGAAGGACTGGCCCAGTGTTCCTCAAGGAGCTTCAGTGGTTGATGGGGTCCTTCCACTCTTAATCCAGCACTTCCTCCGGTGAGAGCCCTTGGTGCTCTTTTAGTTTGGTTGTTTTCTTGCAGTCGTTTCATGACTCAAACTAGGTAGCATCATCAGTGCATCAAATGATGTTACCTAGTTAGGGCAATGAAACATCTGCAAGAAAACAACCAAGTTCAGAGGGCACCTTCATCAGTACATCACTTAGTCTTACAGGCTGAGTGAGAAGAATTGACCCCAAAGTCATCAACTGGCTTCTATATCTAGGAGAGATCTAGAACCCGGACCTCCTCATTTATTTATAATCTAGCACAGGGGTAGGCAACCTCGGCTCTTTTATGACTCGTGGACTTCAACTCCCAGAATTCCTGAGTCAGCATAGCATAGCTGACTCAGGAATTCTGGGAGTTGAAGTCCACGAGTCATAAAAGAGCCGAGGTTGCCTACCCCGGATCTAGCACCTTCACCACTACCACTGCGCTAGCCTGACACCTTCTCATAGTCTCCATTTTTCTTTTTCACATAAGCAGTGCAAGGGAATTGGGCATTTTCTCTCCTCACATACAATTTTCTCTTACGATCAACATTATTTTTGTTTCTTAATTTTTGGGTCTGTTCCCTTTCTTCAATCCTTACTTACCTGAAGCAGGGACATATTAAGCCATATGGTACAACATCTTCTACAACCTAGAAGGTGTGAAACATGGCTTTGAAAAACTGAAATGTTACGTTTTGTTGGTGTTTGGCCAGTATGCAGAATGCAGGCTGGTTTACTTAATATATTTCAGCAACCTCTTGAGGTGTTTTTGAGCTAAAAAGCTTGAAAACTGTACAGGCGATATTGGATTTTTTTTAAAAAAAAACAAAAACCCAGAAACTTAAAATATGCTCTATTTGGTTGCAGCCTTGAGCATTTTACCCCTCTAAGTAAATAAATAATCAGGCACATTATTAAATACCTGTTTCTTCCAGGTTTTTGATCTCCTCTGTCTCTAGAAATGTTGAGGAAGGGGAAAAGGGGTGGGAAAAATTTCATTATTTTAGTTTTACCTTTTTCTCCTTCCTCACTTCCATTTCCCATACGATGAGCTTTGAAAAGTGCCTTTATTCCATTTGACTGTGCTATTATGTGCCCAGGCATTCAATAGGACTTGTGATTTATGATATGTATGCGGCCTTTGTTAGTTTCTTCTGTCATTTATCAGAGTGAGGAGCTGGGTTTGATAATTCTTGGCAAATGGCTTTTTCAGTTTAGAGTGTCAGCTGACACGCTGTCAGGAAAAGTTATTTCTGTGGGGGCACACACACACACACACACACACACACACACACACACACACACGCACACGCACACCAATTAATAAGGCAGCGATCCTGGCTCTTTACCGTGGCTCTTTGCTAAGGACTACTTGCTGTGAGGCAGGAGAAGTACAACTTGCAGCAAATTCCCCGGATGCTGCACTTCAGAAGTTTAACCTCTTTACACTTTTCACGTGCCTAAAAAGTTCACGTGGTCCTCACATTATGACCACGATTGAGCCCAACATTTCCACTGCTCAGCAAGACAGTTGTTAAGTGAATTTTGCTTCACTTTGCGACCTTTCTCGTCACAGTGATTAAGTGTGCCGCCGGTAAAAGATTGCCGGCGGATAACACCCAGGGAGAGGGCCTTTTCTGTGGGTGCGCCTGCCCTCTGGAACCAGCTGCCCATGGAGCTCAGGACTGCCTCTCAGGACCTACGCTCATTCCGCCGGGACCTGAAGACTTGGCTCTTTGAGCTCTCTGACCCAGGCTGAGAATTTTAACTGGGGTTTTATTTTCAGGGATAATTTAATCTTTTAATTCTCTTTTAACTTTGTATTTTATATTGATGTGATTTTAAAATGCCCTGTAAACCGCCCTGAGTCCTTCGGGAAAGGGCGGTATATAAATCTAATAAAATCTAAATCTAAAATCTAAATTAGTAACATGCTTGTTAAGTGAATCTGGCTTCCCCATTGAGTTTGCTTGTCAGAAGGTCACGAAAGGTGTTCACATGACCCTGGGGACACTGCGACTTTCATAAACACATGCCAGTTGTCAAGCATCTGAATGTGATGTGGGATGCTGCAAAGATCATAAGTGCGAAATATGGTCATAAATCCATTTTTCGGTGCTGTTGTACCTTCAAAACAGTCACTAAATGAATGGATGTAAGTTAAGGACTACCTGGCTTGGACTTGGATACGCTGGAGGCCTTGTTCAAGAAAGGAGGGGAGATTGGGAAAAAGGTTCAAGGTCAGATGAGGAGTTAGGTGAATGACCTCTAGAATGACTTCCACAGTTTAGGGATTCCAGATATGTGGGGATACAGCTGCATCCATTTTTACCATGGAAGTCTCATTCGCTTTAGGGATGGTCTGATTGATACAGGTAGTCCTCGATTTACGACCAGTTGGGACCGGAACCTCTTTCATTAAGCAATGCAGTTGGTAAGTGAGGCTTGCCTGATTTTACAATCCTTTTTGTCGTAGTTGTGAGGTGAATCCAGCTTCCCCTGTTGAGCTGGCTTGTTGGAAGCCCCTAGGAAGATCATCAGTGGTACTTTTTTTGTGTTGTAAACTGGAGATAGGTGGTGTCTTATTCCTCCCCCTCTGGGGGATGAAGCTTCTGATGAAGCTTCTTGGATGAGAAGTGAAATGTCTTCCTCAAGGTAAAATCAGTCCAGTTGCCTTTTTTTTTTTAAAAAAAAAAAAACCTATCTTTGAGACAATGGTGACTCGGATGACTGAGAATCTCCACATACATCATAAATGGTGATTGTGTGACTCTGGATGCTTCAGTCATCACAAGTACCTGCCAGTTGCCGAGTGCCCAAATTTGGACCATATGATTGTGGGGATGCTGCAACAATCATAAACATGAGGACTGGTTGAAAGACACTTTTTCAGTACTGCTGTCAAATGGTCGTAAGTCAAGGACTACTTGTGTTACCCCACGTCTGAGACCAGGGCTTGGGCAAAACAAGAGGTGGCATGCTGGTTGGTTATGAGTTCAAATCTTCACATAGAGTTGCTGTTTTGTTTTGCGGTTGGGTTACATGTCTCTTTTCAACCTGAGCCATTTTTATCAATGTCTGTCATTTTATAGGTACAGGTAGTCCTCGACGTACAACCACAATTGAGGTGTGAATTTATGTTGCTAAGTGGGAAGTTTGTTGAGTGAGTTTTGCCCCATTTTACAACTTTTCTTGCTACATTTGTCAACTGAATTCGTAAGGTGGTTGTTAAGTGAATCCGGCTTCCCCATTGACTTTGCTTGTCAGAAGGTCGCAAAAGGGGAATCACACGACCTTGGGACACGGCAACCATCATAAATATGAACAGGTTGTCAAGCATCCGAATGTAAATCATATGACCACAAGGATGCTGCAACAGTCATAAGTCTGAAAAACTGTCATGTCACTTTTTTAAGTGCTGTTTTAACTTTGAACGGTCACTAATTGAACTGTTGTAAGTCGAGGACTACCCGTATATGAGACACACACACACTACACTACACTACACTACACTACACTACACTACACTACACTACACTACACTACACTATACTACACTACACTAATGTCTGTGGAGCTTCCCAGTGGCACTAATGTAGTGCTGGGACACATTAGGTGTCCCTGGTCTCATCACCCTGAAAGGTTGCTGGAAAATTTCTGAAGAACCCATAATGCAGGGGTCTTCAAATTTGGCCCTTTTACGACTTGTGGACTTCAACTCCTAGAATTCCTCAGCCAGTGTGCCTAGCTGAGGAATTCTGGGAGTTGAAGTCCACAAGTCGTAAAAGGGCCAAGTTTGAAGGCCTCTGCCATAATGGCTTTCAGATTATGGAATAATGTCTGCTGAGAAGTATGTGAAGGCCCCGTTATGGTCTTAATTCAGGGGTATCAAATTGCCGGTCTGCGGGCTGGACGCGTCACGAGGAAACCGCCCCCACCCCATTGCTGGCAATGGGGAAAAAGCTCTGATATGTCGGGCGATGTCACGTGATGTCATGAGTTTGACATGTCTGCTCTAATTCCTGAAACAGGTTCAAATGGCTTTATTTATGTATTTGTTTGTTTACATAAATTCAACCTCTCCAGCTGCCCATTCTTGCTGGACTTGGGCATCTTAGAAGATTTTATTGTAAGGATTTATTACAACGATTTATTCCCACATGCCTTTGGTCCCAGCTGCGAGTACTTGTCTTTGGTTTTATTTCAGTTTACTTTTGATTGTTGGGTGTTTTTTTCTTTTTGATCTTGCTCTGATTTACTTACTCTTATATTTTTGCATTCCTTTGTATTGATGTTGGAGTTGGGGCAGGTTATAAATGGTGTAGTAAAAATAACACACTTTGTTGTGATTGGGCCTACTGTGATGTCTGAATCTGGAACTTGTTTGAGAGCATGGCTTGGAGCAGGCAGGGGCATCTGTGTTGTTGTTAGCTGCGAAGTCGTGTCCGACCCATCGCGACCCTACGGACAACATTCCTCCAGGCCTTCCTGTCCTTTACCATCTTCTGGAGTCCATTTAAGCTCACGCCTCCTGCTTCAGTGACTCCATCCAGCCACCTCATTCGCTGTCGTCCCCTTCTTCTATTGCCCTCAATCTTTCCCAGCATTAGGCTCTTCTTCAGTGAGTCCTTCCTTCTCATTAGGTGGCCAAAGTATTTGAATTTTAGCTTCAGGATTTGGCCTTCTAAAGAGCAGTCAGGGTTGATTTCCTCTAGGACTGACCGGTTTGATCGCCTTGCAGTCCAAGGGATTCGCAGGAGTCTTCTCCAACACCATAGTTCAAAGGCCTCAATTCTTTGGCGCTCAGCCTTTCTTAAGGTCCAGGGGCATCTGTAGATATGGTCAAAAAAGTAAAAATGGTGGGAGTTCACATATCTTAAAGCAAGGGTCTCCAACCCTGGCAATTTTACGACATGGACTTCAGTTCCCAGAATTCCTCAGCCAGCCATGCTGGCTGGGGAATTCTGGGAGTTGAACTCCAGACATTTTAAATTTACCTAGATACGCTGCTCTACTATCTTCCTGGGCTGTTTCTTGATCTGGTCTACTGTCACAAGGTGACCCCAGTTCTGCCACCAAACACCCACCTTCTGTACAGGTAGTACTCGATTTATGACCATAGTGAAGCTCAAAATTTCTGCTGCTAAATGAAAAAAATGTTAAGTGAATTTTGCCCCATTTTACAACCTTTCTTGCCACAGTTGGTAAGTGAATCCGGCTTCCCCATTGACTTTGCTTGTCAGAATTTCTCAAAAGGGGATCACACGACCTCGGGACACGGCAACTGTCACAAATATGAACCAGTTGTCAAGCATCCGAATGTAAATCATATGACCATGGGGATGCTGCAACGGTCATAAGTCTGAAAAATGGTCATAAGCCACTTTTTTCAGTGCTGTTGTAACTTTGAGCGGTCACTCATTGAACTGTTGTAAATCGAGGACTACCTGTATTTGCAAGGTGTGTACCCAGGAGGTAAATTTTGGTAGAATAAAAATGTTGTTTTTTTCCTTTGGTATAGTTTGAGAGCTTTCTGTCACTTTCTCTTGTCCGTCAAAACAACAAAATAGACCTAAATTGATTGCGGATCATTAAACAGTTCAGAATATTGGCAGGAGAAGAGACTTAGGCTAAAGATTTAAATGTTCTATTTTTTTTCCTTCTCTCCAGCCTTATCAACTATTGGTTGTGTATTAAAAACTCATTTGGCTACAGAGTGGATTTGTCACATGACTTGTATTCTAATACTGTAGATGGAAAAGTTAGGTCTCTCTCCCACTTTCCTGGGAAACACAGGAAGTCCTCATTTACTGACCCCAATTGGGATTAGCCACTCCATTGCTAAGTGGCATAATTGTAAAATGAAACATCATGTGGCTATACAGGTGGTCCTCGACTTACAATAGTTCATTTAGTGACCTTTCAAAGTTACAACAGCACTGAAAAAAATGACAGCCGATTTTCACACTCGTGACTGTTGCAGATTCATGCGATTTACTTTCGGATGCTTGACAGTTGGTTCGCATTTATGACGGTCGCAGTGTCCCAGGGTCACGTGATCACCTTTTGCGAACTTCTGACAAGCCAAGTCAGTGGGGAAGCCAGCTTCACTTAACAACCGTGCTACCCATTTAACACGTGCAGTGATTCACTTAACAAATTTTTTATTTATTTTTTATTTTAATCCCATTTATATCCCGCCCTTCTCCGAAGACTCAGGGCGGCTTACAAGCTTAGCAGTAGCCTTCGTTCTATGTATATGCCTGCTTATTAGGGCTTTCACACCCACCCCCAAGCGGCATTATTACAAAGTCAGCTTAATTGCCCCCAACAATCTGGGTCCTCATTTTACCTACCTCGGAAGGATGGAAGGCTGAGTCAACCTTGAGCCTGGTGGGATGCGAACCTGCACTAATTGCAGGCAGCTGGTGTTACTTAAGGAGGCATCAGCCCACTGCTCCACCAAATGTAGCCAGACAAGTCGTAAAACGGAGCAAAACTCACTTAACAAATTTCTCACGCTTAGCAACATAAACTCTGGGCTCAATTGTGCTCGTATGTCGAGGACTACCTGTATAGAGTTGCAAAAGCCATTCCAGCTGTGATCATAAAGCCAATCATCTGTGGTTGTTAAGTGAGGCATCACATGAAAACAGCCTGTGACCTTCTGCTGGCTTCCCCATTGATTTTGCTTGTCGGAAGCCAACTGCAAAGGACGCAGATGCTGATCCCCTGAGCAAGGGACGTTGCAGTTGTCATAAATGTGCGTTGATTGCCAAGTGTTCCAGTGGTGATCACATGACTGTGAGGATGCTGCCATGTCCACAGCTGGGGACTTTTTGCAAAGCTTTTTTTTTTCCCAACGCTGTCATAACTTCAAATGGTTGCTGAATGAGTGGTTGGTAAGTGAGGAGTATCTGTATATGTTTTTTTAACTTACTCAGAATAGACATATTAATGTTAAAGCCTTTTTTTTAAAAGGTCAAGCCAAATCTGGATTATTCAGTTAATTATGATTAAAGAACTCTTGTATGAGTCTACTTTCTATATTTCATGGCTGCTTCTCACTTCGTTTTTTTTTTTAAAAAGTCTTGCTTGTTTTGTAGCGTCATTGAGTGCTTATATGCATGTTTAAATTTGTATTTTTGACTTCTTGTTAACTGCTACTGGCAAATTAGCCTATAAATATTTAAAATATTTAAATTACTCAGGTTCATCGAGCATTTATATCAAGACAAATAACGAGTCTAGAGCAGAAATCCATGCAAAGTGTTATTGTCTCCCATATGGGCAATAAAGAGTCCATATTAAGAATTATATTGTGGCACTAAGAACGACAAGCATACTATATTTTCTGTTTTTATTGTGTTTGCAGACATACAGCAGCTCTTTTTAAGGTGACCTCCTCCTTTCTGGGGAGGGATGAGCCATATGACCCATCTGTAGAGGAAGTGAAGGCCCATCTGGGAGGTGGCATGTGCTCTGCCAACTTGTCTCGAGTCAGTCCTCAACTTACGACCGTTTGTTTAGTCGACCATTCACAGTTACAACAACACTGAGAAAATTGACTTATGACAAAGGGACCAGAATTTCTATTACTAAGCAAGGCAGTCCTTAAAGGAATCGTGCCGGATTTTACAACCTCTTTTGCCACAGTTGTTAAGCGAATCACCAAAATTGCTAAGTGAATCACATAATCATTAAGCAAACCCAGCTTCTTCCAATGATTTTTGCTAGAAACAGGATGCAAGGGTTATAAACGGTGATCACATGACCCTAGGATGCTGCAACCGTTGTAAATATATACCAGTTTCCAAGAATTTTGATCACGTAACTCTGGGGATGCTGGGACGGCTGTACGTGCGAGGACCAGTTTAAAGGCCCTTTTTATTCAGTACTGTTAAAAATTCAAGCAGTCACCAAACGAAAGGCTATAAGTTGAGGACTGCCTGTTATATGTGTTACCATTCTTGTAAAGCCCGTCTCTGGTGATCGTCACAGAGAAATGAGCGTCTTCTGTTTTCATTTAAAAGCAGAATTTGTATAAAGGGGTGTCTTTCTGTATTGGGCAGACCCATCCAGAGCATTCTGGGCAACAGATTTATTTTTTTTAGGGAGGATTTAAATAAACAGATGCAGAGAAAGGCAGAAGATAATGGGGACTTTTATTCAAATCCAGTGAAGAAGAATTGAATGAGAAGAGAGAGGGAAGATACAATGGCACTTGAAGCCCTAAAGGGGTTCTCCATCATTCTAGACCAGGGGTAGGCAACCTCGGCTCTTTTATGACTCGTGGACTTCAACTCCCAGAATTCCTGAACCAGCATAGCTGGCTCAGGAATTCTGGGAGTTGAAGTCCACGAGTCATAAAAGAGCCGAGGTTGCCTACCCCTGTTCTAGACTGCAAGATGCTGAATAATGGCTTAAGTTAAAAGAAGGCAGGTACTGACTGTATGTCAGAAAGAAACCTCCTAATAGTAAGAGCAGGTCAATAAACTGAATCTGCCACTTCTCAACTGAATAACTTTATTTTATATTTTCTACTCTATGGAGTGTCTGTCGAGATCCTCAGTCATCCAGGTCATGGTTGTCCCAAAGGTGGTTTTTTTTTCCAAAAGGCAACTGGACTTACTTTGCTTTTCCTTGAAGACATTTTGCTTCTCATCCAAGAAGCTTCTTCAATTCTGACTGAATGGTGGAAGATGGAACGATTTATATTCCGTGCAGTCATCTGGTCGTTAGCACTCTTTTGGAGAATCTTTGAGGCCGCTTGGAAGTTTATCTGTGCCCTCACGGTCACCTGAATAGTGCAAATAATGGGTGCAGGACCTTCTTGGAACTGCTGAACCCGGAAGTCCAGTTACCTTTTGAGTAAAAGCACCTTTGGGTTTTGGCTCCGAGGTCATAGAGACTTCTGTGAGACTTGAAGGTGGCTAACTTATCTTGCCTTAGCCTTCTCTTTCATTAGATAAATTTACAGGTAGTCCTTGCCTAGCAACAAAGATGATCAGAGGACTGGAGGCTAAAGCATACAAGGAACGGTTGCTGGAATTGGGTATGTCCAGTTTAATGAAGAGAAGGACGAGGGGGGACATGATAGAAGTGTTCCAATATCTCAGGGGCTGCCACAAAGAAGAGGGAGTCAAGCTATTCTCCAAAGCAACTGAAGGCAGGACAAGAAGCAACGGATGGAAACTAATCAAGGAGAGAAGCAACCTAGAACTAAGGAGAAACTTCCTGACAGTTCGAACAATTAACCAGTGGAACAACCTGCCTCCAGAAGCTGTGAATGCTCCAACACTGGAAGTTTTTAAGAAGAGACTGGACAGCCATTTGTCTGAAATGGTATAGGGTTTCCTGCCTGAGCAGGGGGTTGGACTAGATAACCTGCAAGGTCCCTTACAACAACAACAACAACAACATCATCATCAACAACCATAATTGGGACTGGCAACTCCATCCGTAAGTGACACCGGCATTAAGTGGAAAATCAGGTGATTGTGACAGGATAACAACCTCGCTTCCCCTTTGGTTGTTAATTGAGTCACTGTGGCCATTAAGCGAAACATCACTCATCCACAACTTTCAATTTTACTTCCATCTTTTCTATTAACTGCTTGTCACAAATCATAAATAGTGATCACGTGGCCGCAGGAGGCTCTAATGGCCATAAATTCAAGGATTGGTCACAAAGCTCTATACCCTTTCAGTTTTCCACAGCGCCTGAAGGCCAAACGAGAAGCAATGGAGAGAATCAACCTAAAACTGAGGAGACGTTTCCTGACAGTTACAGGTAATGCTCAACTTATGACCACAGTTGAGCCCAAGATTTCTGTTGCTAGGTGAGACAGTTGTTAAGTGAATTTTGCCCCATTTTACGACATTTCCTGCCGCCGTTATGCAGTGAATCACTGCAGTTGTTAAGTTAGGGGCATGGTTGTTAAGCGAATCTGGCTTCTCCATTGACTCTGCTTGTCAGGAAGGTCACAACAGGGGATCACGTGACCCCTGGGACACTGCAGCCTTCATAAATACGAGTCAGTTGCCAAGCCTCGGAATTTTGATCACATGACCCTCAGGTCATAAGTGTGGAAAATGGTCACGAGCCACTTTTTTTTCCTGTGCTGCTGTAACTTTGAGTGGCCACTAAATGAACTGTTGTAAGTTGAGGATTACTTGTAATATCAGTAGAACGGCTTGTCTTCAGACGTTGTGGATGCTCCAACTCTGGATTTTTTAAAGAAGAGATTGGACAGCCACTTGTCTGGAATGGTATCGAGTCTCCTGATTGAGTAGGAGGGTGGACTACAGGACCTCCGGGGTCCCTTTCCAACTCTGTTAGTTTGTTAGTCCCATGCTAGGATTTTGTCTCCAGCTGCCGCCCCCTCACCCCCACCCCGCGCGCTCATCCCTGTTGCCTCTCTGAGCCTGGTGTAGCTTGTCTGAAATCTTTTTTAAGTGTAGTGCCTTCAGCCGGGTGTTTGAATTTCCACTCCTGTCAGTACAGCTTCAGTTGTGTGGCGATTGTGGATACGGAGGAACTAGAAGGAGGCTGAGACAGGCAATGTTACCTCAAAGAGCCGTTGCTGGAAAAACAGCAGGAAGCTTCCCTCTCTCTGAGCGGTATGGGGGAGCAGCCTCAGATTGACTGTGCAACTGTCATCCTTTAAAATACGGTGTGATTTCAAGTGAAAGACTCAGTTGACACCACATAGTGGCTCCTGGAGCGCTGTAGGTTTAATAGCTCTGGGGACAGTAGAGCAGTGCCGAGACCTGGCAGCGCAACAGCAATTGACTTTTAATCCACTCCTTCCTGCCAACTTTCCTTCCTGATTCCTCCTGGGCGCCCGAGAATGCCAGCCTGAGTTAGATTAGAAAGAGACAGAGCGCAGAACGCAGCATCCCAACTTTTTTTTTTTTTTTACACTTCTGTCCTATGACTTTGACGCGTCTCTGTGTCTGTTTGAGAAGCAGGCAAAGGGCGTCCAAGGCTGGCTTGGGGACACCGTTCAGGAGAAAGGGTTCTGATTTGGCAAGGTCTAATAAACAGAGGTGGAATGTCTGGGCTTATCAGAGCTACAAACTCTGATAAGGAAATGGAAGAATCTGTGGATGAGGCAGCAGGCTGGAAAGTATGCAAATGGGGCTGCTTGACTGGCGCAACATCTTCGTTGCCATGATATACTGTATATAAATTCGTCAAATCCTCCATTAAAATCATCCCGCTACAGTACGGGCATTTAATTTAATTGTGGCCAAATTGATGAGTGGTCAAAACGGACCACACATCAAGAAGGCAACAAGCTGTTTATACCAGTTACGTCCTATAGCATTGACCTGAATTCCATTAAAAAAATATTCTTTTGGTCTCTCCAAAATATGCCCAGCTACTCTGTCTGTCTCTGTCTGTCTCTCTGTCTCTGTCTCTCTCTCTTACACACACACACACACAGCACCCATTACAGGATTTTCTTTCAAGATAAGCAGTGGCGTGCAACGTGAAGCAAAGGAGTAATAAGTAGTAAAAGTAGTAAGCCAAAGGAAATAAGGGAGGAAAAAGAAAAGGAAATACAGTAGTCCACAACGTTTAGTGGGTCACAGAATAGGTTCACGTGACCCTGGGACACTGCAACCATCATGAATTAGTTGCCAAGCATCTGAATTTTGGCCACATGACCCTGGGGGCTGCTGCTGCAATGTTTGCAAGTGTGAAAAATGGTCAAAAGTCACTTGTTTTTTCACTGCTGTTGTAACTTTCAACGGTCACTAAATGAGTTGTTGTAAGTTAAGGACTACCTGTACGTTTTGTCCTGACAATTCAGCCAATGGTTTGGAAATCACATATACCAACACTTTTAGTTTCCTGAGACGTTATCATCCAATCCAGAGACTTGAATTCATTCAGATTAATTCAGCAGCATTTCATTCTTGATCCTGTCTGTTCTCTTACTACAAACACCTTTTAAGAACCAATTTCTTCTGCAGTGAACAAATTTTTATGCTCCTCCTGGTGTAACTGACTTCCACTTCTGTATAAGGGATTAGGCAGAACCTTGCTGTTATACACAGCTTATTTTAACAAACATTAATTTTTAACAGCGGATCATATATTAATCATGTTCTTTCTGCCAGCACTTGTTATGTCTTAATTTCTTCATCCATTTTCCCACGTTCAGTACCATCACTACCAAGGAATATATTTTTAACCATTTGCCCTAATTGTTTGCTCTTTATTATTTATCCCCGTTACTTCGTGCCGTCTTTTTGACTGATTGCGGTGTGCAGGTAGTCCTCAGGTTACAGCCACAATTTAGTCCAGAATTTCTGTTGAGTAAACAAGACAGTTATTCAGTGGGTTTTGCCCCATTTTTGCCACAGTTGTCAAGTTTAAACCCTGCAGTTTTTAAGTGAATCATGTGCTCATTGAGTGAATCTGGCTTCCCCATTGACTCTGCTTGTCTTGATCTTAGAGGCTGCCTAGGCACGGTGAAGGCATGGGACCTGCAACCTGTGCTTCTTTCTGGAGCAAAATATAGACTGCTTGATCACTGCCTGCCAGAGGAGTAGAGTGCTTGCTGCCTAGAAGACTTTTAAGAATGCATGAGGCCATTGGTAGTTGAATTGTGAGACTCTACAGCGCTGTTTCTCAGCCTTAGCAACTTTAAGATGTCTGGACTTCAACTCCCAGAATTCCCTAGCCAGCCTAGCTTTAAGATGTTGGGACTTCACTTTTCAGAACTGCCTGGCCAGTGTGACTTTAAAGACATACCACTTTACAATGCCTTGGTAAGGCCACACCTGGAATACTGCATCCAGTTTTGGGCACCACGATGTAAAAAAGATGTCGAGACTCTAGAAAGAGTACAGAGAAGAGCAACAAAGATGATTGGGGGACTGGAGGCCAAAACATATAAGGAAAGCAGCGGATGGGAACTAGTCAAGGAGAGAAGCAACCTAGAACTAAGGAGAAACTTCCTGACAGTTAGAACAATTAACCAGTGGAACAACCTGCCTCCAGAAGCTGTGAATGCTCCAACACTGGAAGTTTTTATGAAGAGACTGGCCAGCCATTTGTCTGAAATGGTATAGGGTTTCCTGCCTGAGCAGGGGGTTGAACTAGATGACCTCCAAGGTCCCTTCCAACTTATTATTATTATTATTATTATTATTATTATTATTATTATTATTATTATTATTATTATTATTATTATTATTATTATTATTATTATTATTATTATTATTATTATTATTATTATTACATCTGTAATTCAACTTCCAGAATCTCCTAATGAGCATAGCTTTAAAACAAGGCTCTCCAACCATGGCCACTTTAAGACTTGTGGACTACAATTCCCAGAGTTCCCTGGCCAGCATGCTCTGGGCAGGGAATTCTGGGAGTTGAAGTCCACAAGTCAATAAAAGGGCCAAGTTTGAAGACCCCCTGCTTTAAGACAACTGGATTTCAACTCTCAGAATTCCCCAGCCTGTGTAGCTTTAAAATATCACTAATTAAGAATTCTGGGTATTGGAAGTCCAGACATCTTAAAAGTTGCTAAGGTTGAGAAACTTTGCTATAGAGAACAAGCCAAGAGAACAGCAGACTAAAAAGCCAGTGCTCACTATAGCTGCAGGATCCGAGAGGTATCACAAGCCTTTCATAACAGACAAGCGGATGCTGCTTGTCTGAATTTTTCTTAATCCAGGAAGTTAGGAATCTGACGTCCAGACTGTTATCACACCGAAGAGGCTGTCAGCACGTTTCTATGATTAATCTCCTGCATTTAGCTTTGCTGATAGGATTGCACATCCCATCCTTCCAGAAAAAAAACATAGGTTCTTTGGGTGGGCATGGCTGGCTCAGGAATTCTGGGAGTTGAAGTCCTCCGGTCATAAAGCAGCCATAGCTGCCAACCCCTGCCAGAATGCAGAAAGACTGCCTGGCTTTGCTCTCTGCTGTCACCAAACCTATTAGAAAGTCAAGAAAAGCAGATCCCAAACAAGCTGGAGCTTCCAAGTAGCCTTTTTAAAAAGCAGATGATGATAAAACTGAGCTCTACCAGTCAGGCAGAGAAAAACTAAAGGAAGAAAGAGCTTTTTAAAATAGCCATAGCTTATTTCCAAATCATGCCTGTGTTAGACACAGCCCTACAAAACCTAAAGGGGATTTATTTTTCCCTCATAGAAGTGTATAAACAGAAGACGGTGGATGTTTTTTGTTGTTTTTTTTTAAAAAGAAAGCTGCTACCAAGTGCTTCAGTGTCCATGCTAACAACTTTTAAAATCAATTCTTCCTCGAGATAACTGATTTATTAGACACCTAGTCTTCTACAGGCAAAGCTAATCACAATTAACAAACAAAGCAGTGGGCAGCAGTTACAACATGGAGCAATAAATCTTCCAGGATTAGAAAGCTCTCTTCATGGGCTTTGAAGGGAAAGCTAAGTGTGCAAGATTGAGCGAATGCCTTCTGAGACCTGTTCAGACATAACAGGAAGCCATGGCTTGTTGCTAATGAATGAACTAATGAATGAATTGCAACAGTCCTTGGCTTCTCCTACTCCTTTCCTTTCCCTCTTGGCTGGAATCCAAATGGGAGGAACTGTGGCTTGTTTAAATTATGATTAATACATTCTTTCAGATGCTCGGAGTCAAAGGGTTAAAATGTCTGTGGAGATTCTCAGTCATCCAGCTCAGGGTTGTCTCCAAGGTGCTTTTTCAAAAGGAAATCGGACTTTCTTTGTTTTTCCTTGAATGGTGGAGTCAGAAATGAAGAAGCTTCTTGGATGAGAAATATCTACAAGGAAAACCAAAGGGAGTCCAGTTGCCTTTTGAAAAAGCACCTTTGGGTCAAAGGGTTAAAGGTGACTTAATAATCTATATACCATCATGGGATTTGAGGGAACACCTGCTGCCGGCATCAAGTTCCCTTCTCTAGGTGCCACTGGTAAAAGACTGCTGCCGGCGGATAACACCCAGGGGGAGGGCCTTCTCTGTGGGTGCGCCTGCCCTTTGGAACGAGCTGCCCGTGGAGCTTAGGACTGCCCCCCCGACCTTCGCTCATTCCGCCGGGACCTGAAGACCTGGCTCTTCGAGCTTTCCGGCCCAGGCTGAGAGTTTTAATTGGGGTTTTTAGATTTCTATTTCAGGGCTGAGTTTACGTAATCTTTTTTAATTGTTTTTTTTTGTATTGATTTTTTAAATACCTGTAAACCGCCCTGAGTCCTATGGGAAAAGGGCGGTATACAAATCTAATAAAATCAAATCAAAATCAATACACGTAGTCCTCAAGTTAAAACCATTCATATGGAATGGAATGGAATGGAATAGAATAGAATAGAGCTGGAAAGAACCTTGGAGGTCATCTAGTCCAGCCCCCTGCTCAGGCAGGAATCCCTATAGAATTTCAGACAAATGGTTGTCCAGTCTCTTCTTAAAAGCTTCCAGTGTTGGAGCATTCACAACTTCTGGAGGCAGGGTGTTCCACTGATTAATTGTTCTAACTGTCAGGACATTTCTCCTTTAATGACTGTTCAAAGTTACAACAGCACTGAAAAAAGTGACTTACAACTGGGTCTGCCACTTAAAACCATTGCAGCATCCCCATAGTCAAAATTCAGGCACTTGGCAACTGGCATGTGTTTACAATGGTTACAGCATCCTGAGGTTGTGTAATCACCATTTGCGACCTTGTCAGCTGATCTATGACAAGCAGAGTCAGTGAAGGCAGCTAAATAAAATCAGATGCGATTCACTTAACTGTCTTGGTTAGCAACAGAAGTTCTGGTTCCAATTGTGGTCATAAGTTGAGGACTACCTGTACTTCTCGACTATGTAGCATATTGTGGTGGTTTCCCTTCCTGGTTAATTTTCATTTACTGTTGATCCAATTCAGCTGCTGCCCGCATTTTCAGGCGAAAGTAACCAGAACCACTTGTGGAGAGTCTCAACTCTGTTTTTATTGCTTGTCAACTATAGTACTAGAATCTCACCACACTGACCGCCTTCCCTCGGGAATATCAATATAAGGATTCTGGGGGAGGTTCAGCCTGTGCCAGTTCCCCCAGTACCTCCAAACTGGGTCTCTTCTTTTTGTCTAGCTGGAGATTCTACCACAGTGTTCCTATGAAGTATGGAGCCAAGTTTCTTTAAAATAATAGTTAGTTTGATAAGTCCTAATAGCCCGCTTTATACCCAGAGTTAAACACAAATTAGCTTCATGCTAGCTTAGCATGACATATGAACCCAATGTTTGAAATGAGAGGTAGGGTGGTACTAGCTTCAAATAGTCTTATTGGCTATTTCAGAACAGAAAATGGCTTGTAGAGTGTGGGGTTCTTTTTTATTTTTTTGAAACTCAGTGGCATAAACTGAAAATTAAGCCATTGAGTTTATTTTGCTTAAATTTGTTTGCTTTCTGTTTCAGCTGGTCCAGAGACCCAATTAACGCCATTTCCATGGAGCTATTTATTGCTGGCTTGTAAAAACGGTTCTCAATTGCAGCAGGCATTGATAGTTGTTTTTTTTAAGACTAAAGGTAGTCCTTGACTTATGACCACAATACAGCCCAAATTTTCTGTTGCTAAGCAGGACAGTTGTTAAGTGAATTTTGCCCCAGTTTACAAACTTTCTTGCCACAGTTGTTAAGTGGATCACTGCACTTAAGTTAGTGACGTGGTTGTTGAATGAATCTGGCTTCCCCATTGACTTTGCTGGTCAGAAAGTTGCAAAAGATGATAATAATAATAAAGTTGGAAGGGACCTTGGAGGTCATCTAGTCCAACCCCCTGCTCAGACAGGAAACCCTATACCATTTCAGACTGTCCAGTCTCTTCTTAAAAACTTCCAGTGTTGGAGCATTCACCGCTTCTGGAGGCAGGTTGTTCCACTGGCTAATTGTTCTAACAGTCAGGAAGGTTCTCCTTAGTTCTAGGTTGCTTCTCTCCTTGATTAGTTTCCATCTATTGCTTCTTGTCCTGCCTTCAGGTGCTTTGGAGAACAGCTTGACTCCCTCTTCTTTGTGGCAACCCCTGAGATATTGGAATGCTGCTGTCATGTCCCCCCTCGTCTTTCTCTTCATTAAACTGATCACATGACCCTGGGTATCTGAATTTTGATCACATGATCATAGGGATGTTGCAACAGTATGAAAAATGACCATAAGTCACTTTTTTCAGTGCAATATTACTGCTGGACTGCTGTTCTGTTCTTGTGGCATCTAACTTCATTGTCTTTCATTTTGTCTAGCAGTTGAATTTGTTGGCTGGATTTATGGGGCAATCTATTGAAACATGCAGAAAGAAACCAGCAATATAAACAATCGTATTTCTTTTGAATAGGAGAAAGACGTGATATGGTTTTGGGGGGCTGTGATTTATCATAATGTAAATGGGAAATGCACTATGTTCTTGGTTTTATTTTAATTTCCCATAGGATATAAATACAGGTAATCCTCGACTTACAACCGTTTGCTTAGCAACCATTCTAAGTTACAACAGCACTGAAAAAAGTGACTTACAACCCGCCCTCGTACTTATGACCATAGCAGCATCCCCACCATCATGTGATCAAAACTCAGGTGCTTGGCAAATGGCATGTATGTGGTAGCAGCATCCTAAGATCATGTGACAGCCATTTGTGATACTCCCAGCCGGCTTCCAACAAGCTAAATCAATGGGTGAAGCTAGATTTTAGAATGAACTGCAGGTAAAAGTAAAGGTTTCCCTGTTCAGTTGTGTCTGATTCTAGGTTGCGGGGCTCATCTACATTTCTTAGCCGAGGGAACAAGTGTGTGGTCAGCAAAACTATACATCAAAGGAGCATGGAATGCTGTTACATTCCCACCAAAGTGGTACCTATTTATTTACTTGCATTTGTATGCTTTCGAACTATGAACAGGAGCTGGGGAGGGGGGCAAGGAAAGGGAGCTCACCCTTTTGCGCGGTGCTCGGATCTGAACCCAGGCTGTCCGATGAGCCATCGTAGTGTAGAACGAACTACAGTGACCCACTAAAGGACATAAGAGCTTAACAACTGTGACAAAACAAAAATCATAAAATTGGGTAAAAGGTAAAGTTTCCCCCGCACATGCGTGCTAGTCGTTTCCGACTCTAGGGGCCGGTGCTCATCTCCGTTTCAAAGCCGAAGAGCCAGCGCTTGTCCCAGGACGTCTCCGTGGTCATGTGGCCAGCATGACTAGATGCCAAAGGTGCACGGAACGCTGTTACCTTCCCACCGTAGTGGTCCCTATTTTTCTACTTGCATTTTTTAACGTGCTTTCGAACTGCTAGGTTGGCAGAAGCTGGGACGAGTAACAGGCGCTCACTCTGTTACGCGGCACTCGGGGTTCGACCCGCCAAACTGCCGACCTTCTGATCGACAAGCTCAGCGTCCTAACCCACTGAGCCACCGCGTCCCTGTCAAAAATTGGGTGTCACTCACTTAATGACTGTTTTCCTTAACCATAGAAATTCAGGTCTCAGTTGGGGTTGTAAATTGAGGCTACCTGTATGCAGTAAACCTCTACAACAACAAATAATAAAATGGCATCTTTTTTCTTCGTCTAGCATTTGAAGGAGGTTTCTCAGTGGTTAGGTTACCCATAGAATGCTTTGTCTGATTTTGAGCGCAGGCTAGAATGAACTGCAGTGACCCACTAAAGAACTTAAGAGCTTAACAACTGTGACAAAAATAATAATAATCATAAAATTGGCTGTCACTCACTTAATGACCGTTTTCCTTAGGCATAGAAATTCTGGTCTCCCTTGAGGTTGTAAATTGAGGATATCTGCATGCAGTTAACTTCAACAACAAAAAATTCTAAAATGGCATCTTTTTTCTTCGTCTAGCATTTGAAGGAGGTTTCTCAGTGGTTAGGTTAGAATGCATTGTCTAAATTTGAGCCCATTTTAAGAAACCCTGGATCAACTGGAATGCAATCCAACCACCTGGAATGTTGTTGGAACTGAAAACAAAACCATGTAAGGAATGTTTGAAAATTGGATGTTTTTAGTTTAGAGAAGAGACGATTGGGGGGGGGGGTGACAAGGGGAGAGAAAAACATACTTCAAATTCCATAGTTAAGTCTCTGCTATTCCAGGAGAAATAAGATGAGTGGATAAAAAACAGTCAGTGGAAATGATTGTGATTTCACCTAAATAGGTGATTTCAGCTAAAAAATAAATAGGTGATTTCAGCTAAATATTAGGGAGGGGGAGTTTTAGTGATGCAAAGTATTGACGATGGACCTCTTCCTCTGGAGCAGGTATAGGCAACCTTGGCTCTTTTATGACTCGTGGACTTCAACTCCCAGAATTCCTGAGCCAGCCATGCTGAGGGGAAAGGGAGAGGTTTCCAAGTTGAGCCATGCTGGCTCAGGAATTCTGGGAGTTGAAGTCCACGAGTCATAAAAGAGCCAAGGTTGCCTACTCCCTGCTCTGTAGTACAGTTAGTCCTTGCCTTAGAACCATTCATTTAGTACAAAATTACAGCAGCGCTGAAAAAAGTGACTTATGATCGTTTTTCACACTTAGGACCATTTGCAGCATCCCTGCGGTCATGTGATCAAAATCCGGATGCTTGCAAATGGCGTATATTTAGGATGGTTTCAATGTCCTGGGTCATGTGATCACCACCCTTTTGCAAACCTCACCAGGAAAGACAATGGGGGAAGCCAGAATTCATCTAGCAACCGTACAGCTGTCTTAATAACTGCGGCGATTCACTTAACAACTGTAGCAGGAAAGGTGGTAAAATGGGCAAAACTCACTTAACAACGGCCTCGCTTAGCCACTGAAATGTTGGGCTCGGCTGTGGTCGTAAGTCAGGGACTGCCTGTACATTTTGCCAATCTGTATGTAAGAATTTGGAGGAACGAACAAATGAACGAACTTGGGGGAATCTTAAAAAAACAAACACAACAAACACCCCCCCCCCCCCGGTCTGGGTCTCTTTAGACGAAAAGCTCCTTTTTTGTGTGAAAAAAAAACAACCAACTGCAGTGTTGTACAGACATCGGCTTCTCTCAGGCGATTAAGAGAAGACTTGCTCATCAGTGGCTGATTGCTGCCGGCATCTGTATTATGTAGATGAAATTAATCAAGGCTAAGGGTTAAACTTTTTCTATTTGTTCAGGGTTGGAGTATTTTTTCCCCCCTCCTGAAATCAGTTGGAGTAGTTTGGCAGAGAGGAAAATTGCTTCCCACGGTTATTTCTCAGGCAATTCCCCCCCCTCCCCCCCAAAAAAACACCAACCCTTGCCTGCTTTATGAAGTTTTACAAGCTTGGCAAAACAGGATCTCGAATCTTTTGCAGAGGCAGCACTGCTGATTGGACGAGGCCATGATGAAACTGTGGTTGGTCCAAGTCATTGTAATGATTAGAAGGAGAGACAGGCATTTAATGCGTCCAGTTGCTAAGCCTTTGGGAGAGGCTTGGAGAAGAAAGAGACAGATTGCATTAACATACCAGACAAAAGACGTAAACCAGGTCAGACCGTTAGGATTGTGCGGTGCTGCTGAGTGCAGGTAGGCCTTGACTTAACAACCGTTCATTTAGTGACCGTTCAAAGTTACAACCGTACTGAAAAAAAGTGATTTATGATCGTTTTTCACACTTAACGACCATTGTGGCATTCTCATGATCAAAAATTCAGATGCTTGGCAACTGACTCCTGTTTATGATGGTTGCAGTGTCCCGGGGTCACGTGATCCCCCTTTTGTGACCTTCTGTCAAGCAAAGTCAATGAGGAAGCCAGATTCATTTAACCACCACGTTACTAACTTAACCACGGCAGTGATTCACTTAACAGCTGTGGCAAGGAAGGTCATAAAATTCACTTAACAAATGTCTCGTTTAGCAACATAAAGGTTGGGCTCCACTGTGGTCGTACGTTGAGGACTACCTGTAGTGGGGAGGGTCACTCAATTGTCAGGAGCTCCTTGAAGCAGCAACTTCTATTGGAGTTGTGCAACTGGTCTGGTGAGACCTTGGACTACACTACCCAAAAATGTTGTTTGATCGAAGAAGTTGTAGACCAGGGCTATGTGTGCACCCAGGGGTAAAGCAGTGTTTCTCAACCGTGGCAACTTTTAAGATAGGTGGACTTCAACTCCCAGAATTCCCCAGCCAGTGCCATGTTTGAGAAGTACTGCTCTAAAGCTTTTTTTAAGGTTTAATCCCAAGTGCTGCTTAACTCTATGGTATGGTCAAGTAAGATATTGGGCAATAAGTACCTCCGAGTCCTATGGAGGAAAGCCATGCTTGCTCCTGGGGAGGAAAGCCATGGCAAATCTAGACAGCACACTAAAAAGCAGAGACATCACCCTGCCAACATAAGTGCGAATAGTCAAGGCCATGGTTTTCCCAGTTGCAATGTATGGCTGTGAAAGTTGGACCATAAGAAAGGCTGAGCGCCAAAGAATTGAGGCCTTTGAACTATGGTGCTGGAGAAGACTCCTGCGAGTCCCTTGGACTGCAAGACATTCAAACAGGTCAGTCCTAGAGGAGTTCAACCCTGACTGCTCTTTAGAAGGCCAACTCAAATACTTTGGCCACCTAATGAGAAGGAAGGACTCACTGGAGAAGAGCCTAATGCTGGGAAAGATTGAGGACAAGAGAAGAAGGGGACGACAGAGAATGAGGTGGCTGGATGGAGTCACTGAAGTAGTAGGTGTGAGCTTAAAATGACTCCAGAAGTTGGTAGAGGACAGGAAGGCCTGGAAGAACATTGTCCATGGGGTTGCAATGAGTCGGACACAACTTTGCAACTAACAATAACAACAACAACGAGTCCTGTGGCTGAAAAGAGCATTCCCAATAAGCTTTTACCTGGAACAAATCAGGAACTTTTTATGATGCGTACAGTATATCACTTGGATATTTCATAATACTTGGATATCTCAGTTATCTCCAGAAGCCCTCTTTGGAGGATTACAGGTAGTCCTTATTTAGTGACTGCCTCATTTAGTGACCATTCAAAATTATGGCAATCATGAAAAAGTACGGTCTTCATAGGCCTCTAGAGCAGGGGTCCTCAACCTTGGCAACTTTAAGACTTGTGGACTTCAACTCCCAGAATTCCTCAGCTAAGCAAAGCTGGCTGAGTTGAAGTCCACAAGTCTTCAAGTTGCCAAGGTTGAGGACCCTGCTCTAAAGCCAAGGAAAGGGGAAGTAAGTTTGTAAGTACAGTTGCTGTTCACTTAGCAACCCCTTTGCTTAATGACTGAAATGCCAGTCCCCAGTTCTGGTCACTAAACAAGGACTACTTGTACTACCCAAACGAGGCATTTTCCATTTTACCTTTGGGTTTTTAAATGGCCCACAGTTTGTTAGGAAGAAAAAAATTGTCCATATTTCTTTGTACACAGGTTTTGTTTTTATTGTTCGCATTATCTTTAATACATAATACAGCTACGGGGCACTTATTATGCTAGTTAAGAAATTTGCAGAGATTGAAGTTTCTGAAAGAGTGTGGTCAGAAGACAGCCCAAATGTCAAGCACACTAATCCGAATAATAGGCAAATTAAGCAAATTGAGTTAAAATCCAAGGCACCATTTGATAGCAGCCTAGGGCTCAAGTACCAGGGAAGTAAGCATTAGAGCTAGATTAATTAACGATTCAGGCATACACAGGGGTCAAATCACAAGTGTTCCACAGCAGTAGTCTGCTACAAGGCACAGGTTTTTCATTCTTAGTTTGTAGAATATCCTTCGGATACAATTATTCTCCTTTAGTAGGTAACAAACAAAAGAGCTACTTGGACCTCTTCAGAAGTAGACCGTTTTGCTCTTTAGGAGATTGTCCTTGAAACTATGCACCTTTGTGGCAAGCCACTTACATAAATATAAACAGAGGGCAAACTCCACTACCTTCTAGGCACTGACTACATTACCTAGTTGGGTAATGAAATGTCTGCAAGAAAGCAACCAAGCTCAGAGAGCACCAGGGACTCCACAGTTTCTTCTGTGAAGCTCCTCTTCATTTGACCATTCTTTTGATCTGGACAAAGGATCTGCGTTCAAGTTGCTACAACGGTGTTGGCCTTTTTGGATCTTCTGAAGGTCACCCTGATGTCTCTTCCACTGGCTCAGGGTTTCTTAAATGATGGTCATGCTGGCTAGGGCATACTGGAAATCGTAGTTTACACTTCTTACAGTGGCCCAGCTTAGGAAACACAGTTGTAGCTGGAAGGTTGTTTCTTGAAAGTCAAGATCTCTCGAAGATGAACTGAAACCCTGTTCCTCTGCTGTTGAGCTTCTGGCCCTCTGAAGATGCAGTGGTGGTGACCACTGGAGGTAGCAAAGGAAGACCCAAGTTGAATGGGGAGAGAGACCAAATTACTGGAAGATCGAGAAGCAATTTGGAAGGCGTTGCTTGCTGAGAGAAGAGGAAAGGAGGAAAATTGACTTAGTGGGGCCCTTGTAGAGAATGCCAAGAGTTTCCAAAAACTAGAAAATAGGTTATTGGTAAGTACTGATATGTAACAGTAAGATATAGGAAATACAGTGATCAGGTTGGGATGCAGGCAATCCTCGATTGATGACTAGTTGCTTAGCAACCATCCAGATTTGCAACAGTTGTATTCTGGGGCTACTTATGGCCCAGATTCAAAGCTCCAGTGGTTATGACCCTTGTCACACGACAAGGGGTTCAGGTGTCCTACAGCCTGGCTGCATTTACAGCCGTTTGCAATGTCCTGCGCTCAAGTGACCAGGTTTTACAGTGGTTTGGCCGAAAACCAGCACATCTGTGTTTTGGTAAATCTGCGCCCATAAGGACGACCATGTTCACTTAATGACCACCAAAACAAAGGTCACAAAATCGGATCCATCACATCAATCAAAGTTGGAAGTAAAACTAGGCTACAAACTGCAGGCCCTAGGGCAGGGGTAGGCAACCTCGGCTCTTTTATGACTCATGGACTTCAACTCCCAGAATTCCTGAGCCAGCTGGCTCAGGAATTCTGGGAGTTGAAGTCCATGAGTCATAAAAGAGCCGAGTTTGCCTACCCCTGCCCTAGGCTGAAAAGGCCATGAAAGCTAGCTGGGTGGCTTTGGGCCAGTCACTCTCTCCCAGCTCAACCTGCCTCCCAGGGTGGTTGTTGTGGGGAAAATAGGAGGAGGAGCGTGTGCTAGATATGTTCCCTGCCTTGAGTTATTTCTAAAAATAAAAGGCAGGATACAAACCAACCAAACAAACAAATAAATAAAGGCATGTCTTCTAATTAAAATTCAGTTCAAAGCCACAAAATACTATGTTCCCTTGAGTTGTCCAGAAGTATTCATCAAGCAAGATGATAGACAAGTAAAAACAAAGAAGGCCAACAGAAAATGGAGGTGTTGGGAAGGCAAAAGAAAAAAAGAAAAAGGCTGACAAAGCGATGCAATCTGCTTTTACCATGTCAAGGCTGAATATAGAAAGTGGCTGGGGACATTCAGTTTTTAAATGGTATGGGTGCTGACATGCTTGCACGTGCCATCAAGTTCACTGTAAAGAACTATGGCAGGGGTGTCAAACTCAATTTCATTGAGGGCCGCATCAGCATTGCGGTTGCCCTCAGGGGGCTGGGTGGGCGTGGCCTACTGGGTGGGCGTGGCTAGAGTGCGTATGGCCTACTGGGTGGGCGTGGCCAGCTCTACATCGTTTGCATCAAGGGTGCCTATGGGGGCCTGGGCAGGAGTGGGACAGATCTGAGGGTCTCTGGCAGGAGGAGGGTCTCTGGGCCAGGGCCAAGGCAGTGGGGGCCGTTCCCTCACTGTTTCCAGGATGGCTTCGCGGGCCGCATGAAACCACTTCACGGGCCGGATCTGGCCGCCGGGCCTTGTGTTTGACATGTCTGAACTATGGGGATGAAGGAACACTGGTTGATCTCTTCGTTTCAGACATCCAAAATGCTAAAATGCTCCTCACACAGAAGTCCGATGATGCCATTTTATGACAGACATAAAAAACAACGTAACCTACCAAACGTAGCACAGGTACTTTCAACCATTCATTTAGTGACTATTCAAAGTGATAATGTAATGTACCTGTGCCTCTGGCAGTTCCTTGACTTAGAGCCATTCATGTAGTACAGAATTACTTAGGACTGTTTTTCACACTTACGACTGTTGTAGCATCCCCAGGGTCGTGTGATCAAACTTCGGACACTCGGCAACTGGTTCATATTTATGACGGTTGCTGTGTCCCGGAGTCATGTGATCATCTTTTGCGACCTTCTGACAAGCAAAGTCAATGCAGAAGCCAGATTCACTTAACAGCGGTGCTACTAACTTAACAACATCCACAGTGGTTCACTTAACAAGTGTGGCAAGAAAGGTTGTCAAATGAAGCAAAACTCACTTAACTGTCTTGTTTATGACAGAAATGTTGGGCTCAATTGTGATCATAAGTCAAGGACTACTTGTACCCAATAGGGTTAGGGTTGTGGATTGTCTAGGTTGCAACTCAAGAGACTCCCTGTCAGTTTTTGGATGTCCTAATTCCAGAAGTTGTGGTTTGCAGCCTTTTGTACATGGCAGGATGGGGCAAGTTGGGTAAGCCATGTCTTTAGCTCATGTTGCTGGCCATCCTGTAATATTTTTTTAATAATAACCAAACTGATACGCAATTATGATTTTTCATGTATTTTATCAACTCCTTTTAACTTTGCAAGCAAAGCTGTGGGTGTGGTAGTTGAGCTTTTATTTTATTTGCATGCTGTGGTGTAATCCCCTAGCTGAGTCTCATTGGATTAATTGGGATTTTATTCCAGCCTTAGAAAGGTTGAATGCAGTTACAACACTGACTTCAGAGTTACCATTATTACGTAAAAAAAATAATAATAATGTTCACTTGGCATAAGTATATAGTGTTTGTTTAGCTTTTCGCTTTTATAGGAATGTATTTCATGATTCTTTGTGTTGATATATAATTTATTGGTTTTGTTCTTTTGATGCATATCTTAGCCTGTTTCCTCTCCAATTCTGTTGTTCGGTTTCAGTCTGTTTTTCTTACTTCCTCACATGTTACTAGGGAAGGGAATACAGAAAAAACCAAGGAGGCTAGCAGGGAATCCCACAGCTGCAGGGAAGTTGAAAAACATGCTAGAACAAAGCACCGGCAAGCCATTTCTTCTGTCTGCATGGGCATCTCCATAGTTATCTGAAAGTGAGCTCAACCAAAAGGAGGCTTAGTTTGGAGAGCTTTTCGCCTGGACTGGATACTTGAAACTGAAATGGAAACCAAGGTAGCTATAGCAATCAGCTAGAACAGGGCTGTCAAACTCAATTTCACTGAGGGCCGCATCAGCATTGCGGTTGCCCTCAGGGGGTCGGGTGGGCGTGGCCTGGGTGGGCGTGGCCTGGGTGGGCGTGGCTAAAGTGCCTATGGCCTACTGGGTGGGCATGGCCAGCTCTACATCGTTCGCATCAAGGGGGCCTGTGGGGGCCTGGGCAGGAGTGGGACAGATCTGAGGGTCTCTGGCAGAAGGAGGGTCTCTGGGCCAGGGCCAAGGCAGAGGGGGCCGTTCCCTCACTCTTTCCAGGATGGCTTCACGGGCCGCATGAAACCACTTCACGGGCCGGATCTGGCCCCTGGGCCTTGTGTTTGACATGTTTGAGCTAGAAACACATACTACCAGCAGAGGCTGGAAATATGCTAAAAATCTTTGTGAGACAGCTTTGCATGTATATTAATAAAGCAAGTATCAGTAGATTTGCAGAATTTGAAAAGCTGCATTTTCATACTGAAGAGTAGGATTTACAGGTAGTCCTCGACTTATGACCACAACTGAGACCAGGATTGCCGTTGCTAAGAAAAATGGCAGTTAAGTGACTCGTGCCTGATTTTATGAACTTTTTGCTGTGATGGTTGAGCAAATCACCGCGGTTGTTAAGTGAACTGTGCAGAAGTTAAGCTAGCCCAGCTTTCCCCACTGACTTGGCTTATCAAAAGCTAGTTGTGAAAGGTTGTAAATGGTGATTGCATGACCCCGGTAAACTGTAATTGCTGTAAATGTAGGCTAGTTGCCCAGTGCCTGAATTTGATCACATGACCATGTGGATGGTATGACCACCATAAATGTGAGGACTGGTTGTAAGTCACTTTTTTCAGTGCTGTTGTAACTTCAAATGGTCACTAGATGAGTGGATGTATATCAAAGTTGGGAATTTTGTGGGTTATTCCTGATTCCATGTCCCATCATGTTTTTGGTACCGTGATGTCCTACTTTAAAAGGTATGTAGAAAGAAAAATCTTCCATCAGGGTCTAGTCCAAGCTGGGAATAAAGGAAATGGAGACTGCTTTAGAAAGAAGGTTGCAGTTTATTGAAGAGCAGAGCCAGACATAAGCATGGCTCTGGGAAAACTGACCGCATGTTGCTGGGAGTGGTGGGTTTTTATACCTTTGAGGTTGTTTCCTGTTCCTGTTTGCGGCTTTGTATTTCCTGTGTCATGTACTTTGACCTGAATCTGAGTGTGCCCTTTTGCTATTGGTGGGTTAATCCTATTGTGTCCCCAAAGGTCATGTCTTTTAGAGTTTGGGTGGGGTATGTAGATTTTAGAGGTCTTTGTCATCCTAACCTCATAGCTTTTAGCTTCCTGGCCCCAACCTTCCTGAATGGATTATTACATCTGCATTTCTAAAAGCTGGTTTCTGCTGAGTTTTCCGGGTGGGGGGATGGAGAGGTTGCTGCCTTTTAAAGATCTTCTCCATTATTCCTTTGGAGAAATATATTCTGCCTTTTTAATATTTCACAAAATATTTCTTCCTCTGGATTCTTCCCACAGGTACTAGGCCTCACTGTCTTCAGATAAATCAGGGTACATTTAGCATGGTAACACTGCCTAATGTTATGAAAAATGAACAAAATTCAATTTTAAATTGTTCTGAATGTGTTGTTAGAGTCTCATCTATGAGATGGGCGGTTATATGTATTTCAGTCAGAATAGAGCTGGAAGAGATCTTGAAGGTCTTCTAGTCCAGCCCCCTGCTCAAGCAGGAGACCCTGTACCACTTCAGACAAATGACTGTCCAGTCTTTTCTTAAAGACCTCCAGTGATGAGATACCCACAACTTCTGAAGGCAAGTTGTTCCACTAGACTAGTCAATTGTTCTCACTGTTAGGAAGTTTCTGCTTAATTCCAGGTTGCTTCTCTCCTTGATTACTTTCCATTCATTGTTTCTGGTCCTGCCCTCCGGTGCTTTGGAAAATAAGTTGACCCCTTCCTCAAATACCGGAATACTGCTATTGTGTCACCCTTGCTCCTTCTTTTCTCTAGACTGGCCATTACCAAATCCTGCAACCGTTCTTTATATATTTTAGTCTCCAGGCCCTTAATTGTCTTAGTTACTCTTCTTTGCACTTTTTGCAAAGTTTCAACATCTTTTTTGTAATGCGGTGACCAAAACTGGATGCAGCATTCTAGGTGTGCCCTTACCAAGGGTTTATAAAGCGGTACTAATACTTCACATGATTTTGATTCTTGCCTCTGTTTTATATATATATATATATATATATATATATATATATATATATATATATATATATATATATATATATATATATATATATATATATATATATATATATATGTTTTCGTAGATTCTCGCGGGTGTCTGTATGTGTAGGTCTAGAGTCTCGGGTTTCTTCCCGCGTTCCTTTCATCTTCAGAAATACCAAATACCAACCACCAAACCATATTATAGAACTAGCAGAACACTGCTTATCAAACACATACTTCATACACAGAGGCCAGAGATACAAACAAATAGAAGGCGCACCAATGGGATCCCCTCTATCACCAGTTATCGCCAACCTTTTCATGGAAGAATTTGAAACTAACGCTCAAGAAAAGACTACAAACAAACCAAAACTGTGGCTCAGATATGTGGATGACACCTTCGTGATCTGGCCCCACGGAAGAAAGGAGCTAGAAAACTTCCTAACACACCTGAATAGCCTACATCCCAAAATAAAATTCACCATGGAGATTGAAACAAACAACCAGTTACCTTTCCTGGATGTACTTATATACAAAAAACAAAACGGAACCCTAGGACACACAGTCTACCGAAAGAAAACACACACCAACCGTTACCTCAATGCGCAATCACATCATCACCCAGCACAAATAAATTCAGTAGCCAAAACACTAATAACAAGAACCAGACGCCTTGCAGATGAAACACATATACAAACAGAACTACACACCCTGACAGACATATTGACAGCAAACAAGTTCCAAAAAAACAAAATCACCAATATAATTCAGCAGCGGACTCCGAAACAGAAAAACATCCAAGAAGAAGAACAGAACAACGGACGAGCCATCTTGCCCTACATAAAAGGAACAACCGACAAAATCAGTAAAGTACTACGCAAACATAACATCAAAACCGCATTTAACACTGACAGAAAGATATCAACCATCCTGAGAAATCCCAAAGACAAAATAGAACTGGAAAACCAGGGCATATACCAAATCCCATGCGCCTCCTGTCCAGCAACATACATCGGACAGACTAACAGAAGAATAGAGGTACGTGTAGAAGAACATAAGAACTCAGTACAGAAGAAAGATCGCACATCTTCACTAGTACAACACATAAACACTACGGGACACAACATCAATTTTGAAGGTACAAAAACAATCGCCAAAATAGAACATCTCAATAGCAGAATAATCAGAGAAGCCATTGAAATAGAAAAACACCCAGACAGTATGAACAAGCGAGACGACACCTCCCGCCTACATGCCATTTGGAAACCAGCATTGATAGACAAACGAATTTCAGCAAACAAGGATTTAAAAAACCAACAAACAACCCCAAATGCCACCAGCCCCAGCAAGACTCATCCACACCCAGAACAAAAACTCTCCCACACAGAAGATAGAACAAGTCAAGCAAAAGTGCTATCACCCAAGCAGAAGAACGCACACACGAACCTGACTGACCCATACCAGAGATGCATGGCGGGTCCTCGAACTCGGAGCCAAGCCAAAGCTCTGGAGGCCACTACACAGCCCACTCCTCAAGACACCAAATCACAACACTCAGGATATTACGACACAACAAAAAACCCCACCGATTCAGAACACACCCCACCCAATCAGAAGACAGCCACGTCTCCAACCAGTCGGAAGACAACCACACATCCACCCAATCAGAAGACAGCCACGCCTCCACTCAATCAGAAGACAACCACGCCTCCACCCAGTCGGAAGACACCCCCACCCAATCAGAAAGCAGCCACGCCTCCACCCAGTCGGAACACAGCCCCACCGGCAGTTGGAAGGAAAGGAACAGACAGACCACGCATTGCTCCTGAAAGCAGCAGGAGGAATACTCCGGCCTGATGATGACGGATGGGATTTCGTCGAAACGTCGCCACAACTTTCTGAAGATGAAAGGAACGCGGGAAGAAACCCGAGACTCTAGACCTACATATATATATATATATATATATATGTATATATATATATGTATATATATATATATGTATATATATATATATATATATATATATATATATATATATATATATATATATATATATATATATATATATATATATATATGTATATATATGTATATATATGTATATGTATATATATATATATAGATAGATAGATAGATATAGATATAGATATAGATATAGATATAGATATAGATATAGATATAGATATAGATATAGATGTCAAATGCTTGTTAACTATTTTTTAGATTACCTTGCTAGGCCCCAAACATGGGACAAATCTTTATTTCCTGTGTCAGCCTATCATGAAGGCCATCGACAGGCAGTAGTCACACCGGTGACAGCTCATATTTGTGTAAATTTTAAATTGCTAACAAAGAATTAAGGGAGACTGATATGCATTTCAAACTTATTAGTTTTCATCAGTCAGCCATACCCTTCTATATATATCGATTTAACCATCCAATAAATAAATAAAGTAAAAGGATTAATCCATTGCCTTAATAACAGTGGCCCTGCTGCAAATGGATTTCTTTAAAAGAGAGAGAGAGAGAGAGACTATTGCACTGCTAAAAGCCTTTTAAAACCTGCCACCAAAGTGAAGGAACCCCTAGACATGCTCTGTCTGCAGCTACTTGTCTTTTGTATTCTGTTTGAGAACAAGAGTAATTCAGTTACAAGTTCACTTTTCCCATTAGGCAAGTTACATTTTAATCAGATGTAACGTTTTTCTCAGTGCAGAGCACAATGGAGTATGAAATGTAACTCACCGCATACACAGATAGTGATTTCAGCTCTCCCGCTTGTCGACCATTTCTCTCCCAGTCAGCGTTTATAAATTTTAGAAGATTCCGGTGATGACACTGGAGATTAGATGAAGAGACGTGATGCTTCCCGCTGATCTGTCTCCCTCTCTTTCTTTGTAGTTTCTGATTTGCATGAGGAGAAGTACAATGTTCATTTTCATCTTTAGGTCTAATTAGTTTCCCTTGAATGGTGGTCACTTGCGATTGTAGATTAAAACTCTTTACACCTTTTTCTGTCCTTCAGACAATCCCTGTCAGGCTGAAATTGTAGGCAAGAGAAGACCAGGTTAATGGAGACACACACAGCAAGATCTCCTGCCCCCAGTTTTTTTATCTTCAAGCTCAGAATGTCTGTGGTATTCGTCTTTTGTCAAATGCTGGCTGGATCTGGATCTGAAGAAAGCTTGGAGTAATTGTAACTGTCTCCACCTTGTGAATTGCAAGAAGAGAGGAAGTTGGTTTAATGTTCGGTATACTTTTCTCCAATAGATCACAGGGGTAGGCAACCTTGGCTCTTTTATGACTCGTGGACTTCAACTCCCAGAATTCCTGAGCTAGCATGGCTCAGCATGGAAAACCTCTCCCTTTCTCCTCAGCATGGCTGGCTCAGGAATTTTGGGAGTTGAAGTCCACGAGTCATAAAAGAGCCAAGGTTGCCTACCGCTGTCTAGGTGCTTGAATTATTTTTGTTTGGCTACTTCAGATTAGCAAAATAAAATCGGTACTCAACTCCCTCCATATTTGGCTTATTGATGCTAAATCTTGTTCCCAAATAAAAATCTAACTCCCTTGAGTGAGGTAAGAATCCCATTGTATTTTAGGTACTGAAGAACTTTTAAAAATGTTAGTGTGCCTGAAATAAATTCACATATCTGCAAGTAGTCTTTGACTTACGACTGTAATGGAGCCTCGAATTTCCATCATAAGTCAGGATGGCATTAACTTGTGGTACTCACATGACTGACCTGCTGTTGCAACTTTTTTTCCTTGCAATGCTTGTTAAGCAAACAAAACAGTTGTTAAATAAAAGGGACAATGCAAATTAATGCATTTCTGTGGGTTTTATTTTCTGTCCATCTTGCAATTCAAGGTGATTCAATGGTTTGTTTGTTTTTTTAATCTCATTGTAAATTGTGTGATATAAGCACTGCAAGTGAGCCATTATAGTGAACTGGTTGCTATGTGCCCAAAATAGATGCCACTGTCAGAACGTGGGAATCCAAAAAGATCTTTTTTGGGAGGGGCCAGTCATAACATTGAATGGTTAAGTGACCGGTCGGTAAGCAAGGAGTACCTGTAACGGGCTAGGAAATTGGTCTAAAAATGATATTTGTCCTCATCCTACCAACAGCAGTCCCCAGATACTCTGAGGTCTAGCTAATGCTTTGCATGTTTGGGCCTTAGAAATTTGAAATTTCTATGAAGAACATATGAAGAATGGTTGCAGGATTTGGATATGTCTAGTCTAGTGAAAAGAATGACTAGGGATGATATGATAGCAATGTTCCAATATCTAAAGGGCTGCCACAAAGATGAAGGTAATAACGTCAAAACTATTTTCCAAAGCACCTGAAGGCAAGACAAGAAACAATGGATGGAAACTAATCAAGGAGAGAAGCAGTCTAGAACTAAAGAGAAATCTCCTAATGGTGAGAACAATTAACCAGTGGAATGGCTTGCTTTCAGCAAGTTGTGGGTGCTCCATAACTGGAGGCTATTAAGAAAGCCATTTCCTGCTTGAGCAGGGGGTTGGACTCGGTGACCTCCCAAGTCCCTTCTAACGCTGTTATTCTCTTATTTGAAGTCTGGAACGAATGAAGAATATCGTGGCTGAGCATAGATTAGAAAATCAGAAAGTTCTGACTTAACTTGTGTCATGCCCTACGATATCTCTAGCAGGGGTCTTCCAACCTGGCCCTTTTATGACTTGTGGACTTCAACTCCCAGAATTCCTCAGCCAGGCACGCTGGCTGAGGAATTCTGGGAGTTGAAGTCCACAAGTCATAAAAGGGCCAGGTTGGAAGACCCCTGATCTTTAGGCTTTTCTTGGGCAAATATTAACAGGTACAGAAGCTCTTTGTATAGCAAAAACTAGCATTTCAAGATAAAATTAACCTTGCGAACGCTAAAGCTTCCTCTTTCCGTTATGTATTCAAGATGGACAGTGATTAATATTTATATGTTATTTATATGTAAGGGTGTAGGTTTATACATATGTCGTATATAGCATGTTTAAAATGTGTTATGTATGTGTACACTTTGAGAGCAAGCAACTAAATTTCAATTTTAATGTTTGCCAATGTGCCCACAGTAAAAAAAATGACAATAAAGGTTATCATCATCATCATCATCATCATCATTATAAAAGAAGACTTCCCCCTTGACATGCTAGTTTTGTCTGTACATAAAGCTTGGCATGGAGAGGCATTCAGTAGTGTGGAAGTCCAATTTGAACTGGTATAGCCTGGCACAGGCTTAGAAGTGAGATAAATATCTTAATGAATCTTAATGGGTTTCCATTGTCTTTGTTAATAAGATTTCTGCTTGAGAGGCAAGTTGATTGCAGTCTTCTGCCGTGTTTGATGTACGCTTTGTGCATGCAACAGTGGCAGGATTCCTCCCTTTAGTTGAAGGACTCCCAAGGGGTTGATTCATTTGTTATGCACAGATTGCGTTGCTAGGAACACGGTGGAATTTGGAATTCTGTCAATTAACCAGGTCCAACTGCCAGTTAAGAGGGTCCAGATCACACATTAGAACAGGGGTAGACAACCTCGGCTCTTTTATGACTCATGGGCTTCAACTCCCAGAATTCCTGAGCCAGCTGACTCAGGAATTCTGGGAGTTGAAGTCGATGAGTCATAAAAGAGCCCAGGTTGCCTACCCCTGCCCTAGAAGTTCGACAGGTAAAGAAAAAGAAGAGGATGGGGTGGTAGCTGAGGGATAAAACTGCTGTTTGGCACCAGGGAGATCCCAGCTTCATCAGTTCTCCATATTTTCCTGAAAGATTTGCCCAAATCCAGTGTTTTCAAATGCTTTGGTTGGCTCTGGAGAACAGAATGGAGAGGCACTGCTCCAGAGGCAAACAATCACAGATGAGGTGGACTGCCAATGTAGCGGCTATTTGAAGGAGGAAGCAAATACAGCTAAGTGTTTTGAATTTTTCTTTTTCATTTGGTGAATGAATAAAATATGAGGAATTCACGGATTGGGCTTATAGCAACTTAGCTTCACCTCTTTTTTTCATCTTTTTTACCCTCCTGATTTCTCTGGTGAGCTTAAAAGAAGACAAGACACGGAGAACCCCTTTTCTGCGCAGGTTTTCTACTAAATTTCTATTTCAGAAATTCTGTTAGCCTCCTTAGCTGATTCTGATAACTGATCAAGAGTTTTGTTTCATACCCAAATGGCCCCCCAACTTTTGTATAATGCTTTAATTCAGGGGTTTCCAAACTTGGCAGCTTTAAAACTTGTGGCCTTCAACTCCGAAAATTCCTCAGCCAGCCATGGAAGTTGAAGTTCACAAGTTTTAAAGCTGCCGATTGATTGATTGATTGATTGATTGATTCATTCATTCATTCATTCATTCATTCATTCATTCATTCATTCAATTTCTATTGGAGACCACTGCTTTAATGTATTTATATTTATTTATAGTTCATATTTCTTAACCACCCATCTCTCTAAGAGGGAACTCTGTACAGTGGACAATATCATCCAAAAAATTGAATCTTAAATCAGAATAATTTAGGATTAAAGGATTTTAAATTATAAAAAATAACATTATTAAAATTTTAGAAGGTGAAGAATTCTAAGATGGGGGATTAACAGTTGTTAATACAGATGTGTGGGGGGGGGTTCATGGGGACAGCCCCATGCTTGTGTGGGCCTCTGTGTCCCCTATGCAAGGTTACCCAGCCAAATTTTGACCCCACTGTGGAAAGCCAAAAGATTTTGACCCAGCTTTTTTTGACCCAGCTAATTGTTCTTTCACACTTTGTGGTTGAAGGGAAGACCCGTGTATCTTTTTGTAGAGAGGTCTGCATCCGGTCCCCAAAACATGTCTGTCTTAAAATTGAAATTAGGTTGAGGGAATCATGTAGGGCTATAGGTTGACCGTTCTGTTGAAAGGCCAAAATTAAAGTTGCATGCCTTGCCTTTGCTTATAAAATGAAAATAATTGCCATTCCCTGCCTTAAGTTGGATTCCTTCCCCGTTTCCATTCCTAAGAAAATCCAAAGGTGGACACTTAGTCCTGGACTTATGACCACAATGGAGCCCAAAATTTCTATTGCTAAGCGTAATAGTTGTTAAGTAAGTTTTGCCCCATTTTGCAACCTTTCTTCCTACACAGTTAAGTGGATCGCGGCAGTTAATTTAGGAACATAGCTAAGTGAATCTGGCTTCTTCATTGACTTTGCTCATCAGAAGGTCGCAAAAGGTGATCACACGACCCCGGGACACTGCAACAATCACAACTACATGCCAGTTGTCAAGTGTCTGAATTTTGATCACTTGACCACGGGGACGCTAGAATGGTTGTAAGTGTGAAAAATGGACATAAGCCACTTTTTCCAGTGCTGTTGTAACTTCTAATGGTCACTAAATGAACTGTTGTAAATTGAGGATCATCTGTAACGTGCCAGTGGTTGCAGCTGGTAGCCTTGATCAGACATAAGGTCAGAGATGATTATTGCTAGCTGAAGGAAGGGAGTGGCATCTACTTTGGCTTGTCATGATGGAAAGGACAGCTGTAGAAACAAATAATTTGTATTCTCTCACAAAAGGGGACAGGTACAGCACCACAATTGAACTGTCTTTTCAAGAAAACAGGGAATGCCACGGTGGGATTTAATTTTGTGCGTTATTTTGAATCAAAGAGCTGCTTTACGAGACAATTTCCTGCCTTTGAATGGCTGTCCAAGCATGAATGGGTTGTTGCTGTGCATTTCCTTGTCGTTACTAATATTTCTTTGACCAAAACTATTGAAGCAAAGGGTTTTTTTTTCTTTTTCTTTTTCACTCTTTTACCTTCCTTCATAAAGGAATGGCTCTTCTTTCTCTGTTGCTTTTTGTTTCCTGTTGAGGTGACGCATATCAAATTGATCATGGAGGGGGGAGGGGGGAAAGAATCCTTTAAAATGTAGAATAATTGCTTCCTTTTCCTCCCATTTCCTCTTGGTTCCTATGTGTGCGTGCGCCTGTGTATCCACACTTTGGTAGAACGTCAAATGTTTGGCTCCGTGTATCATATCAAAGCTCGGTATGAAAAAAGGTCCCTGACAGGCCTGCAAATGGTTTAGTTACAAGGCTGCTTGAGCCAGCTCTTATTTGTAAATGACAATTTTCTACAGCAAAATATATGCTTAGACTTCAGTTGTCGAGCCGTGGATGGCAGCCAGGAGAGGAATAATTGAATTTTAATGCCGCTCGGTTTTAAGGTGATTTTATTTAAAAAGGAGCGAATTAAGTCACTGAACGATGGTTAGGGAAGGGGCTTCGGTGGGGCAGGGAAGGGAGTCGGCATCACAGCCAACTTTTAATAGTGTTTGAAATTGGAAGGTGTTTAATTTGTTCCATGCTCAGTCTTGCTTTCTTTGTGGGTGAGGCGAGTCATTGTAGCCTAAGTGCAGAGCAGATCTTAAAAGTCGGAGTTTTGGATGTTCAGGATTTTTTATTTTTTTGCTTTTAATGTATCTGCATCCAGGCTTATGATTCGTCTCTGGCTTCAGAGAGATGCCTGCCAGCATTCCTTAAATCAGTATTTCTTTCTAGAGTGAAAAGAAAAATAGTAATGTTTGAGTGATCAGAAGGTTTGAGGGCTTGAGGCTTTATGGGCTGTGGATTTTTCCCATCAGTCACATGTATGTAAGGGTTGATTCTGATCCTTCTTTTTCTACATGCCTGTGATCACTAGCTCTGAGCATCTTTCTGTGATAAATTGACCTGGGTCTTCATGCTTGTCATGGCCCCAGAACTGAAGATGCATAACCTCCAAGTGTCCTGTTGATCTGCATAGAGCTGTGTGTATGTATGTTTGTATGTATGTACGGACAGATGGACGGATGGGGGAAATACTATCAACATAGTTTATTTAGACTTCAGTAAGGCACATGACAAAGTAGACCACAGCCTACTTCTTCATAAGATAGAACAATCTGGGATAGACAGTATCACCACCAGATGGATTTGCAACTGGCTAACCAACCGCATCCAGCAGGCAAAATTTGTGGGAACTGAAAAACAAAATCCTCTTGTTTATTGTAAAAACACTGGAGGTTTTTAGAAAGAGATTGGACAACCATTTGTCTGAAATGGTATGGACTTTCTTGCTTAAGCGAGGGGGTTGGACTAAAAGACCTCCAAGGTCCCTTCCAACCCTGTTATTCTGTTCTGTTCTAAATTTATTTATTTATTTATTTTATTTTATTACATTTATATACCGCCCTTTCCCTGAGGACTCAGGGCGGTTTACAGGGAGTTAAAAAAACCAGCGATACAAAAGTTAAAACCAATTTAAAAAAGATTAAACAAACCCTGTGCAATTAAAAAACCCCGAATTAAAATAAATTACTCCTCAGCCTGGGCCCGAGAGCTCGAAGAGCCAGGTCTTCAGGCCCCGGCGGAATGACCGGAGGTCGGGGGCAGTCCTCAGCTCCACTGGCAGCTGGTTCCAAAGGGCAGGCGCCCCCACTGAGAAGGCCCTATCCCTGGGTGTCGTCCGCCGGCAATCTCTTACCGGTGGGACCCTGAGCAGACCCTCCCTGTGGGAGCGCACTGGGCGAAGGGCATTTGATGCCGGCAGCAGGTGTTCCCTCAGATACCCTGGACCCAGGCCATGTAGGGCTTTATAGGTAATAACCAGCACCTTGAATTTCATGAATGAATACAGGTAGTCCTCATTTAGCATCTGACCTGTTTAGCAACCATTTGCAGTTACAACAATGATGAACACTTTGTGACTAGTCCATGCATTTATAACCTTTGCAGGACTGTAAAACAAAGGAAAAAATGGAGTAAAACCATAAAATTGGGATGTTTCACTTAGCAACTGCTTCACGCAATGAACATTGCTGATCCCAAATGTGGTTGCTAAATGAAAATTATCTATACATGCATACTTTCAAATTGCACATCCAGCCACAAAATGGTTTGGATTTATCTTGGCTAGAACATCAGTTGTAAGATAGGCATGTACCAGTTTCAGCTCTACGTGGTTTTCTGTGTCGCTTTTTTCCCCTGCCAGCAATGTGCCTTAGGTAACAGTCCTTTAGATATATAATCTTCAACAGGAAAGGCAGATTTTGATTCAGAAGGCCAAAGTCAGATAGTGGCTACTGCCGCCATTTGGATACCCTCGTGTTGGGGGTGGGATATTTTGCAATTTCCTTGCCTTTCAAAAATTGATAAGTATCTGGGTTTCACCTGTATCTGCCAGGAACCTACAACTTCCTCTAATAAACATTTTTCTTCTGCATCATCTTGGTTATGTCAGCAGTTTTCTGATAAATGTGTTTCGGTTTTCCTTGGCTTTTTGTGTGAATTCTGTCTGATCTGCTCTACAGTATAGTATAGATCTAAGTATACATAGAGAAAGAATATGAAATTCAGCCAAAGATGTTGCTTTAATAACTTGTTCTATACCGTATCTACTGTGGAAGAATAACAGGTAGTCCTTGATTTGCTTATTGATTGTTTGAAGTTACAACCTACCTGAAAAAACTGAGCCACAACTTGGTTTAAAAATTCCAGCAGTTATTGGGGATCCTTGACCTACAATAGTTTATTTAGTACCTGTTAAAAGTTACAACAGCATTGAAAATAGTGACTTATAAACTGTTTTTCATACTTACGACCGTTGCAGCATGCCCATGGTCACATAATCAAAATTCAGGTAATTGGCGACTTGTATTTATGACGCTTGCAGTTCCTGGGGTCATGTGATCACCTTTTGCGATCTTCTGACAAACAAAGTCAATGGGGAAGCTAGATTCACTTAACCATTGTATTACTTAACAACTGCAGTGATTCACTTAACAACTGGGACAAGAAATGTCATAAAATGGGGCAAAACACTTTAACAAATGTTTTGCTTGACAACAAAAATTTGGGGATCAATTGTGGTCGTAATTTGAGGACTACTTGTAGCTTGTCTATTATACATCTTTTGATCCACCCTTCAACTGGAAATAGGATTGCACCTTTAGTGGTTAACCATCTTATTAACTATATGAACTCTATAAAACTTTGCATTAGAAAACCTGCATAGAAGACAACACATGTTTTAAGGTTATGCATCTCTACCATGTTTCCCTGAAAGTAAGGCCTAAACCAGGGATAGGCAACCTCGGCTCTTTTATGACTCATGGACTTCAACTCCCAGAATTCCGGAGTCAGCTATGAATCCATAGCTCGGTACTTGGTTGCTTAGACCGTCTGGAAAGGCCTGATTGCAAATTGCGGGCCCAAATGTAGCTGCAGAACTTCGGCCCCAAAAGAAGTGGACTGGCTGAGTGCTGCCGGAGGTAAGGGACCTGGTGCTTCCTTTGGAGGCAAAAAAAAAAAAGACCCGGTCTTATTTTTGGGAAAACATGGTATTTTTATGGCATAACTGCCACCATTTTGGAAAAGGCAATCATTTTTATATGAGAGTGAAGATAGGAGGCCTCTGTTGAGATGGTTCATATTATCTGCAATCCTTAATGGATACTTGTATTTAAGCATTAATATATTCTGAATCATTGACTGGTTTAATCAAGCATAGATTTGGGTATTTGTTTACTTTTTAGTCTATTGATTAATTTTTCTAATTGATTGGTTGCAGATCTAACCTCTTCCAATTCAGAACCACTGTAATTTGGAATCTCGGCTGTCTTAAAATTTCTTATGTTATCCTTTGGGGAATGGTCTCACAGGAACGATTCTCAATTTGTTTGTCAGTGAATTATGAGAGACTTTCTTCTTTCAAATGCACACGTGTGGTGCCCAGTTGCAATTTGCCTCTAAAGAGGAAGGAAATAAATCTTAAAAGATGTAAAAAGTGAAGCACCATTCTTCCTTTTTCGCCCCTCCCTAATGATTGCAAATGAAACAGGTGGGCTAACATACCTGTATTTTGTGGGAATTGTAAATTTCTGGAGACTTAATGCAGAGTTGATTAAAGCTGATAGTGTTGAAAAATAGTCTCTGTACACACTCCACATTTGATAGGGAAAGATAAATTTTGAAATTTAATAACAGATCTGATCTGATGGCTGAAATGGTGTCAGGAGGCAATGTGTAGCTCTAGAAAGCTAACTCAGGAAAGGTTATTATTCAGACAACTCCCTACCTAAATACAGGTTAGGACCATAATTGAGTCTGCAATTTTGGTTTTAAGTCGTGATGGTCATAAAGCCGGTCACAATGTGACCATGCCTGATTTTATGACCCTTTTTGTGGTGGTCATTAAGCAAATGCTATATTAAGCAAATGCCACAGTCATTCTGGGGTGGGTTTTCCCAAAAAAAGAAATTTATACTGTTTACTAGAGCCATTTTGATCTAGTGGTTAAGGCAACAGGCTAGAAAGCAAGAGTCCATGAGTTCAAGTGCCGCCTTAGCCATGAAAGCCAATTGGGCGAGTTTGGGCCAATCACCAGGAGACTGTGAGTTCTAGTCCCGCCTTAGCCATGAAAGCCAGCTGGGTGACCTTGGGCCAGTCAATCTCTCAGCCCGACCCACCTCACAGGTTTGTTGTTCTGGCGAAAATAGAAGGAAGGTGTGTTGAATATGTTCACTGCCTTGAGTTGTTTGTAAAAGTAATAAAGGCGGGATACAAATAAGTACATAAATAAAATAAAAAACACACAAATCATGGTCATGTGATCGTGGGGTATAGAAGATGAATGTAAATAAGGGCCATTGCAGAGCACCCAAAATGCGGCCATGTGACCATGCGGGACTTGATACTGGAATTCGAATCCGGGTCATAAGTCCCCTTTTCGGAAGCCATAGTAATTTTGAACAGTTGCTAAGTGACTCATCATAAGACAAGAACTACCTGTAGGAATCCTTTATAGACTTTCAGTTGAAGCAAGACACTTGGTCTTCTGCGTGGAAGGAATCAGTTCTGTAGTAACCTACAGATATTTCTGATTGTTGTCTCAGCATCTTCTGGAATTTTGTATTGAGTTCCAGAATGCATCAAGCACAAAGTGCTGGTTCCAAAAAGTTTCAAGAGACACATCTACCAGAGAACTGATCCAGCGATGTTGCCATTGGAATTCATTCAAGTTACATTCCTAAGTTTACAGTAAAAAGTCAAACACGTGGCAGTAGTTTTGAGAAGAGGGCAGAAGAAGAAGTAATGGATGGAAACTTATCAAGGAGAGAACCAACTTAGAACTAAGGAGAAATTTCCTTTGACAGAGCAATTAATCAGTGGAATGATTTGCCTCTAGAAGTTGTGGGTGCTCCATCAGTGGAGGTTTTTAAGAAGAAGAGATGGGACAAACATTTGTCCGGAATAGTATTGAGCAGGGGGTTAGACTAGGAGACCCCCAAGGTCCCTTCCAACTCTGTTATCCTGTATTCTGTTTAGGATGCTCACAATTTATCAGCTGAAATGAAGTTTTACTATGAGTGGAATCTTTTTGTGGATTAAACACATCGAGTGCCTTCATTCGTAAGTGGATAAAATTTTAACAACCTGCCTCCAGAAGCTGCGAATGCTCCAACACTGGAAGTTTTAAAGATGTGATTGGACAACCATTTGTCTAAAATGGTATAGAGTTTCCTGCCTTAGCAGGGGGTTGGACTAGAAGACCTCCAAGGTCCCTTCCAACTCTGCTATTCTATTCTTTTAACATGCTTTCGATATACCAACTAGGCCCAGCTTTAACTAGTTGTTGTGCACCATTCAAGTTTTCCAAGAGTACAGAGGCACTTCCTGTCCTGTGGTATAGATTTGGTGGGCCTCCTTAGTTGAAGTTGGAAAGGCCAAGACATTGTCCTTTCAAGCTAAAATCTTCTAGCAGTGCTGTTTCCAGGCATAAGAATAATGTTTTCATTGTCGGCTTCGCCTCCTGCTTGCTTCGTACCTCCTACTCCGAACTGGCTAAGCCAGAAATGAGACTCTCTCACTAAAGCCACTTTTTAATTGATCCTTAGAGAGTAAAGGAGCACTCCTTCATGCGGTGCAAGTCACAACACATTTGCTGCTGTGACCAAAAGACACTCCAGGTTGCTTTCAACACCTTTGAAGGTTTTCCTACAAACCGTGAGTGATTTGGGCCATTGTTCTTTCTATGCAGCCCTGTGTTCCGCCTGCCCCTCCTCTCAGAAATCCTTTGCAATCCAAAAGAGTTTGGGCACAGGTGTGTGTGTGTGTGTGTGTGTGTGTGTGTGTGTGTGTGTGTGAGAGAGAGAGAGAGAGAGAGAGAGAGAGAGAGAGAGAGAGAGAGAGAGAGAGAGAGATATCTCCATGCTGCCATCTGTTTAAAGTCTGCCTCTTTGCAGAGCAATACTTCAGAAATATCTAAAACAGCATCCCTCAGATCTTACACACGTAGCCTTGACCACTGCAGGTAGTCCTTGACTTACAACAGTTCTGATTAGCGACCATTTGGAGTTACAGCGGCACTGGGAAAAGTGACTTATGACCGTTATTCACACTTAGGACTATTTGCAGTGATCCCGTAGTTATGGAATTCAAGGTGGGCTGGATTTAGATATTTTGTGGGCGCAAAGAGACTTGAGACTGATCACCCCCTAAATCTTCTTGCAATCTGAAAATGCATATGACTTAGTCCCACTCTGGCACATAAACCAATTGCATTCAACTGGAACTCTCGTAGGCCTTGAATCTGTCTGAAATTGTAGTAAAGTTCATTTGGAGAGCAAACGCTACAGCCAGCTGGTGGTATGCATATATGATAGGGTAGGCTGCCTGCAAAATAACCAGCACCTGGGCTGCTGTTGCCCTATCCCTTCAAGGCCTCTCCCTAGCCAGCAGAGCCAACTGGTGGCTATAAAGGCTGAGCAGAGAGGCAGCTGTGGTGTGGTGGTGATGGAGGGCAGGTGGTTTGTTGTCCTTTATGGAAATAGAGCCTGAAGCAGCCTCAGGCAGAAGTCTGCAATCTTTGGCAACTTTAAGACTTGTGGACTTCAACTCCCAGAATTCCTCAGCCAGAGTTGAAGTCCACAAGTCTTAAAGTTGCCAAGGTTGGCAACCTTTGGCCTAAGGCAAATAGAAAGAGATGCTGGTCTCTAGCAGTACAGCTCACAAGGAGTAGCAGTGGAGGAGGAGCAGTAGGAGCTGTAGTAAAACTGGGGAAAAGTGAAGTAGTGAGCAGTGAGTACTATCCTTGGAGTGCTTATGTCTAGTGTAATGAAAAGAAGGACTAGGGGTGATATGATAGCAGTCTTCCAATATCTAAAAGGCTGCCACAAAGAAGAGGGAGTCAACCTATTCTCCAAAGTATTTGAAGGCAGGACAAGAAGCAACGGATGAAAGCCTATGAAAAAAACCCCACCAAACTAGAACTAAGGAGAAATTTCTGAGAGTAAGAACAATTAATCAGCAGGATGGCGTCCCTCCAGAAGTTGTGGGTGCTCCATCACTGGAAGTTTATCAGAAGAGATTGGACAGTCATTTATCTGGAATGATATAGAGTCTCAGGCTTGAGCAGGAGGTTGGACTAGAAGACCTCCAAGGGCCCTTCCAACTATGTCATTCTGCATTCTGTATTCTGCTTGTGTGTTTGTTGCCTAGAGACCTGTAGGGTTATGTTATCTCTATGGGGTTTTGGAGCCCACTGACCTGGATGTCCTGAAAAGAACCCATAGTAATGCAACTTTTTGTCCCCATTCTGCACAGAATTTACCAACCTCTTGCCAAAGATGTAATAGCTAGTGCAGGGGTTGGCAACCTTGGCTCTTTTAGGACTCGTGGACTTCAATTCCCAGAATTCCTCAGTCAGCATGGCTCAGCATGGAAACCTCTCCCTTTCTCCTCAGCACGGCTGGCTCAGGAATTCTGGGAGCTGAAGTCCACAAGTCATAAAAGAGCCAAGGTTGCCTACCCCTGAGCTAGTGTATCAAATATGGATTGGAGACTGGGGTGCAGATCCTCGTTTAACCAAGAAATCTGCAAGCCAGATTCAAATGCACTTCATTAGCATAAGATGATGAGGGGGAACAAACATGGCAAACGATTGCCTGAGGTGTATGGTTTAATTAAATCACGGGCTTCTGTGAGTGTCAACAAAGAAATGTCTCAACCCATCTCTGGAAAGAAGTGGTCCATGTTTTCTGCATTTAGAGTTGCATGGTGTTATAGTGGGACAGTTTCTGAAGCTCTCCTCCCCACCTTCAAATTAAGAAGATGATTGGATATGTTTGAGTTATGCATGGGGTCTTCCCAGCTTGACCCTATCCAGATAATTTGGTGGGAGCTGAGGAAGAAAAAAAATATGTAATCCAGTTTTTGATATGAGCTTCTTAAGCCACAGGATTGGACCTAAGAGGATCTAAGTGCATTAAAATGTATTTTATTTAGCTCCAGGTATCCGAAGTCTAGAAATATTACTTGACACATACCATCCTGAGCATCGTGGTGGCGGGTAGGAATAGCAATAAATGAGGTCTCTGAAGGAAACCAGCATGGGAGACATAGTTTGAACTTGCTGTGGTCATGCTACAAGCCATGTTTAACTGGGGTGAGAGGCATGCAAACAAAACTGCTTCAGAAGAAAAACCTGTATTAAAAGAAAATGGGCAACGGGGTTGGAATGCCCAAATCTTACCATCAAAGACTGTTAACCAAGTAGCATTTCTTTGAATTGAATTGAATGTCCTAAATCTGAGGTGGGCAACCTGCACCTGTATGCTGTCTGGCTCAGGAATTCTGGGAATTGAAGTCCACAGGTCATAAAGAGACCATAGTTGCTCATCCCTGTCCTGACATTTGAGCTGGCTACGAACAAGGAGTGTATATCGGAGGTGGTGACCCTTTGAGAGCTGTATGCAACGAAATTTCATTTTGATGTATGCCGATTGGTGTACATTCAAAGTGACAATAAAGTAGTAGTAGTGGTAGTGGTGGTGGTAGTAGTAGTAGTAGTAGTTGTTGTTATTATTATTATTATTATTATTATTATTATTTTCTTCAGCAGAGGAGATGAATTATTGTTAACGAGATCAAGCATAACCTTGGAAAAATATATCTGTGGCAGACCTTGTTTTGGGATAATCTGGAATAACACCCTTTCTCCTCTTTTCTAACTTTTTACAGATGGTCACAAGAACAAAGAAAATATTTGTAGGTGGATTATCAGCTAATACGGTAGTGGAAGACGTAAAGCAGTACTTTGAACAGTTTGGCAAGGTAAGGTCTGATGGGGTTTAACACAACACCCTTCCTTTTTATGACCTGGACCCCTCTGCAGATTGTTCTCTCGGAATTAATTTTGTGTATCTGTGTGTGGATCAGATTTGTATCTGGTCGTGCCTTAAGATGTGCCTACATTAAGCATACCAATGTGATCGTTTCCCCTAATTTAAGATTCTTATGTCATTGGTCTTAGTGGTATCCCACTCATACACGCACACTCTGGATGAACTTGGCGCTTTGCTGCCTTTCTCTCATTCTTGATCCCGAACTTCTGAAACTTTGCACACAACTCTGCCCTTTGCAAATACCAAGTGTCTCCACCTGTTGAACGCTCTGGCTTTTATGTATTTGAAATTTGGTGACCAGGTACTCCCCTGGCGTGGTCGGTGGCTGCATATTACTCTTGGGGTATATGCTTGGTATTGGTATTCTATATAAAGAACTGAATTTCCTTTCCTGATGTTTCTTTCAAGAGATAGATATCATACTGCATGTCGGACAGAGAGATAGGCCTACGTATCTCCTAGCATCCTATTGTTTCACTAGCTCCATTGGAGAACTGCTCCTCGGAGAAATCTAATATTTCTTCTTTTCCGGGGATCTTATTGAACAAACCTCAGGTTCAACTGATAAGGCTTTTCCTTCTTTCTTTTTTTTAAGTCGTGCAATAGCTGCTGATAAAACAGTATAATGATATCTTGATGCCCTGTCCCCTTTGAACTGTTCTAACAAAACCCAAAACAATAAGAGGCCAATCCATGGGCATTTCTCCAGCTTTTGTCCACTTGGGTTGGAGTCCTTCTCCATGTTTGTCAGAGTTGATGGATGCTGAGGCTGCTGTGCCAAAGATCTCCCATGCCAAAGATCTTCTCTGCCAATCTGAAAGAAGAACAATTGTATTTTGATTATGTCTGCATGCCAAACCTTGGTGACCACATCAATAGCTGTTTTCTAAATCATTTTTTTTCTAACTTGATAACTTTAAGATCTGTAGACGTCAACTCTCCAAAATCTGGCTGGGGAGCCTGGGAGTTGAAGCCCACACATCTTAAAGTTGCCAAGCTTGAAAAATGCTGATCTACATGATGTGTCTTCAACTTGGGTCTTCCAAAGAGGCACCCCCATTTTTTCTGTAATTGGGTCCCTCCTCCTGTCTGCCGATTCTACTCCTTTTTCTACATTTGACATCATGATAGATTTCTACAGAGAAATTGTATTTTACATTCCATCACGGTTTTGGCATGGCTCCTGTTAAACACATTGGGGGCTATGCAGGAGATTGTTGAAATATTTTGCTCCATGTTGTTGGAATAGTAAGGTGGCATCATTTTGGATGGATAGTGTTGAACCACCCTTGATTTCAGTGCCCCCCCTAAAAAGGAAGGGAGGGTCATCAATATTTAAGGGCCACCTCATTCTAGGAATATTAACTTACAGGTAGTCCTTGACTTAAGCCACAATTAGAACTGAATTTCTGTTGCTAAACAAAGCGGTTAAATGAGTTGTGCCTGAATTTATGATCTTTTTTTTTGCCACGGTTGTTAAGCAAAACTTTGCAGTTGTTAAGTGAATCACACATTTTTTTTAAGCCAATCCAACTTTCCCCATTGATTTTGCCTGTTGGAAGCCAGCTGGGAAGGTCAGAAATGGTGATCAGATGACCCTGGGAAACTGCAACCGTATAAATACATTAAAAGCACACAAATCTTAATCACGTGACCGTAGGGATGCCGCAACAGTCATAAATGCAAAGCGTCGGTCATAAGTCACTTTTCCAGTATTGTTGTCACTTTGAATGGTTGCTAAACAAATGGCTGTAAGTCAAGGGCTACCTGTAACTTAAGTTTTGTCAGCTATGAGTTGGTCAGTACTTGTTACACAGAAGTGACATCAGTCTTGCCTTAGACTTTCCAGTCTGCTCTTGTGTGTTGATCGTCCATTTCTGTGTGATTTTACCAAAGAAGCTCCCCTATTTTGACGTAGACTCTGAAAGTCTTGTTTTGAATCTGCCTTTTTTGTTTGTGGCAAATGGAAACCTCTTAATAGTTATTGTGTTAGATTGATAGTTGTTTTGCTAACCATTCATTTTATTTTATTTTTTTCCCCCAATGATAATCTCCGATTCCGACAGGGTGATGTTTACAGCCTGCTGAGCCCTTTATTAAAGGATTGTGTCAGGGTTTTGAATGCTTCTTCCTTAGTTATTGTCAAATCTGCCAAACTCCTCCGTCTACTTTTGAAGTTAATAATAGTTTTGCTGCATGCATGTTTCTGTGCTTCTCACATGCACCCTTCAGGAATCAGTTTTGTTTTGCCATCTGGTGGTTTCGTGCTGAGTCAGTAAAGAAATTTTGGTGCCTCCTTGATTTTTCTCTTTCTTCCACAATGTTTGCAGGCTCCTCTTCTTGAAAAATCCAATTGTTGTTCTTATCGATACCCCAAAACCAAGAAAACTCAAAATGCATAGGTTTTTCTTCATCTCAAATTTTCATGCGGCTCCCAAATATAATATAAATGTAATAAAATAAGTAAAATCTAAATGATGGCTGCCATCCAGGTGCTCCAACCTTACTTCATAAATTGCTGACTGTTAGAGGATTTATACCGCAGAACAATATACACACCTGGGAGTAACTCCCACTAATATTAATGTAGCTTTCTTCTGTGTGGACATGCATCTGATTAAATTTAGATGCGCACATGAATAAAGAGATTAATCTCAGGGAAATTTTGTCTTTAGATGATGCCCACTTGTGTTGTAGTAACATTTCTCTCTTCCCCTGTGAAAGAGAAATTGTAAGTTGATTTGTGCCACCTGCAGTTTTTATAGACTGAGTAGTTAAAAAGTTATAGAGCCTGACAGAAACATCTCCCTTCGTTCACTGGTTATTTTTTCACACAATCATAAAGTATTTAATATAACAATAACAGAATAACAGAGATGGAAGGCACCTTGGAGGTTTTCTAGTCCAATCCACTGTTCCAGCAGCAGATCCCATACCATTCCGGAAAAGTGTTTGTCCAATCTCTTCTTAAAAATCTCCAGCTTTAGAGCACCCACTACTTCTGAAGGAAAGCCGTTCCATTGATTAATTGTTTAAGTAACACCAGCTGCCTGCAATTAGTGCAGGTTCGAGTCCCACCAGGCTCAAGGTTGACTCAGCCTTCCATCCTTCCGAGGTAGGTAAAATGAGGACCCAGATTGTTGGGGGCAATAAGCTGACTTTGTAATAATGCCGCTTGGGGTGTGTGTGAAAGCCCTAATAAGCAGGCATATACATAGAATGAAGGCTACTGCTAAGCTTGTAAGCCGCCCTGAGTCTTCGGAGAAGGGCGGGATATAAATGGAATTAAAATAAATAAATAAATAAATTTATATACCGCCCTTTCCCGAAGGACTCAGGGCGGTTTACAGGGTGATTAAAAAACCAAGATACAAAAGTTAAAAACAAATTTAAAAAAAAATATATTTGTCCCTGCATAAATAAATAAAACCCCAGTTAAAATAAGATTAATCCTCAGCCTGGGCCAGAGAGCTCGAAGAGCCAGGTCTTCAGGCCCCGGCGGAATGAACGGAGGTCGGGGGCAGTCCTCAGCTCCACTGGCAGCTGGTTCCAGAGGGCAGGCGCCCCCACTGAGAAGGCCCTATCCCTGGGTGTTACCCGCCGGCAATCTCTTACCGGTGGCACCCTGAGAAGACCCTCCCTGTGGGAGCGCACTGGACGAAGGGAACTTGATGCCGGCAGCAGGTGTTCCCTCAGATAGGAAATGAGGTGTTCCTCATTGTTAGGGAATTAATTGTGTCCTATTAAAAGGAGGGATATTAAACTACATGTGAGGGGCATACTCATTATTGCTAGATGTGAATCTAAAAAAAGAGGCACCTGCTTGCTGTCTGGAACTTCCTTAGGTAGGGATTCAATTCATAATTTAGTGAAGCCCAAGAAAAATTGAATTTTGGTGTATGATGGTCTCTGCATTCAGGGGGTCTTAAGTAGTTTTCCCTTCCCAAACATAGGACGGCTCTAGAGTGTTTTTGTGTGTGTTCCTGTGTGCGCATGGGTGTGTAGAGGTCCTGTTGCAGCGAATTTGGGAATCTCCAAGAGTACTTAGATTTTTACAACATTCCCCTTGCGAAATATAATGGACTTATGTGCATGTAGATAAAATACAGATCTTTTTCTAATAAAATGAGAGGTACCATCCTCAACGTCTTTATATGCCCTGCTTGCTTTTCCAAAACTCTGCTGTGAAAGTAACTGGGACCTGGAGTTTCTAGACACTTGCAATTTAGACTTTATATATGTACGATGAGTGGTGTAATTAGATGTGAAGACTTCTGCTTAGTCACTGATTTATCCTAATCCGGCTTTGGTTTTTCCCAACAACAAAGCGAGCTTATTTTCTTAAGCTGAAACAACTCAGCTGCCTTTGTTCCTGCCTTTTTATTGTCTCATTCCTTTCATTCTGTTTTCCTGCCAAAAGTTTTGTTTCATTAGGCTTACGAGTCATTTCCAATTCAGTGGGCTGCTACAATAGGGCCTTTATGTACCTCTGGCGGCCTTGCTTTCCCCCGTGTCTTTTTGAGTTTGTGTCAAGATAAGAATGTTAACTGCAGGACTTGTTTTTACTTTTCATATTAAAATTACGTGGGTCAGCTGACTTAGAACAGCAAGGTATTCTATTGGAATATTATTTAGAAATGCCATTTTAGGACCTAGAGAGGTTAAGCCCTGCTACACTGCGAAATTAGCTGGGTTCCAGGCCTGTTTTGTAACTGTGATGGGTGATTTGCAGTATTTTGTTCCAGTCATGCAGAATTTTCCCAGATCAAAATCTGGTTTGCTTTAGCAGAAGTGGGCTTCCAGATTATGAGACTTCATCATATTTTCACTCTATGGAACTATATAATGCTATACACCTGGATTTTCTGGACCTTAAAAAGTTTTTTTTTTAAGGCAATAGGGTATCCTACTTTACGGGTAGTCCTCGACTTACAACCATTCATTTTATGATCATTCAGAGTTAGGGCGCTGAAAAAAAAACAACCTGACTTTGTTGCCACATTTAATGACCATTGCCGCATCCCTGCATGATCTCCATTTGTGACTTTCCCAGGTGGCTTCCAATAAACAGAGTCAGTGGGGGAAGCTGGATTTGCTTAATGGCCATGTGATTCACTTAACAACTGCAATGATTTGCTTAAGAACCGTGGCAAAAAAATAAATAAATCGCAAAACTGGGCTGGACTCAATAAATGCCTTGCTCGACAACCAAAATTCTCCTCATAATTGTGGCTGTAAGTCAAGGACTACCTGTATTGTACTGTCATTTTGCAGTTTTAGGCAATTCAGATTCTTCCTACTCTAACTCAAATGGATGAAAAACGTGATTGGCGATATGATCTAAAACCTCTGCTTTCTCAAGATTTGCAATTTAACTAATCAGTGATCTGTAATTTTTAATATGAGAATAAAGGTCAGTGTTTTGTTTCTGTCCTAGCATCTTCTGAATGTTCCTTGCAGCTATTAATGCAGGAAGTCAAATAGCGTGATGGATACAATGGAGCCAGGCCCAGCCACAACTTTCTGACCGTGTCCATAGTGGTGTTTCTTCTTTAAAAAAAATCCTATGTGTATTCCACGGAGGAATTGAAGTCACAAGTCCAATAGTAAAGCTGAAAAATAAGGCAATTTGAATCCCCATCTTCACAATTTAGCTAAAGAAAATCTATGTGTTTGTCCTTCCATTAAATATATCAATCTGTTTTACATGAAGAAATTAGATATACTCTAAATGGAGATATCGATCTTGAAATAATATTCATTTTATATTTATCTTTCCTCATAAACTGAGCAGGCTTTTTAGCCATCTTATTTTCTGAAATGAAAGTGAACAACTTAAGAACTGTTAAAAATCTGAAAGAACAATTTAAATCTCTCTTATTACAAATTCACATAAGAACATTAGAGCAGGCGTTTGAATCAACATCTTCTGTCACAAGCACATAACAAGCACAAACCATTCAATTTTTACTAATTAAAAAGCATCTCTTTTTAAAACTGAGTAGAAGTTGTTGGATGAGAGGCTGGAAACCATTGGGATTTATCTGACTCAGATTTAAGGTGGACTTTGCAGGAGGAAGAATTTTCCAAATAATAAACTAGATTACTAGTAAAATCTGTTCAAAGGGCAGGATGTTCTGCAGAGCAATAGTAATTGTTCACAAAGAGAACATGAGAATGAGTTGACCGTTGGAAAAACTTGAAGGACCAGGTTGGGTACAGATCATCATTCAGAACAATCTATTTGGTCACTAAGAGTCAACAAGAATTTGTTGGCACATAAATCACTTAAGGAAGAATTTTAAAAAGTAAAGATAACCCTCCCCCCCCCCGAGAATAAGCTTTTGTTTATATTTTGAATACATTTCCTGCTTGAACAAATGTGATTTTTCAACCAACCAATGCACATTCTGAAAGTCCTGATGTTGTGGGATTTCTCAGAAACCGCCCCCCCACTTCGACATTGGTTTCTTGAGGCCTTTTCTGGAAATAGCCTCCTATCCCATCAGGCCTGTACCTGATTTGGTCTGGATATCTGTGAACCATTAACGATCCATTAGAATATTATATAGTGCAAGGAACTTGGCAACTTTAAGACTTGTGGACTTCAACTCCCAGTATTCCCCAACCAGTTGAAGTCCACAACTCTTAACGTTGCTAAGTTTGGGGACCCCTAATATAGTGCAAATATTTATTATTCCCTGAGGCCTGAAAGGCCTTTGAGGATGTCATTATAATAGGATTACTATCATGAGAAATAAAGGAATTCTCTCCATTAGTTCATTGCTAAGCACATTGGTTTGTGCTTAAATTGTAAGCCGCCCTGAGTCTTCGGAGAAGGGCAGGATATAAATGGGATTAAAAATAAATAAAAAATAAAAATTTTTGGATGGATATGGTGGACTACCCTCTAACTATTGCCGTCAACCCAATAAAACTGCAGATTCTGGTAAAAAATAGGCATTTTTGTCCAGCTTGGGGGACAAATTTTGGTATTTAGTCCTTAGCATAGCCATTTCAATAATGCTCTGCTCAAAAATGTCTCCCACTCCCCAAATTTAGATTGTTTATTAAACCTTCTGCATGTTCTTTGCTGTGTTTTAGGATCAGAGGAGGTCAGGGATGAAATTTTATAGTGTAAATGTGTAAGTCTGAGTACAGGTAGTCCTCGACTTACGACCACAATTGATTTTGCTTGTTGGAAGGTCACAAAAGGTGGCCCTGCAACTGTTGTAAACAAGAATCAGTTGCCAAGCATCTGAATTTTAATCACGTCACCATGGGGATGCTGCAACAGTCATAAGTGTGAAAAATGGTTATAAGTCACTTTTTCCAGTGCTGTTGTAACCTCAAACGTTAACGAATTGTTGTAAGTCGAGGACTACGCCACCTAAATTAACACAAAATAAAGAAATAACACTGGTAAAAGGGTTTGTGGGGGGGGAGGGAGCACTGGCTGCTGACAATCTCTCCATCGCCCATGAGAATAGTTCTCACACATTACATTTCCATCTCCTGCTTTTTGAGGGTGGGGATGTAAATTGTCCAGTTGCCTTTGAAAAGTTAGATGTTAAAAGAGCAGATCTGTGTTGGCCGTCTTTCATGAAATAAAGAAAGCTAGTCCAGGAACTAGAACATAGAATAACAGGATTGGAAGGGACCTTTGGAGGTCTTCTATTCCAATCCCCTGCTCAAGTAGTAGGCCCCTGTACAATTCTGGACAAATAGCTGTCCAGCTTCTCCTTGAATATTTCCAGTGATGGAGCACCCACAGCTTCCCAAGGTGAGCCATTCCAGTGATTAATTATTGTCACTGTCAGGAAATTTCTCCTCAGTTCTAGGTTGGATCTCTTTTTAATGATGTCCCACCTGTTATTTCTTGTCCTGTCCTGAGGTGCTTTGGAGAATAGGTCAACCCTCTATTCTCCATGATATCCTTTCAAATATTGAAAGACTGCTATCATGTCACCCCTAGTTCTTCTCTTCATTAGATTAGACATATCTAGTTCCTTGAAGTATTTTTAGGCTGGTTCTCTCTCCTTGATTAGTGTCCATCCATTGTTTTTGTCTTGCCTTTTGATGCTGTGGAGAATAGGCTGGACCCTTACTCCTTCTTTTCATTAGTCTAGACCACAGGTCTGCAACCCGCGGCTCCGGAGCCACATGCGGCTCTTTCAGCCGTCTCCTGCGGCTCCCAGTCCTCTGCCATGTGCAGTCCAAAAAAAAGTGGGACTAAAAAAGTTCAATCAATCAATTCAAATATGCAGGGTAGGTGCATATCTTGCCTTGGCTCCACTCTTCAGTCAAACCCTGTTCTGCGCATGCATGCATGTACACACATGCGCACACATTTTTTGCGGCTCCCAGTTTTTCCTTTTGTGAGGGAACCGGTTCCGAGTGGCTCTTTCACTGTTTCAGGTTGCTGATCCCTGGTCTAGACATACCTAATTCCTATATCTATTTTTCATATGTTTTAAGCTTCCAGTCCCCTGATCATTCTTGTTGCTCTTCTCCGCACTCTTTCTAGATTCTCAACATCTTTGTTGTATCATAGTGACCAGAAATGGACACAGTATTCCAAGAGTGGTCTCACCAGTGCAGTATAATGTAATGCTGTTGCTTCACATGATCATGAAACTATCCCTAATAATCCATAATGATTGCAGTGATGATGTTTCAACGTCCCTGTTGAAATAAGTCTTGCCTCTTTTGCTACAATATCCCAGAAATTTATTAAAAACCAAGCTCTTGTAGGTAATATTTGGCACTTAGCCTACTGTTGCCATAGATTATTTATTATTTCGATTAATGAGAGAGCCAGCAATATTATTCTTACGATCTGATTGTTTTTTATATATAATATTTATTATATTAATTTGGGCATGGGTGTTTTAATTGGTTTATTGTTGTTTATTGCTTTACCGTAGGTGTTTTAATTGTTGATTTATAATTATAAGCCACTAGGAGTCCTTGAGAGATTTAGCAGTACACAGAGGGAATGAATGAATGAATGAAAGATTAATAAATTCCTGAAGAATTGTTTCAAGACTTGAGGGCTTTTTTCTCTTCCTTATTTTCCTCACTGAGAAGGACCTATTGTAACACAGTACCCTTAGTTTGTGAAGAAGATTGTAATAATACAGAGAAAACTATGGAACATGAGACATTGCAATTGGTCTTGAACCAGTGAATCAAAACAGTGGGGTCCTTGATGCTCTCTGAGCTTGGTTGTCATTAAATTAAATTAATTAAATTAAATTAAATTTAAATTTATTAACAGACAGTTTATGTGTCCCCCATTCAGTAGAAGAAAAGATAGACTTTCTTCTCAGTAGAAGAAAAGATTCTGCAGAGCGACCAGGTAAGGTGGGTGAGACGATCAAGTAGATCAGTTTCCACCACATAAACCTTCATTGGACTGAAGAAATGAACTAGTTTCTTCTTAGGGATTTTACAGGCTTCTTTAAAACCAGGAGACACTCAGTTGTGTCTTGATCCTTTTCCTAGGAAATCTAACCCACCTTTTTGATCTTTCGGGATACCTGTAGCCAGTGCTTTTTTTTGTAAAAGAAAAAGGTGCCGGAACTCACACATGTCATACAACTCGCCTTGCCTACCCTACAAGGTTCCATACAAAAAAGGTGCTGGAACTCCGTTCTGAGCGTTCTATGACGACAAAAAATGTCCTGCCTGTAGTTGTTTCTAATTTCAGGAGGATACATGCTGGATTTGCTTATTTTCATCAGAGTCAGTTCGCTTTCCTCCTCACAGTGTCTTCCTATTTCCCCAATCACTGGAAGAGCACAGTTGACCGTACTGATCGAGAATAACAGACATTGAAAATCAGCAACCTTATGGAACCAAGATCCTTGGCTCCGCAGAGGAGTTTAAAAAAAAAAAGGATTTGAAACATCCTGTTTGGAAATTCTTGGCAGATGTATAGATCTGGCTTTTATTTTATTCTCCCCAAGAATAGAAAGCAGCGCGTTGACAGATAATTGTATTATATGTTGACAGATAATGTATTATATGGGTTCATGGTGGTTTGGGGGGAAAAAAAGGTGGGAAAAAGTGTCCCAAATAAAATGTTTCTTACTATTTTATTATTTTTAAGGAGGCCATTTAGAGTCTTTGAGTTCTCCAAAGAGCAAGGAAGTGTTTCAAACACCTGTGAGAGACTAATGTTCTTTGGCTGCGAGAGGAGCATGTGGAGAAAAATGTGGTATTACAGAAAATAGGCATAATGGCCCCCTTCCCCCCCACATGCTGCAAATCAATCATTTTGGTGGCCTGTTCAAGTGTTTTATACACAAAGAAAGAGGCCTTCTGCCTGGAGCTAGAAGGTCTTGAGGTACTGCAAAATTCATCTTCTCTCAGGATATTGAGTGCGGCTTCATTTGGGACACTAGGGAGACTTTCACAAATGTCATTCCTCAAGGGAGAAGTAGCTTTATTTCTTTAGAAAATTTATATCATTGCCCAACTCACGGTAACTCTTAGTCAGAAAGAAATAAAACCCCAATATAAAACCCAATTACTCCCCTCATCCTCCAGGTGACAACAGTCAAACCAACTACAGCTAGACCTTGACGTATGACCGCAATTGAGCCCAAAATTTCTGCTAAGTGAGACATTTGTTAAGTGAGTTTAGCCTCATTTTACGGCCTTTCTTGCCACAGTTGTTAAGTGAATCACTGCAGTGGATAAGTTGCAAAAATGGGGCAAAACTCATTCGATAAATGTTTCACTTAACAGCGGAAATTTTGAGTTCAATTGTGGTCGTAAGTCGGCTGCCTGTAGTTGATTTCATTGTTGTTAGGTGACTCTGGTGTCCCCAATTTCTTTGCTGGTCAGAAGGTCGCAAAAGCCGATCACGTGACCCCAGGACACTACAACTGTCATAAACAGGAACCAGTTGCCAAGCATTCGAATTTTGATCATATGACCATGGGGGATGCTGCCAAGATTGCAACTGTGAAAAAGGGTCATGAGTCACTTTTTTCAGTGCCTTTGTAACTTTGAACGGTCCCTAAATTAACCGTTGTAAGTCGAGGACTACCTGTACTTGGTGGGCTCCATATCACGCTGGGGTCCCCAGGCCTGCTGGCAAAACCATGTCTTCTGGGCCTTTTGAAAGAGTGTCAAAGTGGGGCGGCGGGGGGAGAAATCTTATCTCCACAGGGATGATGTGGGTTTCAGCTGTGCAATTTGCAGCCACCAATTTGATACCCTCTGCAGGCATGGCTGAAATTTGAAATCTTTCATGAGATTGTTGGAGTTTCAGGCAACTGGGGGGAAAAATGTTTGTAGCCATTCCCTAGAATTTTTTTTAAAAAAAACTAAAACAAAACTTGCCCAGACACAGGACTAAGAACAAGATTTATATTACCATCTTGCTTGGTAAAAGGGATGAATCAGAGAAAGGTGGACGATCCAGTACAACACTAGTTAATTGTGAGATTGAATGCATGCACATTCATCCTTGTGCATTCCTACTTCTGTAGGGCATGCAATTTAGCACAAACGGGTCTTGTCTGTGGGAGAGCAAAATGGGACATCAGCTGAGAAGATATTGCAGAGATGTGTGCAAGGTCACACAACTCACTCCTTCTGTGCATTTATTAACAATAGCTTGACCTTTATTAATATAGTTTTGTCAGTTATGGGGTGGGGGGGTTGGTTTGCCTGCCAGTCTAAGCAGTTTTGCAAAGAGTATTTTTCATAATGCAAAATTCAGATGTCTGGACTTTGACAAGATTAACGTGGACCTGTCAGAGCTGTTTCTGACATTTGCATCATAAAGTACTTGTAAGGGCCCACAAACTGAGATGCTTCTGTTGATCTCGGAAGCAGCCAGATCTTGCTGTTCTCCTTTGCTACTGCTGAATTAATGTCCTTCCTTCCTTCCTTCCTTCCTTCCTTCCTTCCTTCCTTCCTTCCTTCCTTCCTTCCTTCCTTCCTTCCTTCCTTCCTTCCTTCCTTCCTTCCTTCCTTCCTTCCTTCCTTCCTTCCTTCATTTCATTTCATTTCATTTCATTTCATTTCATTATTTCATTTCATTTTTTCCTGTCTCCTTGCTCTCCTCATTTTTGTCCTTCCTTCCTTCCTTCCTTCCTTCCTTCCTTCCTTCCTTCCTTCCTTCCTTCCTTCCTTCCTTCCTTCCTTCCTTCCTTCCCTCCCTCCCTCCCTCCCTCCCTCCCTCCCTCCTAGTAGCAACTGGTCTGTGCAAATGGGGACAAGGGCAAAATAGCTCATGTAGAAAACCAATTTAGGTAATCTAAACAGAAGGTGGATTAACTAGTCGCTAATCTGCAATAAGGCCAGAATGCATGTGGCCTCACTGGAATGTGACCTTTCTTGAAGTTGCATTTCAGCTAAACAGCAATTAATAATGGAGCCAGATTGAAAAGGGCCTGAGATCTCTTTTGCTGGTTAGGGAACTAATCAAATTCACATGAAAAGTATTTCCGAGAATAGAAAGTGAGATTAAATGGTATGTTTTGGTTGCATATATTTTATATCATATAAATTTCCCGCTGAATGTTGCTTATGGCTAAACATTTTCTCTATCTCTGCTGCTCCCTCCATCCCATAAAGGCAGACCAGAAACCTTCAGGCTAGGTAGGATGATACATGTTGAAATGACTTGTGAGCCACGTGGCTCTTTCTTTCTTTTTTTAAAGTGTGTAATCCAAGCAATAGACTTAAATTTGAGGAGGCACCTTGCAGAATTATTAGCCTAACATAAGAAAAGCCCCAATGGCAATTATTCTTCCAATCCAGCATCTTTCTTGCCACAGTTGTTAAGTGAATCACTGCAGGTCTTAAATTAATAACACGATTGTTAAGTAACTCTGGCTTCCTCCTTGACTTTGCTTGTCAGAAGGTCGCAAAAGAGGATCACATGACCTCGGGACACTGCAACCGTCATAAATATGAACCGGTCGTCAAGTATCCGAATGTAAATCATATGACCATGGGGCTGCTGCAACGGTCTTAGGTGTGAAAAACGGTCATAAGTCAATTTTTTCAGGGCTGTTGTAACTTTGAACGGTCACTAATTGAACTTTGTAAGTCGAGGACTACCTGTATATGAATAACACACACACACACACACACACACACACACACACACACACACACACACACACCACTAATGTTTGTAGAGCTGACTGCAGCCATCAATTGCCAAGCATCTGAATCACGTGATCCTCGGAATGCTACAACAGTGTGAAAACTGATCATAAGTCACCTTTTCAGTGCCTTTATAACTTCAAATGGTCACTAAACGAATTGTTATAAGTTGAGGACTACCTGTATAATTTAATCCATTTGGAGGCTCCTTCTCTGTAAGGTTCAACTTAGTAGGACTTGCTTGGCCATTGGAGCTTAGACTAGAAGGCCATGGAGGGTGAGTCTTTCCAGCATGAATCTATTGCTGCCTAATACCTACCTACCCACCCACCCACCCACCCACCTACCCACTGACTTATATACCAGAAAGGGGAAACGGCATATTTTCCTTTGAGCACTGGAAGATAATTAGCAGTTTTCAGCGTGTTCACTTGTGCTGTGGCCATGTTTTCTCATGTGGGCTCCCCCCAAAAGGGAATGAACCCTTCAGTTCCCCGCCCTCCACAGCAGGTGCCTGTCCATTTGAAGGTAGCTGCCAACATCTGGTACATCTGGTGCCACTGCTTTTCCAAAAAGGGTGGGTGGGTGGGGGGCCCTGCAGTTCAGATGCGAAGCAAGTAATGCCTTCTTAATGATAACAAGCTGTTGGCTTCCCCTCAGAGACTAATTTCATCTCACAGATGTTTGCTTAGTTTTGGCCATCTTATCACTCGTAGTTTGGATAACTCTGCTCAACTGGAGACTATTACTCTGAATGAATGGTTTGAACTTGCTCCACCGGTAGGCGTTTACGGGTTTGTTGCACCGGCTTCCAAAGTCTAATTTATATAAAAAACACTGTGATATTATTCCTAATAGCCAAGCAGTAACCTGTAAGACATTTGTAGACCAGGAGTTTTTTCTTCTTCTTCTTTTTCTTGACAGTAAATACTGTGTCATCTACCCTCGACATTTTTAATGTTTCCTCTTCAGCAATTTTGTGGTTTCAACTCTTTGTTTAACACCACTTTCTCAGCAATTACTTCCAGCTCCTCCTGCGAATGACCTGTGTGACCCACGCTTAGACGGGTGTATATTTTTGATATCTGTAAATCATGAAGGACACTCTGGGAAACATCATGTGGACAGCAGGCCTTTTGGTGTTGTTAGTAATGGTGATCAAGAACAGCGTTGCTGAACAGCTAAAAGAGGCGTTTTCAGAGCCTTGGTGGAGCAGTGGGCTAATGCCTCCTTAAGTAACACCAGCTGCCTGCAATTAGTACAGGTTCGCATCCCACCAGGCTCAAGGTTGACTCAGCCTTCCATCCTTCCGAGGTAGGTAAAATGAGGACCCAGATTGTTGGGGGCAATTAAGCTGACTTTGTAATAATGCCGCTTGGGGTGTGTGTGAAAGCCCTAACAAGCAGGCATATACATAGAATGAAGGCTACTGCTAAGCTTGTAAGCCGCCCTGAGTCTTCGGAGAAGGGCGGGATATAAATGGAATTAAAATAAAATAAATAAATAAATTAGATTTATATTGTATGAACTATGTGGTAGGAATTTGATCTCAACAGAGTGAGCGCCTGTTACTCGTCCCAGCTTCTGCCAACCTAGCAGTTTGAAAGCACGTAAAAATGCAAGTAGAAAAATAGGGACCGCTACGGTGGGAAGGTAACAGCGTTCCGTGCGCCTTTGGTGTCTAGTCATGCCGGCCACATTTATTTATTTATTTATTTATTTGATTTGTATACCGCCCTTCTCCCTAAGGACTCAGGGCGGTGAACAGTGATATAAATAACAGAATGCACAAATACAGATATTGAAAACAAATTAAACCCTAGTTTTGCCTAAATGTAGAAGATGGTTACCTTAAAACAATAATTACAACAGAACCGTCAGACCAGACCGGATTGCTTAAACAGATATGTTTTTAGGTCGTGTTGGAAGGAGCGAAGGTCGGGAGCCATCCGGAGCTCAACCGGTAAACGGTTCCATAGGTCAGGCGCGCCCACAGAGAACGCCCTCCCTCTGGGAGTCACCAGACGGCATTCTCCGAACGGTGGAACCCTTAGGAGGCCCTCTCTGTGGGAGCGCACTGGACGGAGGGACGTTGACGCTGGCAGCAGGTGATTCCCAAGGTACTCCGGACCCATGCCATGTAGGGCTTTGAAAACCATTACTAGCACCTTGAATCTTACCCGGAGGACAACTGGGAGCCAATGCAGCTCACGGAGTAGAGGTGTAACATGGGAGTATCGGGAGACTCCCAACACAACTCTCGCGGCTGCATTCTGTACCAGTTGGAGCCTCTGAGTGGTCCTCAAGGGCAGCCCCATGTAAAGAGCATTGCAGTAGTCTAAACGAGAGGTCACGAGTGCATGAGTGACCGTACGTAGGGCATCTCGGTCTAGATAGGGCCGTAATTGGCGCACCAGGCGAACCTGGGCAAAGGCTCCCCTAGTCACAGCTGTTATGTGGTCTTCCAAGGTAAGCTGTGAATCTAGGAGGACTCCCAAGTTGCGAGCCCTATCTGTGGGGGGTGACCACGGAGACGTCCTCGGACAAGCACTGGCTCTTCGGCTTTGAAACGGAGATGAGCACCGGCCCCTAGAGTCGGAAACGACTAGCACGCACGTGCGGGGGAACCTTTACCTTTACCTAATAGAATTTCTTAGGAAACCAGCAGTGCTTCATTCTTGCTGTTTGGTGCTTTTCTACTTTTTTCTTTATTTGAATGCAGGCTTTTTATTCAAATATCTTGATTTTTGACTCTAGTAAACAAAGGCTATTTTGGGAATAGTTGTCTTAGGTGACTCAGATGCGACGGCTGAAAAATGTGTCATTGATGGCGATACATGTAATTTCTTGGTCCACAAATAGATATTGATCAAAGAGCTGGTGAGACTATTTTTACATTGTGATACATCAGGAAAAAAAGGAGCAGCACCAATTCCTGAGCCAGCCATGTTGTCCTTCACATTTAGTCTGGCTTTTGACAAATTCCCCCAAGCCTCCATCAGTTTGGTCAAGCTTCAGCCCTCCTAAGCAACTGGAAGCTGTACTTATTTAAAATATTTATATCTTGAAAGTCATCCCGTTGGATTTCAGGGCAATTTGTGACAGCCTGAAAGCATTAAAAATTATGCCAGCTGGTCATACATTGAAGCAATAGGGCGCAGAATTGAGTGAAACTTATTTATTTGTTTGCTTGTTTATTTATTTATCAAATTTATTGGCCTCTCATTTTACCACAGGGCAATTTAATTCAATTTAAACTGTTTGGGATTGACCTAGGAATGTTGGCTTCTTAGATAGTCAACTCCGAGTCTGAGTTTACACAACTTCCTTGACTTGGCTACTGGATTAATTCTCTTTTTGGGGTTCACATAATCAACTAACCTAAAACTCATCAATCCTGGGTTGTTGCTCATCATGAAGAAAATGTAATCTATGTGGTCAGTAGGAGTCAAAAACAACTTGATGGCACATAATCAAAAACTAACCACAATTAATATAAATCCTTCCATCCATCTGTTCAGTTTCTATAGCCACCCACCTCAATCAAGTGATTCTAAAGTTATAAACTTATAAAACAGTTAAAGTTATCAAACACTTAAAACCATTAAAAACCAAACAAAAAAAAGCACCCCAAGTATAAATTAATACAGAAGCCAAGATAATTAATCAACCAACTAACAGTAAAGCTAGTAAATAAATAGTAAATAAATTGCTAAGCCTGGTTGGCAAAACTGCCCTTAACCAAATCCGACGGCCAGCTAAAGAGCATTTTCTCTGTGATCCGGAGCTTAGGTACAGATGGAGAATGGCTACGGGTGAGGATTTTAAAGCAGTCAGGAAAACGGAGGATCCGCATAGCTTTGCTACATGTTACTCATTGTACATCCCTATATAGGAGTTTTCCTATAATACTTAGCACTGATATTAGGGCTGAGTGGAAAGTTATTTTTAGAAGTTTCTTTTTCCCCAGCTGGAAATTAGGAGGAACGAGACAAAGCAAACTTTACTTCGTAAGCTTTTTTGGGGGGTGGGGGGGGGGAGGAGGCTGCCACCCGTTATGCTCCCAGCAACAATATGCTATTTTTAATCATCTAGTCTCTGATCTGCCACGTCAGAGTGAGAGCCATTCTTCCAAGCCACTCTGTATAGCCTAATAAGTTTTTTTTAAAAAATTAGAGTGAAGTACAAATAAGACCAATTAATGATGGCTTCTTTGAGGGCAGTCAACTGCTTTGAAATCATGGGTTATTCTTGACTTACATTTCTGCAGTTTACGACTTAGCATGGGGCATAAACGGAGAGATGCACACTTTATATGTGGTCTCCCGAATTCTCCCCGATTTGCTTTTCTGTCCTAATTTTTAAATGGACCTAAAACAACGGCAGAATGAGGGAGAATTGGCCCAGTGAACTTAGACTGATCTGCAAGACTGACTCTTATGTTGTTTCTGTATTGTTTAATAAGCCACAGCTGCAGGATTTTTCTTACGATACAAATGCAGCTGATACGTCATGAACCGTTAAAAAACCCTGTAAACAAAGTAAGTGATGCTATCTAGTAGTTGGTTCACATGGTGTGGTGGGATGGAGGGTTTGTTGTCACTGTGTGTTGGGGGGAGAGAGCACGGGGGGAGGCTCAGCTAATCTCAATGTACACATGTTGTACTTTGACAATAAAGGTTTATTATTATTATTATTATTAGTCAGTTTTAACACTGGATATACAGCTTCCTTTCCATGGCACATTACGGGTAGTTCTCAACTTACAACCACAATCAGAACCAGAATTTCGGTTGCTAAGCAAGGCAGTTGTTAAGTGAGTCATGCCTGATTTTACAATTATTTTGCCACAGTTATTAAGAAAACCAGTGAATCAGTTGTTAAGTGATTGAAGTGGTTCTTAAGCAAATCCAGCTTCCACAATTGACTTTGTTTGTTGAAGATGGCTGGGGAGACTGCAAATGGTGGTTACATGACCCCGGGATATTGCGACCGTCATAAATACGGTACATGCCCGTTGCACCTGACTTTTGATCACACGACCACGGGGATGCTGTTACAGTCGTAAGTGCAAGGAACTGTCGTAAGTCACTTTTCCCAGTGCTGTTGTAACTTGAAACGGTCGCTAAATGAGTGGCTGTTAAGTGGAGAACTTCCTGTAATAGTAACTTTCTAATATAGAAATCTTCTGCACCTTTCCTTTCCTTTCCTTTCAGCTTAGTTGGGAATCCACACAGTGGCTCCATTTTTGAAACTCACCTGTCATGGATGCTGCGCGGAAAGTCCATTGCCAGTAATTATTTCTAATGAATAAACCAAAAAGACAAGTATGTGTGAAGTTCATATTGCAGCTTTCAGGTTTTATTATCGCCGTCTCCTGAAGGGCCAATCACTGCAGGGCGCCAGCTGGTGGTTCCTCTGGCCTGACACTCCCAGGAGATGGTCGGTGATAATGCGGACTTGGACTAGCAGAAGAGCCGATGAATTTCCGGGTGTATTTATAGTTGGATTGTTTGCCAAGGAGAGACGCTGCTGTGCTCTACACAGAGGCCTTTGAAAGGCGACCAACCTCTTTTTAACAGAAACAGAATAACAAAGTTGGAAGGGACCTTGTGGGTCATTTAGTCCAACCCCCCCTGCTCAAGCAGGAGACCCTCTACCCTTTCTGACATGTAGCTGTCAAGTCTCTTCTTGAAAGCCTCCAGTGATGAAGCGCCCACAATTTCTGAAGGCAAGCTGTTCCATTGGTTGGTTGTTCTCACTGTTGGGAAGTTTCTCCTTATTTCTAGGTTGACTCTCTCCTTGGATCATTTTCCATCCATTGTTCCTTGTCTGGCCTTCGGGTGCTTTGAAAAATAGGTTGATCCCCTCCCCTCTGTGACCGCCCCTCAAATATTTATTGAAATACTGGCATCATGTCACCCCTGGCCCTTCTCTTCAGTAGATTAGCCATTCCCAGTTCCTGCAACCGTTCTTCATAAGGATTTAGCTTCCAGGTCCATAATCATTTTTGTTGCTCTTCTCTTCATTCTTTCTAGAGCAGACATGTCAAACACAAGGCCCGGGGGCCGGATCCGGCCCACGAAGTGGTTTCATGCGGCCCGCGAAGCCATCCTGGAAACAGTGAGGGAACGGCCCCCACTGCCTTGGCCCTGGCCCAGAGACCCTCCTTCTGCCAGAGACCCTCAGATCTGTCCCACTCCTGCCCAGGCCCCCATAGGCACCCTTGATGCGAACGATGTAGAGCTGGCCACACCCACCCAGTAGGCCATACGCACTCTAGCCACGCCCACCCAGTAGGCCACGCCCACCCTGGCCACACCCACCCGGCCCCTTGAGGGCAACCGCAATGCTGATGCGGCCCTCAATGAAATTGAGTTTGACACCCCTGTTAGAGTCTTGACATCTTTTTAAAATTGTGGTGACCAAAATTGGATGCAGTATTCCAAATGTGGTCTTACCTTGGTGGGTCAGGTTGTGTAGGACAGGGCTTTTCAACCAGTGGTACGGGTACCAGTGGTACACTGGCACCTGGCAGGTGGTACGCGACCATCCTAGAAAAGTGGTAGTGTGGGAGGGGAATGAGCTGAACCGGTGGCAGCACTGCACAACTCTGAGCGAAAGATGGCTGGAGCTGCAGGGCTGTCAGGGCTCAGCGGAAGCGCCAGGATCAGCGCTTCTTTGGGGCTCTTAGGGCTCAGTGGAAGCGCCAGGATCAGTGCCAGGCTCCAGCTGGAGCTCGGCGCTGATCCCGGCGCTTCTGCTGAGCCCAGAAGAAGCGCCGATCAGCTGGAATGTTGCAGCATCTCCAGGGTCTTGTGATTTACATTCAGAAGCTTGGCAACTGATTCATATTTATGACGGTCACAGTGTCCCAGGGTCATGTGAAGTGACCAAAACCTGCTGCAACCACCCAGCAGATGGGGGGGGGAATAAAAACCAAACACCCCCTACCCCACCCCCACTGCCAATCCTCAACAGAAATGCTCACAACAATGAAAACCTTGGACAGGAGGAAGAGCACCGCCGGGCGGGCAGGCAGGTGTCTTGCTCAGCTGTGGCTTGGGGGGGCCACTTTTTTCAGTGCCATTGTAACTTCGAACAGTCACTAACCGAACTGTTGTAAGTCGAGGACTACCTGTACTTCATCACTTTTTTCCTTTTTTGGGTCATCAGGTTTTTGATACCTTGCTAGGTGACTGGTGGTACTCGGATGTTGCCATATCCTAAAAGTGGTACAATGGGTGAAAAAGTTGAAAAGCCATGGTGTACGAGGCTTTATAGAGCGGTACTAGGACCTCACGTGATCGTGATTCTATCCCTCTGTTAATGCAACTAGGATTGCATTGGCTTTTTTGGCTGCTACCGTACACTGCTGGCTTATATTTAATTGATTGTCCACTAGGACTCCAGATCCCTCTCACGGTTAACTACTATTAAGCCAGGTTTCACCTAATCTGTACTTGTACTTTTGCTTTTTCTTGCCTAAGTGTAAGACCTTACATTTCTCTTTGGTGTTTCCTCTTCATGCTGCAAAAGGTTGAGCTGCAGATACCATCCTGAGCTTGTGTGTGAGAAATAGAGCTCATCTCTTGGATCATAGAAAATTTGGGAAGTCATTTGCACAATGACTTTGCCCAAGAGTTTTATGTAGCAATCTGCAGGAAGTTCTTTCCAAGGTTGGGGTGGGTTTTTTTTTTTTTGCATGAGACATTAAGAGCGCCTTTTGTGCATTAAAGTGGTGACTCATAGGATAATAGGATAATAATCCTTGGACGCTTCCTGATCCTCCCTTTTCTAAATGAATTCTTCCCTTTGTCTCATAAGGTTTCTATTTGCGTCTTGATTTTTTCCCCCCCCTGACTTAAGATGAATTAGGGGTCATTCTGTTTCGTAAGTGGGACTGTGAAAAAGGGCACTAGCTGAGCTGCCCTGTGCTACCTCTGACAAGGTGAAATTAGTGACATCAGAGGCAGGTTTCCCTTTTGTGAGACTTGCTCTGGTGCTCAAACCAAGACCTGTGCCTTCTGCCTTCTCTAAATTCTAAGAATGCTCTGAAAATAACCTGTGATCTCCAGCCTGCTGCTAACAAGCACAGGAAATCAGGACTCCAGGCGGTTCAAATGAATATAGGTTTATTGTATAATAATAATAATAATAATAATAATAATAATAATAATAATAATAATAATAATAATAATAATAATAATAATAGTAGTAGTAGTAGTAGTAGTAATAGTAATAGTAATAGTAATAGTAATAGTAATAGTAATAATAATTTTATTTGTATACCGCCCTTCTCCCGAAGGACTCAGGGCGGTGAACAGGGCAATACATGTTAAAAGACAAGAATACAAAAATGAAAAGAGATTAAACAAGATGCCCAAGAACTGTAACAATAATTTAAAATACATAAAAAGCAATAAAAACCCAAACCCATCACCCATCAGGCCAATGCTAATGCTCTCCACAGGAATCTCAAAGCAAATTGATGGTAGATAAGGGTCAGTGGAATTCAAGGTGGGCTGGATGATCTCTTGTGGGCACGAAGGGACTCGAGACTGATGATGCATTTGACCCCTCCCTCGGGCTCAGCCTGGTCATTTCCTACAGATGCCTCCTGGAGGTGCTGGGATTAGCACCTCCTTGAATCCATGGACATACTAGGGATGATGGTAAACTCTGTTACAAATGCACTTGAAAGCTACTAAAGAAGATAATAGTCAAATCGCATCCTCATCTTTAATTTTGGCAATAGGATAGACCAGGGGTAGGCAACCTTGGCTCTTTTATGACTCGTGGACTTCATCTCCCAGAATTCCTTGAGCCAGCATGGCTCAACATGGAAACCTCTCCCTTTCTCCTCAGCATGGCTGGCTCAGGAATTCTGGGAGTTGAAGTCCACGAGTCATAAAAAAGCCAAGGTAGCCTACCCCTGGGATAAACCAAGGACCTGCCCTGTCTCTTTTTCTAGCCTGCTGCATAATTGGGGAGGAATTGAACAGGCAGAATAAAACTATAATCACCTAAAGCAGGTTGATTCTGCTGTGTTAAGAACATTCAAAAGGATCACTCTGTCCCTTGTCATACACATATTTATATTTATATTTAATTTTTATACCGCCCTTCTCCCGAAGGACTCAGGGCAGTGTACAGGGCAATAAGTATTAAAAGACAAAGTACAAAAGTTAAAAAAACAATTAAATATTATGCCCGATATATACAATAATTAAAATAATAATTACATACCGGTAAGTGTAATTCACCACAAAAGCCCTTAATTTAAATATGCCTTCCGAGGGCGAATGTGTCACATTTTGGTTTTGCTGATCAACATTCAATTTTACTTACGACTGTAATTGAGGCTGCTGATTGTAGTTATAAGTCATGACAGTCATAAAACAGATTGATCATGTGACTCACCTGATGTTACAACCTTTTTTGTGCCGTTCGTTAAGTGGTACATTATGGATGCAGTTTTGGCAAAAAAAAAAGGAAGTATATGCCGGGTTTTTTTTGGGTAAAATCATCATAAAACATTCCTCAGCCAGCTTTGCTTCCCAGCTTCAATTCTGGGAGTTGAAGTCCACAAGTCATAAAAGGGCCAAGTTTGAAGACCCCTGCTCAAGAATGTGCCTTTGCTTTTGATGCACCCAGTTCCTGTTTTTTGGGGTCAGGCTGGAGCCATTGTCAGGCTGAGTCCCACTCTTCTGAGGAAGTGCCTTCCCACCGCAGCAGCGTTGACCTTGTGACATTTGTGCTGAAGGTTGTGCGTTCCCCAGGGTGACGGTGGTCTTTCCAGAGAGGTGTGAGGCCCACATCGATCCTTTTAAGTGCACTTTTTATTCATCTCTTTTTCCTTTTCCTGCGGCTTGGCGATTACTTGGTGGCGGCTGGGTTTTTTTTTTTTGCTTCCGTCCGTTAAATTTAATGAAATTTGCCTGTCTGCCTTAGTTTTAAATGCATTGGCAGCAGGGTGGGGAGATCTCCCTCCTTCCTCCCTCCCTCCCTCCCTCCCTCCTTCTCTCCCTCCCTCCCTCCACTTCTCTCTCTCTCCCTTCCTTCCTCTCTCTCTCCCTCCCTCCCTCCCTCCCCCCTCCCTCCCTCCCTCCCTCCCTCCTTCCTTCCTTCCTTCCTCCCTCCTTCTCTCCCTCCCTCCCTCCCTCCCTCCCTCCTTTCTCCTTCCTTCCTTCCTTCCTTCCTTCCTTCTCTCCCTCCCTCCCTCCCTCCCTCCCTCCTTTCTCCTTCCTTCCTTCCTTCCTTCCTTCCTTCCTTCCTTCCTTCCTTCCTTCCTTCCTTCCTTCCTTCCTTCCTTCCTTCCTTCCTCCCTCCTTACGCATGCACACACTCATTCACTCTCTATATAAGTGAGTGTTTTAAGTTTGAAGATATTGAAGTTATCATTAAATAAAATACAAATGAAAACCAAGATAACAAAATGAGTGAAGAAAAAGAGGGAAAGAGACATGTGGGTTAAAGAGAAAAAAGAAAGAAAGCATTAACTTCCAACTTTTTTCAGCGCAGTAGAATAAAATACAGCCTCAACTTTTTTACTTTTATGTACTTGTTATATGGTAGTCATTTCTATAACAACAAACTAATCAGTAAATCCCAAAATCAGAATTTCATTTTTTTTCTGTCTTGAGCACAAAGTCTAGAAGCGGTTTCCAAACAGAAACAAAACTGGATATATTCTTTTCTTTAATTACAGCAGTCATTTAGCCATCTCCGCTAACTCCACCAGTTTTTGCATCCATTCTTCCATTGTGACGATTGTCGTAGCTTTCCGTTTTTGCACATAAAAGAATTCTTGCTGCACCTTTCATTCTTTCAAGGTCCTAAATTTTCTCTCTTGCTCAAGTTCCTTTAAATATTGAAGAGTAAAATTAATCTTTCTTATTTTCCCTGAAATCTCACTAACATGCGGTTAAAATAATAGTCTTTCTTGCCGGTAATACTTCAGCTGAAATTCATCTTCCGGTTGCTTAAAATTCACCTTCGGGTTTGTTTTAAGAACAAACCATGTTTATTCCACTTGTGAAGACTATGGGATAGGGCTCCAGCTCTAGCTCCAGGGCTCCAGCAAATAAAATAGTTTTGTCTTCTTACAATTTTTCATACTTTCAGTGAAAATCAGCATCTACCCTAGTTAGCAGGTTTCTGTCTAGATTCAGTCTTGCCCCAAAGAGTGAAAGATCTAGAAACCCAAGCATAGCCCGTTTGAAGCCTTTTAAAGCAGCTATATCAGTTTGGGGAAAAGGACTGTTATTAATAAGGACTGCTATTAATCAGTTAATTAATTTAAATTTATTGGTCACCCAATTCCAGTCGCATGGTCCCTTCCTGCTCCCTCATCTTCCAAAGTATTCTTGGAGACTAAATGGGATGATGAGATTTGTAGTACAGTGCTACCCTAAGCCCCTATTATGTTTGACTAAATGAGTCATTATGTGCTATTTTGGTTTACGCCTATAGCTATTTGAAAAAGAGACTGTGTCTTTCTATTGCCCACCCCAACTACTTAAAAAAATGCAAAATTACTATTTCAACCTATTAAGTAATAATTGTCTTTATATTTGTTCTCCTTGTTTGTTTCTATCAACTGTCTGTCCATCCACCATCCTACCCTCTCCTGTCCTGTAACTGTCTGTCTCCCATCCATCCATCCATCCATCCATCCATCCATCCATCCATCCATCCATCCATCCATCCATCCCTGTCTCTATCTATCTATCTATCTATCTATCTATCTATCTATCTATCTATCTATCTATCTATCTATCTATCTATCTATCTATCTATCTATCTATCTATCTATCTATCTATCATGCATATTCTGTCCCTATCCTATCCTATCCTATCCTATCCTATCCTATCCTATCCTATCCTATCCTATCCTATCCTATCCTATCCTATCCTATCCTATCCTATCCTATCCTATCCTATCCTATCCTATCCTATCCTATCCTATCCTATCCTATCCTATCCTATCCTATCCTATCCTATCCTATCCCATCCCATCCCATCCCATCCCATCCCATCCCATCCCATCCCAACTGTCTGTTTGTTTCATGCACAATTTCTTTCCATCCATCCATCCTGCTCCCTTGCTTTGCTGTTTTATAATTTTTCTCTGGGCAGGCAGTTCCCTCACCATCTGTGGTTAATTTGGAAGTCATTAAAGGGCACTTAGACCTCTGAGCAGTCTGTTTAAATATATTTCCCGCGAAGACTGCCTCAACACGCTGCTGGGAATAATCACACTACTTATATAGCACTTTGCAGCTTCACTGTGCTGTCCAAACATGGGCTAATCTAGCGGATATTAATTTGAGTTGTTGAGTAACTTAAACTTCAGAGCTATTGACTTAAAGAGGGTGGATTCTCCCCCCCCCCCCAATGCCTTTTGGTGAAATGATAGAATACTCTTCTTCCCCTGGGGAGAGACTTTTTTTTTGCATAATGTATTATTATTTGCTATAGACCTTGAATAGTAGGATAGGCTTTTTTGCCTCTCCTGGGTTGCCTTGGAGCAAATGATAAGGCTAGGTCAATAAATCAATAATAAACATTATTATGAGAAGAGAGCTGAGTGGAAATGGACAGATCAGAGAAATAATAAACTTCACCATTGCATTATTGCCACAGCAGAAAAATCATCAGAAAACAAAACCTAGAGGCCTCTAAATTATAACCTTGTACCCTTTGTTGAAAAATCTATACAGGTAGTCCTCGTATTACGACTGAATACTTAGTGACTGTTCAAAGTTATGTTCAAAGTTATGACAGCCCAGTTCCAAAGATCCGATGACTACAAGCACACATACACACACACACACCTGCATTTGGGTTGCTTGGCAACTGATCTGCATTTATGGCCGTTTACAGCATCATCCGGTCATATCACAATTTATAACACTTATGCTAAAAAGGGGCATTTACGTCTGGTTTTCAGCAAAAACCAGAGTGAACAATGACTTTGCTTAAACCACTGCTGCAAAAAAAAAAAGTCATAACATCATGTTGGTCACGTGATGTCTCACTTTATGATGATCATGATTTACAACCATAATGGGCAAGTTTCATTATGGTTGTAAGTCGAGGACCACCTGTATATAACTGGTCATATAACAGAGAATCGGTTGGTATGCAAAGCGGGTATGTTCTCCTCCTCCCCACCCTATTTAAATAAATAAATCAGAAGAAAACTTTTTCTGTGCATGCTAAACTGATGTATTTGCCTTTACTTGTTTTTATAATTTTTCCATTTGGGAAAAGGTTAAAAAAAAAGGAAAAGAAAAATGTCGAAATCCCTAGTAAGAAAGATATCTCGAGTAGGACAACTCAGGGCTGTGAATTTTGTGTTCACTGAAATTCTCCATCACGCAAGTTGACAAACAAAATCAGACGTTTTGGAGAAGGTGAAAACGGAAGACGACAAGTTTTAAGGCAGAAACTTGCATTTACTTAGTTTACTTACTTACACTGCTCCAGGTGCAAGCAAGATACAGCAACAGGGTTAATTAAAGCAAATAATACAGCATAATAAAATAATATAGCACATCATATAGCAGCGAGGAACATTCCCAAATAATCTGTGACAAATACTCTTTCCCCAGGTGGGGTTTATCCCCCAAATAGCACTCTGAAAAGCTCTGTAATTGTCCAGAATCCTAGCAGAGTCAGGCTGCTTTAATATCTAGGTAGTCCTTGACTTACAACCATTCGTTTAGCGATGGTTTGAAGTTATAACAGCCCTGAAAAAAGACTCTTGCCATCAGTCCTTGCACTTACAAACATTGGAGCTTCCTCATGGGGTCATGCAATCAAAATTGGGCTGTATGGCAATTGATCAAAATTGGGGCATATGGCAACCAGCATGTATTTACGACGGTTGCAGCGTCCCAGGGTCACGTGATCGCCATTTGAACCCTTCCCAACTGGTTCCGACAAGCAAAGTCGATGGGGAAGCCGGATTCGCTTAGAAACGGCAAGTTGATGCACTTAAAAACTGTAGAGAAAAGGTCGTAAAATCAGGCGCGACTCATTTCATGAGGCTTAGCCATTCTTAACTACCCTTAGAAATTCTGGTCCCAATTGTTTATCGTAAGTTGAGGACTACCTGCTGTTGTGATTCAGGGTCAGCCTGTGGGTTCGGCAGTTGGGTCGGACGAATCAGAGGAGGAGGGGGGTGTTGAAGACCTTGCTGAGGGGGTTGAAGATCTTGCTGATGATAGCCCTCAGGCAGGCCCCTCCCACTTGGTCACCATGGAGACCCAGCTGTGTGAGCCTGACAGTGTGGATGAAGATGACCCACAGCTGGCCCTGTTCAAGGACGCCCGACGCAGGAGGCAGTCAAGTAGGAGTAAACAGAGGAAGGCAATGGGGCTTCTCGGAAGGAGGCAGAGAGAAGCCACGCCCTGAACTCTTTATAAGGGGAATGTGTGGGGAGGGCTGGTTTGCTGAAAGCAACCGCTCGGATAGTGTTTCAAAGCTCCTGTATCTTGGTTCGTGTCTTGTTTGTTTTTGTAGTAATAAATTTGGCAGATGTATTCCAGCCTCTTGCCGTTTGTAAAGGGGTTGCCTTTTCTGCAGGGCCGGTAGCAGGCTGGTACAGAACACCTGCATATAGTTTCAGAGAAATGAGACATTTTGTAAATTGGTATTTGTGTGTCCAGTTGGTGCTGGTGTTAAGGGGATTGCCACAAGGAAGAGGGGATCAACCTATTCTCCAAAGCACCAGAGGGCAGGACAAGAAACAATGGATGGAAAATAATCAAGGAGAGAAGCAACCTAGAACTAAGGAGAAATTGCCTAACAGTGAGAACAATCAGTGGAATGACTTGCCTCCAGAAGTTGTGAATGCTCCAACACTGGAAATTTTTAAGAAGAGGTTAGACAGCCATTTGTCTGAAATGGTATAGGGTTTCCTGCCTCAGCAGGGGGTTGGATTAGAAGTCCTCCCTTCCAACTCTTATTCTGTTATTCTGCAGCTAAGTAACAATGCAGTGAGGTGTTCAACAGATAGTGGTGTACTCTGGGGAGCAGAGGCGTCTCTAAAAGACCAAGAGGAATCTTCTACCTTGGTAAAAAGAGAGTAGGAGACTTGCAAGATTGAGGTCAGCCCTTCAAGGTAAACCAGATTAAGAAGCCACTGGGTCAGTCCCTTTTTATTAGAACAAATATAATAAAGCATTGGTACCTTCCTGATGTATTTGGCTGGTAGATAGAAATAGGAGTTATCATGGAACTATTGTTATACCAATTGTTATTACAAAATATTAGACAAACTATTTATATAATATTTTATACAAACCTTTACATATTTTATTTTTACTGTGCCCAATAGCAGTTTGTTGAGTACTCCATGGGGGGAAAAAAGCAGTTCTTAATTCTGTCTACTTTGCCCAACTTTACCCCGTTCTTCAGATCATGGCCTATTTAGCTGAGTTTGTTTTGAAGTTGTTGGGTGGAGTCAGGTTAGGTCAAATACGTGCTAGGGTGCATGTGCGGGAAAAGCCTTCTGAAGAATTAGAACTATTTTCAGATGGTGTGTGTGTGTCTGTGTGTCTGTGTGTGTGTACGTACTTGTGTGCGCAGGTTTGTGCATCAGTGCAGTGCACGGGTGTCTGCATATGTGTGCTTATACTTTTAGGAGTGGTTCTTAGGAGTCTGGGTTCTTCATGGGTGTGTTTATTTAGCATAATATATCCTGTTCTCGAAGAAAGCGTTTTCCAGAGAGACTTACAGCATGTCCAAAAAATAAAACAACTGCCCGAACATGAAAGATTCATATCAACCCAAAAGAGCATCTAAGAGCATTATGTAATACCAAATTTGAAAGGTGAATGGCAACTACCTTGGGAGGTGTATGATTTATATGTAGAAGAAGGGGACATACAGGTAGTCCTCAACCTACAACCACAGTTGAGCTCAAAATTTCAGTTGCTAGGCGAGACAGTTGTTGAGTGAGTTTTTCCCCAATTTGCAATCCTTCTTGCCACAGTTGTTAAGTGAATCACTGCAGTGGTTAGGTTAGTGACATGCTTGTTAAGTGAAACCGGCTTCCCCGTTGACTTTGCTTGGTCAGAAGATCGCAAAAGGGAATCACATCACTCCAGGGCCCTGCAACCGTCATAAATGTGAGTCAGTTGACAACCCTCTGAATTTTGATCATGTGACCACAGGAATGCTGCAATGGTTGTAAGTGTGAAAAATAGTCATAAGTCACTCTTTTCAGTGCTGTTGTAACTTCGAACAGTCACTAAACGAATTGTTGTAAGTCTAGGACTACCTATCCTGGCTTTTCATATCGTTGCTCTTGATGATGAGATGGACGGCATATAAATTTAGTAAATAAAATATAAAATAAAATATAAAATACAATAAAATACAATAAAATAAAAAATAAAATAAAATAAGTACTTTCCAGAATCCCAGTAGGGGTTACTGCAGTGGTTAAATAGAATTTCTCTTCTGATCCATTTCCAAACCCATAAACCAGTTCAGTACTTCCATTATCCAGGATGAGACAATGCGGAGTGACTGTCTTGGGTTTTCATTTTATAAAAGTTCAAAATCTCTTAAACAGATCGCACAATGGAAAGTCTAGAGACAACGGAGGTCAGGATGTAAGAGAAGAAAAACAGGAAGCATTTTATGGCCCCGGTGTTGCTAATTGACTCTCCCAAGCAATACATTAAAGATGGTTTCAATTTGGTGGCCAAAGCATTTTTCTTTTCTTTCACTTATGTGAAAACTCTGGGGGGAAACAAATCACCTTACTTACCAAGTATCTTGGCAACTTGATACTCAACTCCCAGAATTTCCCAACCAGCAAGGCTGGCTACAGAATTCTGGGAGTTGAAGTCCACACTTCTTCAAGCTACCAAAGTTGGGAAACACTGATCAGGAAGATACCTGGTAGGTAAGGTGAAAAACAAGCATTCACCTTACCTACCAGGTATCTTTCAGATCACTTTGGCATTTGAAGATGCAGGAAAAATCACCTTGTCTACCTGGTATCTTCAGTGTTTCTCAGCCTTGGCAACTGGAAGATAATGATGATAACTTTATTGTCACTTTGAATGTACACCAATCGGCATACATCAAAATGAAATTTCGTTGCATACAGCTCTCAAAGGGTCACCACCTCCGATATATACTCCTTGTTCGTGGCCCGCTCAAATTTCACATTGTCCATTTTAGTCTCTAGGGAGTGAACGATGGCACACAGGACAGATGGAAATGGGGCTCCATGTGGATTAGCCCTCAAATTCGCATGTATTCTGACAACCTCGCCTTCTTTCCTTTTTCTGATCCTGACTCTTCCACCTTTTCCTTGCTTCTTTTCACCCCTGGAGCACGCTGCTGCCGCCACCACCTCCTCCAAAAGCCTCTCTCTCTTCCTCTGGGCCTGCCGACAGCCGCATCCAGTTCCTTCGCTCCATAAGCTCCAGGTCCTCTCCTCCTCTGCCTCCTCTGGAAACAGCCCATGCCAGCAAAGATTGTCGGTCATATGTCGTATGTTACCTTAGTTCCACCATGTTGCTCAAACACATTAAAATCTTCCTGATCATGTGGCCTATAGCCCTTACTATCCCTCCCAAAACTATTCGCCTTCAAGAGCCAATGCAGCCGCAGCCATTCCAGGCGCCGCCATCTTAGATACCTTAGGTAATGAAGATGTGTGGACTCCAACTCCCAGAATTCCCCAGCCAGCCTGAGAAGTTGAAGTCCACCCATTTTCAAGCTGGCAAGGTTGAGAAACACTATTCTAGATTCTACTCCTATTGCAGGAGTAGGCAACCTTGGCTCTTTTATGACTCGTGGACTTCAACTCCCAGAATTCCTGCACCGGCATGGCTCAGTATGGAAACCTCTCCCTTTCTCCTCAGCGTGGCTGGCTCAGGAATTCTGGGAGTTGAAGTCCACGAGTCATCAAAGAGCCAAGGTTGCCTACCCCTGCCCTATTGCTATAATCCCTAGCTAAAGTGGCCAGTGAATCTCAGAGGGCTCCAAACTTGAGGCTGGTTTGCTAAATGTTCATTCTTTTTGTGCAAGCAACTCTTCCCAAAGTCCCATCTTGGCGAAAAAGTGACGCTTCTGATAAAAATCCCAGTGGGGGGGGTGAGTGGGTTTTATGCTCTTCCTTGTCCCTGGTAGGAGCTCATCCACTGACAAGGACTTGCCTTTCTCCAGTGCAGCACAAATCAAACATCCCTCCCACCCCTACCCTAGTTGCTGAATTTTAATCACTTAGATGCAGAGATGTGATAGACGGAATCAATTTAATTTCTCTTGCTTGGGTCTGAGAGCAGAGGAAGAGGGGCGAAAGGGAAGGTCAAGGCAACTTAGCCAATAAATTGGTGGGTTTATAAATACGTTGCAGAAATCTTGCCCTGTTCTTCCCACTCTTTGATCTTTGCTCTTTCCATCTGTGTCTGTGGTTCAGGTTCATTTAAACAACAACAACAACAACAACAAAACTTGTGCAGACAAAACCAACCTGACATCATACTGAGAAATGCTGATCACAGACAACATTGGATATTTTTTTTTTTGCTGGAGGGGAATGTTTGTTAATCAAAGCACCCTTTCCCTAATGCCTTTTGAAGCAAAGAATTCCCTCCTGCAGGGATATACGGTTGACTCCTCTGATTCATTCCCAAGAAGATGAGACGCCATCTCCTTCTACCGGTAGACAGGTAGTCCTTGACTTACAACTGCAGTTGGGATCAGATTTTTCTTTTGCTAAACAAGGCGGTTGTTAAGTGAGTTGCGTGCAATTTTATGACTTTTTTGCCACGGTTTTTAAGTGAAGCATGGAGTGATTAAGAGAATCCGGCTTTCCCCACTGACTTTGTTTGCTAGAAGCCAGCTGGGAAGGTATAAATGGCGATCACATGCCCCCGGGACACTGCAACCATTGTAAGTATATGCTGGTTGCCCCTCAACTATATTATTATACAGAGGTAGTCCTCGGCTTACGACCACAATTGAGCCCAAAATTTCTGTTGTCAAGTGAGACATTTGTTAAGTGAGTTTTGTCCCATTTTACGACCTCTCTAACCACTGTTATTAAGTGAATCACTGCAGTTGATATGTTAATAACCCAGTTGTTAAGTGTAATCTGGCTTCCCCATTTATTTTGTTCAGGGGTCTTCAAGCTTGGCCCTTTTATGACTTGTGGACTCCAACTCCCAGAACTCCTCAGCCAGCGTGAATTCTGGGAGATGAAGTCCACAAGACCCCTGATTTTGCTTTTCAAAAGGTGATCACATGACCTTGGGACCCAGCAATGGTCATAAGTGTGAGTCAGTTGCCAAAAATCCAAATTTTGATCACGTGACCATAGGGGTGCCAGAAAGATCGTAAGTGTGAAAAACAGTCATAAGTCGCTTTTCTCAATGCCATTGTCACTTTGGGTGCTCACTAAATAAACTGTTGTAAGTTGAGGACTACCTATATTTATATCCCATTTTATTGGTTTTTTTAATAAATAACTGAAAGTCCCCCTGTCGGCTTTCATTCCGCACAATCTTCTGCCTTCAAAGCCTGGTGCCTTAACCACTAGACCATATTGCTGCTTTTATTCAAAGTTCACGCTACAGATACTTAGTGCAGCCATCACTGGACAGGTGAATTTTTTATGGCGGCCATATCTCGTAAATAGGTTTTTGTGCTGGAGGGGTAAAACAGAAGAGTTTTGCATCTCACCTGTGAAAAGCATTTAACTTTTATGTATAACAGGGTCTTCAAACTTGGCCCTTTTATGACTTGTGGACTTCAACTCCCAGAATTCCTCAGCCAGGCACGCTGGCTGAGGAATTCTGGGAGTTGAAGTCCACAAGCCATAAAAGGGCCAAGTTTGAAGACCCCTGAGGTATAGCAACCACTGTAGCTGGTTCCCTTAACTGTTGCATCATATAGATGACTAACTCCATCCTATTTTCTTGGATCCTTCCTCTCCAATCCTCTCAGCCTTCCTGGGTAAACCAGATAGGAAACTTGGATAAATGAGGTAATTCTACTTTATTGTGAGGCTGCATTATCAGAATCTTGCAAGTTTGAAGGTACAAGTTTTCCACAGCCACTTTTGACCTCCTGATCCATCAAGGCAGCTTCTTCGTAAGTGTCTTCCCCCCCCCTTCTTGCCTTATTGTTTCCTAGGCCCTATCTCTTCTTGTTGTTCCTCAAGGTCATCCACACATTCCCTTTCCTGGGGGTCCATAACCTCCTTTCCCTTCTGTCCCCCACCCTCTTTGGCATCTGGCATAGGCCAGGCAAGCTTGTGCAACATTTCAGCTTCCAGATGCCCTAATCACCCTGATCTAATGAGCTTTTTGAAGCTTGCCTAATTCTGAAAGGCATGTAAAATAGAAGAGCAGTGTGAATTAATAACACAAACTTGGATAGCTTTGCAGTGAATTTGGTAGCTTGCCATAACCATCAACCCCATATGTGCAGTTGTACGTAACGACCGTGGCTAAATTTCTTTCAGGTTGCCCATAATGATGATAATTACAATTAATGAAAGGAATATTAGCCTTCCGTGTTAGTGTAGCTGGAAAAAATATGGGAAATATGGATTATTATTTTTTTGCTGTGCACGTCAAAGGGATGGTGTAGCTTTGTTTTAAGAGGGAGCACAGAACAGTGAGTTGGATATCACCCTTATTAAAACTCAAGTTTCTATCATTGTTGATGCGTCTGCTGATGCTGGACAGTACAGAGACTAAAATATTTTATGTTGGTGAAAGAGTGGATTGATACAGATTTAATTGTTATTTGAATCTTAAGCCTCGTTGTTGATTCTTGCTGTAGATATTTGATATGCCTACATTAACCTTTATTTCATCTTTTTAAATTTTTAATTGTTTTGTATGTCTGTCTTTTCTGCTGTGTTGCAAGCCATCCATAGCTGCTAGAACAATGAGATGGGTGGCAGATAAACTTAATAAATAAAATAGAAATAAAACGAATACATATGCATTGCAAAGTGAAAAGATGGCTGGGTCTTTGTGGTCGTTTGTGAGTCACTTCTGCAATTCTGTGTCCTTCATAGGATGCCTTTGCTTCCCTTTTCTCATTGGAAAGGCCTCAATTGACGAAGTTGCCTTGAGCCTGTTCCAGAATTTTCCATTGGCTGGTAAGAAAGAGTGAGTGAGCGAAAAGACAGAGGAAAACAGAGTTTGCTGGTGGAGTTCAAAAGCAAGAGGACAGGAAAGTGACCAGAGAGGCTGTATGGCCAGAAAGGATTATTTACACAGCTGTGGGAGTGAAAGGCCATATGCAGAATAGCTGCTGATTGTAAGGGCTTTGTCTGGAAACCTGCTGTCTCCTCATTATGAGTAGTCTGTATACTGTAACTCAGTGGTACAAGGACCTGAAAACCCCACCACCACCACCACCTGTGCTAGCTTCTAGAAGTTTAAGTTTAATTTTATTGAATTTATATACCGCCCTTTTCCCGTAGGACTCAGGGCGGTTTACAAGGTAATTAAAAATGTCAATACAATACAAAAGTTAAAAACAATTAAAAATTATTAAATTTGATCCCTGAAAAATATAAAACCCCCAATTAAAAACACTCAGCCTGGGCCGGAAAGCTCAAAGAGCCAGGTCTTCAGGTCCCGGCGGAATGAACGAAGGTCGGGGGCAGTCCTAAGCTCCACGGGCAGCTGGTTCCAAAGGGCAGGCGCACCCACTGAGAAGGCCCTACCCCTGGGTGATATCCCGGACCCAAGCCATTTAGGGCTTTATAGGTCATCACCAGCACCTTGAATCTCACCCGGAGGGCAACCGGAAGCCAATGCAGCTCGCGGAGTAGAGATGTTACATGGGAGTATCGGGAAACCCCCATCACAACTTGCGCGGCCGCATTCTGCACCAGCTGAAGCCTCCGAGTGGTCCTCAAGGGCAGCCCCATGTAGAGAGCGTTGCAGTAGTCTAACCGGGAGGTCACGAGAAGTGGGATCAGGAATGGAAAAAAGCCACTTTGAAGACTTATCAAATCCACTGATAGTTATTCTTTTTTTAAAAAAAAAGTTATTTAAAATAAAGTTATTCCTTTATTATTTTAATAAATAACTCAAGGTGGTGAACATACCGAATACGCCTTCTTCCCCCTATTTTCCCCACAACAACAACCCTATGAGGTGGGTTGGGCAGAGAACGGGGGAACTGGGTCAAAGTCACCCAGCTGTTTTTCATGGCTGAGTGGAATTAGAACTCGTCTGCTGGTAAATCAGCCTAAAGTCACTCAACCAGCTTTCATGCTTAAAGTGGGACTAGAATTCACTGCCTCCTGGATTCTAGCCTGGTGCCTTAACCACTTCACTACACCAAATGCTGATGCACATTGATTTGTGCTTAGATTGTAAGCCGCCCTGAGTCTTCGGAGAAGGGCGGGATATAAATGGAATTAAATAAATAAATAAAAAATAAATAAAATGCTAAGGATAGCTAAAATTCTATCATCACAGACTCAAGCTGATCAAGAACCCAAGAGCTCCGGTGATGTTCCCATCGATTATTCTAGGATTGAAAGGGTCTCTTTTCCACTAGGAAATTATGAAGGATATACCGAAGGGGCAAGATTGACACTAGTAGAAATATGATCAAGATATGGTTATTAATTTTAAAATGCTTAACTATCCAAGTCCAGATGAATTGCACACAAGGATAGTGAAATAATTTCCTCGGTGATCTGACTGAAGCTCGTATGTTTTATTTCTGGAACATACTGGAAACGTACCAGATAATTAGAGGAAGGCAAATGTTCCTATCTTAGGAAAGAGGAAATAGAAAGTTCAGAGAACTATAGATTACTCTTTCTGACAATGAGACCCAGAAGAGTTCTAAAGCAAGTTAGATTAAAGAAACATGCTGAAACCAAGGATGAAATTTTAAGGGAGATATACAAAGAAAATAAAATGGAAATGGACCAAAGGCATGGATAGTTGGCTTGCTAATACCGATAGTACTGTGGAATACATTGCTGTACACTGATTCTGTATGAATCAGCAGTGTGGTGTGGCTACAAAAAAGAAAAACTGGTTTGGGCTGTCTCAAGAGGCATGTAATTTTGAAATAATTAGAAGCAATAGTGTCCTGCTCACTGAATCACGGAAACAAAAAAAAATGAGATACCCTTATTAGTCAGTTCAAAGATAAAAATAGGAAAAATATCAAGGTTTTTCTACCCTTACCTTGCTTTAATTCTGTTGCAAACAATAGAGTATACAGGTAGGCCTTTAAAAATAAATAAGAGCCAATTGCCAAGCATCTGAATTTTGATCATGTGACCATGGGGATGCTGCAACAGTGGTAAGGGTGAAACAATCCTAAGTACTTTTTTCAGTGTTGTGTTGTAACTTTGAATAGTCACTAAATGAACTGTTGTAAGTTGAGGACTACCTGTGTGTCCGTTTTGACTGATTACGTATCATAAAGTTGGTACTGATTCTTAGTTACCAGGTGGATAGATTTTCTTCAGAAGGATCTGTGCCCAATCTGGTCTTTCAGATCTTCTTGGCAGGTGTTTGCTCTTCCCTTCCCTTTCATCTTTCCCAGCATTAGAGCCTTCTCTAGAGCAGTGTTTCCCAACCTTAGCCATTTTAAGATGTGTGGACTTCAACTCCCAGAATACCCCAGCCAGCAATGTATTCTGGGAGTTGAAGTCCACACATCTTAAAATGGCTAAGGTTGGAAAACACTGCTCTAGAGAACTGGATCTTCACATAATGTGTCTGATGTAGGATTACTTGAGTCTGGTCCTTTCTGCCTTGAGGGAGAACTCTGGCTTGACTTGTTTGATGATCCATTGGTTTGTTTTCTTGGGTGTCCATGGTGTTCTCGGGGATCATCTCAAAACCAAAGTTCAAAAGGGCCAGTATTCTTCCTGTCCTGCTTCTCCAAAGTCCCAACGTTTGCTTCCAAAGAGTGTCACAGGGAATACCGCTGCCTGAAAAATTCTAAATGTTGTAGGAATACAAATGGCACCCCAATATCTTTTCCAAGGCCTTTGTTGCTTAGGATATATTAATCAAGTAATTGTGCAAGAAATCCATTAGAGACTCTAGAAAGGGTACAGAGAAGAGCAACAAAGATGATTGGGAGACTGGAGGCTTAAACATACAGGGAACGGTTGCTAGAATTGGGTATGTGTAATTTAATGAAGAGAAGGGTGAGGGGTGACATGATAGCAGTCTTCCAACATCTCAGGGGCTGCCCCAAAGAAGAGGGAGTCAAGCTATGCTCCAAAGCCCCTGAAGGCAGGACAAGAAGCAACGGATGGAAACTAGTCAAGGAGAGAAGCAACCTAGAACTAAGGAGAAACTAACTGACAGTTAGAACAACTAACCAGTGGAACAACCTGCCTCCAGAAGTGGTGAATGCTCCAACACTGGAAGTTTTTAAGAAGAGACTGGCCAGCCATTTGTCTGAAATGGTATAGGGTTTCCTGCCTGAGCAGGGGGTTGGACTAGATGACCTCCAAGGTCCCTTCCAACTTCTTCTTCTTCTTCTTCTTCTTCTTCTTCTTCTTCTTCTTCTTCTTCTTCTTCTTCTTCTTCTTCTTCTTCTTGTTTGTTTGTTTGTTTGTTTGTTTGTTTGTTTATTTATTTATTTATTTATTTATTTATTTAGGGAAACCCTACTTTGCCTGGTCTAAAATTAAGGTGAAAGGACAAACTCTTAAATAGATCCAGTGCAATTGGGCCCCAGGTTTGTCTTCAGGCTCATATCCTTTTGTCTTGATGGGCATTTATTGCTTTGCCTCAAGGAGGAGAATGTATATTGGGATATTTTTCTTTAATATTTTCAGGCGGGTTTTTCGTATTTGTAGGAATTACATGTGTGCTTGTTTTAAAATGAAACTAATTAACCTGGTAGTTCTCACTCAAGGCACAATTGACCAGGCACAAATTATCCTACTTTGGGCACATTTTGTGAAGACCTAGCACCCCTGAGAAGTCCATAATTCTGGAAAAGGTGGAAGATAAGAAAAGAAGAAGACAAGCAGCAGCAAGATGGATGAACTCGGTTACAGCTGCGATGCACCATTGTAACTAACACCCAAAGGACAGGTCACCAAGAAAAGATTGGACAATCATTTTTCGGGAATTATATAGGGTTTCCTGTTTGAGCAGGGGATTGGACTAGAAGACCTCGAAGGTCCCTGCCAACCCTGTTACTCTCCAATTCTGTAATCATGGAGAAAATCTGTGGGTTGCTAAGAGTTGACCCCAACTTGATGAGATTTAATTAGTCAATCCATAGATACATTGATGATGATGTTATCCAATCAGTTGAATCCGACTCTTGTGATGTTATGGGCCAGGTCTCTCCACATCCTCTGATCTTGCACTTCTTCCTTGGAGTTATTCTATGCTGTGGCTGGTGTCAGCTTTGATGGTGTCCAGTCACCACGTTCTCTGATGGCCTGGTTTCCTTATAGATACATTAGAGAAGGGTAGCACCTCTAAGAGAGCCAGTTTATTGTAGTAGTCAAAGGCACTGTGTTCTACTCCTCCCTTATTGTGGATGCCAGCTGAGGGGCTTTGGAACAGTGTTCTCTCTCAGCCATACGGAGAAGGCCATGGCAAACAACTTCCAAAAAATGTTGCCAAGAAAACTGTATGGATTTGTCTAACCAGTCATCAGGAATCAAGACTACTATGATGACTCCCCCAGACGCTTGCCCAGATACCTCTCCAGATGTCAACTCAGAGGAGGATGAACCAGTTCCAGGCACGTCAAGGAAGGGAGTTGATCGGTGGCTCCAGGCAGCCCTCTGAGAGGGATTTGGCTGAAGCGCAGCTGCAGCAGGACAGCCCTGAGGCTTCAGATGGGGAAAGCATGCAGCTGCAGCTCATCGGTGATGAGAAAGAGGAACCGATCCTCTTCTGCACCTGATCCAAGAACACGCAGGGCAGAGAGAAGGTAGGAGCAGCGAAGGTCAGCCTGATTACCCATGAGGAGTCAGCCTTGCCTCTCTTGATGGGCTGCACCAGAAGCTGGCTATTCAGCACAACAGGCAGATGTAGACGACGCTGGGAACAACGCGTTCATTTCCTTGCTGCGTGTTCTTGCCTTGAACTTCGGATCGTGTCTCCTCAGCTGTTGCCTTTGCATTGGCATGTGGATTTGCGTTTGTTTTGGAATTTGCCTTTGCCTTGGGAACATGCTTTTGCCTAGTGGACTGGATTTGCCTTTGCTTTGAGGACTAATGTTGGCTTCATTTGAGTAGCCTGTGGAACTCACTGGGGTTGAGCTGGTGCCAGCACAGGGAATTGTTGGGGACTACCAATTCAAGCTCAGAAGCCTTAATAAAGACTCTTTATACCCGTGCAAGGTGATCAAACCAGTCAGTCCTAGAGGAGATCAACCCTGACCACTCTTTAGAAGGCCCGATCCTGAAGCTGAAACTCAAATACTTTGGCCACCTAATGAGAAGGAAGGACTCGCTGGAGAAGAGCCTAATGCTGGGAAAGGTTGAGGGCAAGAGAAGAAGGGGACGACAGAGAACGAGGTGGCTGGATGGAGTCACTGAAGCAGTAGGTGTGAGCTTAAATGGACTCCAGAAGATGGTAGAGGATAGGAAGGCCTGCAGGAACGTTGTCCATAGGGTCGCGATGGGTCGGACACGACTTTGCAACTAACAACAACATACCCGTGGTGTGCGTGTGAGTGGGACAGCACAACTACTTCCAAGACACAAGGAAAAAAGAAAGCACCTCTAAACATGAATGGACTTATGTTCATCAAGTTGGAGATAATTTCTTTAGATCAGGGGTAGGCAACCTTGGCTCTTTTATGACTCGTGGACTTCAACTCCCAGAATTCCTGCACCGGCATGGAGTTGAAGTCCACGAGTCATAAAAGAGCCAAGGTTGCCTACCCCTGGTTTAGATAATGGCTCTACAGAGGCCTAAATCTGACAGGGCCTCTGCTCTTTTCTAGTACTTAGCACAACGGATTCTCCTTCCCTGTTTTTCTCTTGAGAGAGTTCTTTTCCCCTCACCAATGTGAGCTGGCACTGTAGGACTGAAGGTTGAAGTGGCTGCTTTTGATGCAGGTCAATTTCAGAATAAACCCAGCTACGGTATTTATAATGTTGGCTGGGTGCCCCGGAGTTCTGTTTAATGAATGGCCTGGCCTGTAGACATTTGCATTGTACGCGCTCTGCTGCTTACCCAAAGGTGCTACAGAGAACGTGGTGGAAATGTGCACCATGTTGTTTTGTAAAATGGGTTCATTTTGGAGGAAGACCTCAGCTTTGCTTTCAAGTCAAGATCATTCTGTCCAACATGGACTTGCCTTAGACTGGTGTAGAAGAAACGTTTTGGCTCTTGTCCTCTCCCAGCATTGTGTCCTATTTCCCACTCATCTCTCCATCTTTGCATCTTGTCATCTTATTGAGTGTGATGTTGAAGTGCCCAGCCAGTGCGTGGGTGGCCTTCCTGCTCTGTTGCTGTCAGCTAGAAAAAGGTGTAATATAAACACTTGTCTAATTGCCACATGAGTCTTCCAATTTAAAGACAGAAGGTAACATCAGAGACCTGGTTGTTTTGCTCGCAATTAAACAACAGCAGAAAAGAGGTGAAAAGGCAAGGGAAAGCAAATCTTATGCAAAACAGGCACACCAGCAAATTAATGTATGCAGAAGTTTGTTTTTTAATGAGTAGCTTTGTCATTTTGGTCTGCTTATTATTATTTTTTTCCTGTGGCACTCTCATGTTTCCTGTGCTTGGTTTAAGAAATTTCTTGCATTTCTTGATCAAATCAAAGAATCATCTTATTAGGTTTCACCCTGCCAGATTAGACTGGAAGCAATTAAAACGCACAACCAAAAATCTAGGAGCTTCTGGTAAATAATTTCGTTGTAGAAAAACCCTAAGAAGTCATTATGAAAGCATTCCAGCTGTAGATAGGAATTATAGTTCCTGCTTTACAAAGAAGACTACAGATAGTGCTTGGTTTACGACTGGTTGTCCCAAAGGTGCTTTTTTCAGGAGGCAACTGGACTTTCTTGTGTTTCTTCTGAAGACGTTTCCCTTCCTCATCCAAGAAGCTTCTTCAGCTCTGACTGGATGGTGGGGAGTCAGAGCTGAAGAAACTTCCTGGATGAGGAAGGGAAACGTCTTCAAAAGTAACACAAGAAAGTCCAGTTGCCTCCTGAAAAAAGCACCTTTGGGACAACCATACCTGGATGACTGAGAATCTCCATAGACATTTAGACTTATGACTGGTTGCTTAGCAACCATTCAAAGTTACGGCCTACCCTACCTTAAAAAGGGCACTTATCACCCAGATCTGAAGTCTCCTCCACCTGGGATCGTGTGACCACACTCTGGAGCTCAGCAACATAGCATTTGCAGTATCCTGTGGTAACATGACCTTCTTTTACAACGGTTTTGCCAAAAATTGGTGTTTCCTTCCAGTTTTCAGCAAAATGGTTTATGATGTTACAAGTTATGACCGTAATAGTCAGGTTCCACTACAGTTGTAAGTTGAGGACTACGTGTATCTGTCTCTTGTCTAGATAATGATTAGATCTGATAATCTATTTGTTTTCCTCTGACCAGGTGAGAACTATGTCTCAGGATTCTGACCTATCTCTCTGACCACAACATAGTCCACAATGTTCTTTTACAAAGTCCATAATCGGGGCTTTGGTGTGGTTGTAAGTAATGTGGTCACTATTTTTCGGATTTATTTTTGATGCTATTTATGAAAATAAATAGCCATAGAAAAAGGAGTCATAGTTACAGGAGAATGTACAACAGTTCTGGAGGACATCCAAATTAAAGTCATTTCCTTACTAGCAACTTATGGAATCACCTGGCCATCATTTTAACAATAATTAGAACAGTGCTTATATCACTTTAATGAGGGTCATACAGTGAAGGCACACTAAGTCTCTGGGGAAGAAATGAGTGGGGGGTGTATTGTCTTCCATCTTGTGCAGCCTAGTATGCAATAACCCATGGACATGCATTTAAATTTGCCAAGCAAGAAATACAGTACTTGCTCAGGAATCTTTTGAAGAGTTATAGGTGAGGTCAACTGGTCCCTGAGCTCTCACTTTAAATGTTCATTGTGATCAGTTGGATCAGATGAAGATTTACAAAGCCCAGCTCTCTTACTCTTTCTCTAGCATTTTTTCTATCTAGATCTTCTATCTAAGATTTGGAGCAACATACACAGAGCAGTGACAAAATAGTCTTTGCCCATTGGTTTATAGTCTAAATGACATGGCACAAAAGGAAAGGGATTTGGAAGGGTAGAAGAAAAAAAAAATCACTAAATGATTGTCACAAAGTTCTTACAATAAATGATCTGTTGGATAATAGAATAAAAAAAGTCCTCCTGGTTGTAAAGTTGTCCCCGTCATTGATGAATGGAATTTATGGATGGCTTGTGGTGACATCAGAGGTAAAATGAGGACCCAGATTGTTGGGGGCAATATGTTGACTCTGTAAACCACTTAGAGAGGGCAGTAAAGCACTATGAAGTGGTGTACAAGTCTAAATGCTATTGATATTGCTATTTTGACTGGAAACCAAAATATACATTTACTTTTGTGAATAGAGGATGCTGCGCTGCTGGGTGAGAAAGCAGGGGATCTGCTGTGAATCTTAAATAGACTATATGATGAAATAAAGCATATGGATGTGAAAATTGAAAGTGTCAAAGACCAAAGAAGTTGCATTTAGCAGGCAAAATGAAATGAACAATTGCATGATTAAAAATAAGCTCACAGGAGTGTGTGTGTGTGTGTTTCATTTGGCAACTATATGGAGGGCACATTAACAGAAGGAAAGTTGCTGTATCCATCAGATATTCCAGCTCTGCATCCATCAGTCCCTTCCTATTCTGTTATTTGAGGCATGTCATCTTCATATCACCTTCCTTGCAAACATTGCAGTACAAATCAAGCCTGTTGTCATAAGAAAGACAAGGGATGATGGACAAATTCCCCAGAAGCAGATCATAAAAATGAAACCAGTTCAGGTTTCTAGTTGATAAACAGGTCCAATCTTGCTTTTCTTTTCTTTTCTTTTTTAATTAAAAAAATCAGAACAATTTAGCTAGGTGGTGCCCCTATGGAACTGTTGATGCAATTCTGATTTTTGGCATTGTTGGAAGGTACAAATGAGATTTTTCTGTCTAACCCCTGTGGGCCACAGTGAAGGATCTTGGTGGAGGGATATGATAAATAGTGGAGGTTACTGAAGGGATTACAGTTGTCCTTTATCTTAATTTTGCATGTTTGTTCTTCCTAGAAGAGCCTTGCCAATAAGATTATGACATGAGTCAAAGACATAATTTTCCCTGCTCGCTTTAGAGGAGGAATGTTACATGGGGGATATCATTTGATCCGTGCTGTCAGACTAAATGGGGAAACAACTGGTGCTTGAATTTTCTTTCGCATATATTCAAAGATAGAGCAAAAGTAATTTGAGGATTGGAGGATTCAGATTTTTTTTTTAAAAGCCGTCTTCCTTGCTCACGGAGATTTTAGAGAGGCAAGACCTGGCCCTTACAGAAGAAAGAAAGAAAGAAAGAAAGAAAGAAAGAAAGAAAGAAAGAAAGAAAGAAAGAAAGAAAGAAAGAAAGAAAGAAAGAAAGAAAGAAAGAAAGAAAGAAAGAAAGAAAGAAAGAAAGAAAGAAAGAGATAGATAGATAGATAGATAGATAGATAGATAGATAGATAGATAGATAGATAGATAGATTTAATTGAAAGGTGAAAATGTTTATAATAGTTGATCAGTTGCTACTCTTCCTGGCAAACCTTTGTTTCTGGTTGAGATGCCTGCCAGCATTAAGTTTAATTGAAAGGACTCAACTTAATTAAAGTACAAAAAAGCACTCCACGGAGAAGTTTTGCAAGGGACATGAAGCCAGACAGCTTTATTTCGCATAATGTTTAACACATGCAGGGGGAGCACATCGCCTTCCTCCCCAGAAGAGATGTAATTTTACATTATGGAAACAATAACGGGTGGGTGAATTGTTGGGTTGCTTGAGACTGCATTTTCAACCCCGTTGATATATAAATGTATGGGATGAAGTGCCCTAATTTTCAGTTTTCTGAGTCCTTTGTCATTTTGCATCGCCACCTTCATGCTCTCTGCACACTTTAATTTTTGGAGGGGCATTCAATCAGTTACTCTTTTAAGTGAGCTTAATTGTGTAAAGATTATAATGCATAAGAGAGCCGCCTGTAATTAGAATGGGGGGTGGTGCCCTTAGACAGTGTTTTTAGTGGAGAAAATTATAGTCTTCATAAGCAGAGCAGAGAGTGGAAGCTGCATATATTAACAAGGCAACAAGTGTCACGTTATGCAAGTGTAGGATTGACTGTGTTCACTCCAGTTTCTTTCTTATCCTTTGTTGCTTTGAGGTTGGGCTTGAGCTGAACTTAAATACGCAGGGAAGAGCCTGCAGTTGGCCAACGGGCTTTAGTAAAAGAACTCGCAGGCTTCACAGAACAAAGATTTTTCTTCCTCTTCCTTCTCTGCTTGAAAAGGCCCTCTACATTCAAGTATCGGTACACCATCATTTCCCTCCCCCCCCCTAATTTAGGGAGGAATTCAGGTGTACTTTTACTTCCCCAGCTCTGTCAGTTGGACTATTCCCCGATATTTCAATAGCTGATGACCCACTGCTTCTCAGTTGCAGAACAAAACAGAATCCTTCTTCACAGACTTGAAAAGCTTCAGCAGCTCAACCACATATCTACAGGAGCTGTTTTAGAAATGACATAGGAGATCACAGTATTGGAGAATGTCTTTCCCCCCCCCAAAAAAAATTGTGAATAAAGCAAGAAAGTTCTGGTAATGTTTTACTAGTTTTCCTCCCACCCCCTTCGTCTGGAGAGTTATACGGTGTCTGGAAAAGAATATTGCATTTTTCTGGCCAGTCATGTCTTTTTCCTGTTAGCATTCCACGCTGACTGAGCATACTCCCTGTTCACTGTTTTTTTTTCCTGGTACCCCCTCCCATCTTTTTAAAGATGGTTTCTACCGTAAAATCTGGAGTTTTGCTGAATTGGCTGAGTTCTCTCTCTTGATTGATGGATGGATGGATTGATTATGTGTCATCAAGTTGTTTTGAAAACTGTGAGAGGACAGGCTGCATGCAAAATGGCCAGCATCTGGGGTGCTGGTGCTCCGAAGCTTTAAGGCCTCTCCCTAACCATCCCAGCCATGTGTGGCTATAAAAGCTGAGCAGAGAGGCAGCTAGCCGGTGGTGTTGGTGTTAGAGTTGTAGTGTTGTGTTTGTATGTGGATCTTTGGTCATTGTAGAATTGAAGGTGTAAAACAAACGTTTCGATGAAATCCCATCCGTCATCCTCAGGCTGGTGGCTTCAGCTTCCTTCTTCTGGGAGAAGCATGTGGTAGTGACTGTTTGTTCCTCTTTTTTAAACTGCCAGAGGGGTTGTGTTCTGTGTGTTTATATATATATATATATATATATATATATATATATATATATATATATATATATATATATATATATATATATATATATATATATATATATGGATATATGGATATATGGATATATATATATATATATGGATATATAATATGTGTAAATTTTTTGGATTGCTAACAAAGAAATAAAGGGAGACTGATTTGTCCCATGTTTGGGGCCTAGCAAGGTATTCTAAATACTTAACAAACACTTTACATACATACATACATACATACATACATACATACATACATACATACATACATACATATATATATATATATATATATATATATATATATATATATATATATATATATAACCTGTAACAGAACCACATACAGATAAATTTTTCTCTCTTTTGAACCTGAGAACATTATGGTGTTGGTTTCAGCCTAACAGCTGGAATGAAATGAATCATCTTCTGATCCATATGGTGGTTGCACTGGACATCTTTCTAGCACCAATCCATTGGGAAAGGGCTTGAAGATTATCTTAGGTAATCTTCTACAGGTAGTCCTTGACTTACGACCACATTCGTTTAGCGACTATTAAAATTATAATGGCACTGAAAAAAGTGACTTGCAACTGGTCCTTGCACTTAACAACCATTGCAGCATCCACGATCACATGATCAGTATTTCAGCACTTGGCAATTGGCCCATGTTGATGATGGCTGCAGCATCCTGGGGTCAGGTGATCACCGTTTGCAACTTTCCCAAATGCTTCTGACAAGCAAAATCAGTGGGGGAATCTGGATCTGCTTAACATCAGCAGTGATTTGCTAAACAGACGTGACAAAAATAAAATTGGGTGGAACCCAATAACTGCCTTGCTTAGAAATTCTGGCCTCAGGTGTGTTCGTAAGTTGTATTGTAAAGGTAAAAGGTAAAGGTTCCCCCGCACATGCGTGCTAGTCGTTTCCAACTCTAGGGGCCTGTGCTCATCTCCGTTTCAAAGCTGAAGAGCCAGCGTTTGTCCGAGGACGACTCCGTGGTCATGTGGCCGGCATGACTAGACGCCAAAGGCGCACGGAACGCTGTTACCTTCCCACCGTAGTGGACCCTATTTTTCTACTTGCATTTTTACGTGCTTTCGAACTGCTAGGTTGGCAGAAGCTGGGACGAGTAACGCGCTCACTCTGTCACACAGCACTCGGGATTCGACCCGCCAAACTGCCGACCTTCTGATCGACAAGCTCAGCATCCTAACCCACTGATCCACCGTGTCCCTTCCCACCGTAGTGGTCCTTATTTTTCTACTTGCATTTTTATGTGCTTTCGAACTGCTAGGTTGGCAGAAGCTGGGACGAGTAACAGGCGCTCACTCTGTCACGCGGCACTCGGGATTCGACCTGCCAAACTGCTGACCATCTGATCGACAAGCTCAGCGTCCTAACCCACTGAGCCACCGCGTCCCTATAAGTTGTATTGTAAAACAGTGCAAATTTATCGCTCATCTAGCTCATCTAGTATACTTATTTCACTAGGATAGCTTTGTGGCTTTCCAGACAATATGGTGGACTTATCCAACCTGGTGTGTTAGATTGGACTTCAGTTCCCAGAATTCTCAGCTGGTCTGCAGGATTACCTTGGTTGGTGTACTATATGTCTGTGGGTATTGAAGTCCAGTACACCATGACAATTGGGACATCTGCAATATAACAATTGAATACTGTGTGTCTATATGTGTCAGTTTTTGCTGTCTCTGCACCTGTAGGTAATTTATTAGGGACAATTAAGAGCTTTAGAGTGGGGAACTGTCATTCTTGAAGTGAGGAGTTCTTGTGAGTGTGGGAGATTTCTTGGCAGGGAGTCAGATACTTTTTGCATGGGGCATTTTTCAACTTCTTTTGGTCCCCCCCTTGCTGCGCCCGCCTCCCACTTCCTTGAAATAACATGACACTGGGGGAACATTGATTTCTGCCCTGAGTTGTTAATGAAAAATTCCTTGTTGGCTCCTAGTTTCTGAAACCCTTTGAGACCTCAGAGGCTTCAGGAGTAAACATGTCAAATGTGTGATGTATGACTTTGTGTGAACTTCCTAGGGACAAAAGCTTGCCTTTTTTTCATTGTTTGTAAAATGAAGAGCTTGCTTTAGCCTTACCCTCCCCCCTCCCTCTTGCTCTCTTGTCTCTCCTCCTCCCCATTTCCCCCCCCCCCCTTAGTCAAATCTGGCTGATTGATCTTCTGTAAGGGACTTTCAGCACCATTGAGAGGAAAGGAAACACCCAGGTCTCTTTAAAGCTGGATAAGAAAATTAGGTTTGGTGATTTCCTAAACAGATGTCAAAAGCGTCCCGATCTGAAAAGTTTAAAAAGCAGTTTAGAATTCTGAATCCTATTTATTAAATGCCCTTTCCGAATGTGAGATCACGTCCTTGGCAGGCCGTGTTAATTAATGTGGAGAACTCAGTTGCATGCCCATAATTTTGAAAGAAATTAGAATTGCCGGTTTGTCCCTGTGTCCGTAAGGGGTGATAGTAGTGGAGGGGGGGGGGGAGAGAAACTACACTGGCTAATCAATGTGATTGTGGATAATGCTTCATCATTAAAAGGTGTTAAGGGGATAACTCACCCACATTAAATGATCTCGAGTAGATGTCTGATTAATTTGGCTACGGGTTTCAAAGCCTCTAAATTATTCTTAGGACTTGGGTCCTAAAATTGTCATTTTCACACAAACCTGATTGGAATCAGAGAGCTGGTTTTGCACATTGCCGGTCAATCCTGGCACAGCTTGCCGGGGTTCAGTTCTAAGGAATGAGAATTGGGCTTCAGATTGAGGTTAGCCCTCAGGTACCGAAGCGCACAATTTTTCTCTTTGCAATGAGGGGGGAAAAAAACCCATTTGTGTTTGCAAGGCAGATGTTTGACCTGCTGCTTCTTCGTGCATCCTCCATAGCTGGGCTCGGATAACCGAAAACCTTCTGGGGCTCAGCCATGACACAAATTGAGGTCTTTACCTTCCAATTTAACGTCTCTGATTGGGTACGAGACATTCAACTCTTGCTAGCTAGACATCACACCTAGGCATTAGCCAGCAATCAATTTTCACTGGTGTGAAATACACTCAGACTCGTGCGGGATGCTATGCCTGTTGGGAGGTTAAAAGAACAATACTTCTCATTCTGTTTCTTTATTAAAAACAAACAAACCAACCAACCAACACCATCTGCCTGGCCAATTCTGTATTTCAAAGTCATGTATAATATACCTGCTCTGGTATGATGGCTCAAACACTTCCCCCCCCCCAGATAAATAACATAAATATTTCTGTATTTTTATTTATCTTTTTTGTAGCACGTAATTTGTGTGGCTTATATTTTTCTGTTGTTCTAGGGTTGAATTGTTTCTGTTTGTTAAAAATTTTTTTAATCTGTACCTGTGTTTTGTAAGCCGTCAAATAACCTTTTTTGATTGTGGTGGCATAAGAAGTAAGAGGGAGGGAGGGAGGGAGGGAAGGAAGTTCCTCTTTCTTCCCCATCTGCTCTCAGGTATAGGTAGTCCTTGATTTATGACTGTAATGGAGCCTGCCCATCATTACAATGATTCTGAAATGGGCTGGTCCCATGACCGGCCCAATTTTATGACTATTTCTGGTGGTATGTGAATGATGCAATTGTAAAATTGTTTGCTGCAGTTATTAAGCAGATTAAGCCATGGTTGTTAAATGAACCAGCGGTTTGCTATGTGTGCAGTTTTGCTGAAAACCAGACGTTTGCTGGTTTTTGGTAAAACCGTGGTAAGTGTGATGATTGTCGTGTGGCAGCAGGAATCAAAGAGCCATAAATGCAGCCCAGTTGCCAGGTGCCCAAAGTCCAGTCACTTGATGATTGGGAGGAGGGGAAAGAACTGTCACAATTTCAAATCTGGGTTGTAAGTAGCCCTCAGATAGGTCTGTTGTAACTTCATATGGTCTTTAAGCAACTGGCTGTAAGTCAAGGACTACCTGTATCAGAGTAAAATTACATAGAATGAAGGCTATTGCTAAGCACATTGATTTGTGCTTTAAATTGTAAGCTGCCCTGAGTCTTTGGAGAAGGGCGGGATATAAATGGGATTTTTAAAAAAAAATGGCCATGTGCAGTTTAAGCACTTGTAATAATTTTCCTGATGTGCCCTTTATTATCGCATAGGTTACCATTTACTTTGAGAGATCCAGCCATGTTTTCCAGACAAAACGGGGTTTTGTGTCAGTCGGTTGAAACTTTGCGCAGGAAACCCTAAGTGTTGACTGTAGTGTTTCCCAACCTTGGAAACTCTAAGATACAGGGACTTCAACTCCCATAATTCCCCATCCAGCATGGGGAATTGAAGTACACACTTCTTAAAGTTCCCAGAGTTGGGAAACACTGGTTTATGGTGAAGATCTCCTATTTAAAGTGCATTTTAAAGAGCTACATTTGTGTGTAGAACATTTTTAATAGAAGCAGCTGAACTGGGAACAGGAATGGAAGCCTCCAGGCCTGTCTATTGAGACAAAGCAAATTAAAGCCCGCGCATGAACGAATGTAAATAAAGCATAGATTGCCAGCAGCATCAAATGAGATCTCCACTTTGCTTTTCAATGAGTCTTTATCAGAAGCTTGACTGCTAGTGACTTTTTGGGCATGTCCATATTATGGACATTATAATGGAAATAGTGTTCTGTTTGCTTTTTCCCTGGATTCTCTTTTTTGTTTTCACTTCACACACTTGGGATTTTCTGGCCGTTTCCAATGACGTCTGACTCTGTTTAGCTTTCTGAAACCAGGCGAGGTAAGATTCAAATTGAAGGCAGATTTCGATGTTTTGGTTGGATGTTTTTTTGCTTTGTTCACACATTTTAATAATTATCTAGTTAAAAATTGGTTCATTACATATTCTTCCTTAGCGATGACACAGAGACAGAACCAGCCAAAAACTGTATGTCAAAGTGGAAGCACAATTTTAAAGAAACCGTCATTATACAACAATGGGATTTGTGGATTAAATCTATAAAATTTACATCAAGTTATAGCCTGAAGGAAAATTGGTGCAAATTGTTTTATAGAGGGTACACAACTCCATCAATAGCACCTGAGATAGACAAATCATACAGTAATGAATATTGGAAAGGAATGTTTGACCACATGGGGTGGACATGTAAAAAGAACTCCAAAGTATTGGAAAAGTACAATGAAGGAAATCTTGAAATTTAAATTTGAAATGAAACCACAACTTTTCCTACTAGGCGTAATTTATTGATTGATTGATTTGTATCCTGCCTTGATTATTTTACAGCGGTGGCATGATGTTTGGCTCAATGGTTAAGATGCTGGCTTGGCGGCTGGAAAGCCATCAGCCCCCGTTCGAAACTCAAGCACCACGCAATGGGGTGAGCTCCTGTCCTCGCCCCAGCTCCTAGCAACTTAGCAATTTGAAAGCATGCAAATGCGAGTAGATAAATAGGTACGAATTTGGTGGGAAGGTAACAACGCTCTGCGACGTCATGCTGGCCACATGACCACATGAAATGTCTTCGGACAGTGCTGGCTCAATAGCCTTGAGATGGAGATGAGCATCGACCCGTATAGTCGGCAACAACTAGTGGAATAAAATCCACAGGGATTCCTTTACCTTTATTATTTTTACAAATAACTCAAGGAGGCAAACATATCCAGTGAACTGTTTTGAATGCTATATTTAACTTTGGATGAAAAAGTCAAAGAATTTTATGCCTGTAATATTGACATCATAAACGATACTTCTTGATATTGATAGATGTTCTTCTTCCTCTTCGTTATTTTCAATCCTCTAAGTTGCCTAGATATATATATATATAAGAATGTCAATCATCTTTAACAACATCCTATCAACAACACTGTATTGAAACAATATTATGGCTCAAGATTTATAACGGTTTAATAAAAGGGGGGGAAATGACTCATTCTTTGTCCTTTCCTTCCTTTCTGTATTTCAATATTTATTTGAACAAGGAGGAAGGATCTGTGATTGACTTCAGCCAAGCTCTGGTTAGTATCTTCCTTCTTCCTTTTTTTAGAACAGGGGAAGTGGTTTTGTGGATAAGACAAAGTCTGGCCCATCAATGTTGTAGCAGGTTGTATATGATAAGGCAAGCTTGCAGAACTCTCCACTAATGTGCACGTACGTACAGCTAAAAGCAACTGCCATCCTTTTTGCCATAATAAAAGCCTATATTATCAATTCAGGCTATCTTAGCTCTATAGTTGCAGAACTACGATAATGTAGACCAGTGTTTCTCAACCTTGGCAACTTGACAATCTGTGGACCTCAACTCTCAGAATATTGCAGACAGCCATGAGAGCCGGACAGGAAAAGGCAAAGATTAGGAGGTACCTGGCTCAACAGTAGCAACTGTGAGAAGGATTTAGGTCAGGGCTTTTCAACCAGTGGCACGGGTACTACCTGTGGTTCATTGGCACCTGGCAGGTGATACGCGACCATCCTAGAAAAGTGGTAACGAGGGAGGGGAATGAGCTGAACCGGTGGCAGCACTGCACAAGCCTGAGTAAGATGGCTGGAGCTGCAGGGCTGTTAGGGCTCAGCGGAAGCGCCAGGATCAGCACCAGGCTCCAGCTGGAGCTCGGCGCTGATCCTGGTGCTTCTGCTGAGCCCAGAAGAAGCACTGATCAGCTGGAATGTTGCAGCATCTCCAGGGTCTTGTGATTTACAATCAGATGCTTGGCAACTGATTCATATTTATGACGGTCACAGTGTCCCAGGGTCATGTGAAGTGACCAAAACCTGCTGCAACCACCCAGCAGCAGGGGGGTGGAATAAAAACCAAACACCCCCCACCCCACCCCCGCTGCCAATCCTCAACAGAAATGCTCACAACAATGAAAACCTCGGACAAGAGGAAGAGCACCACCGGGCGGGCAGGCAGGTGTCTTGCTCGGCTGTGGCTTGGGGGGCACTTTTTTCAGTGCCATTGTAACTTCAAACAGTCACTATGTGAACTGTTGTAAGTCAAGGACTACCTGTACTTCATCACTTTTTTCTTTTCTTTTTTTTTTGGTCATAAATTTTTTGACACCTTGCAAGGCAACTGGTGGTACTCGGATGTTGCCATATCCTAAAAGTGGTACAGTGGGTGAAAAGGTTGAAAAGGCCTGATTTAGGTGACTTGGTGGATCACTGCTTAAGTATGAGCCAGCAGTGTGCTGCAGCTGCCATAAAAACAAATGCAGTCCTAGGCTGCCTCAACAGAAGCAATAGCAATAGCACATAGACTGGTATATCACTTCACTGGGGTTTACAGCCCCCCTCTACGTGGTTTGCAATGTTAGCATATTGCCCCCAACAATCTGGGTCCTCATTTTACTGATGGAAGGCTGAGTCAACCTTGAGCTGGTCAGAATCGAACTCCTGGCTATGGGCAGAGTTTGCCTGCAATACTGCCTTCTATCCACTGCACCACCACGACTCGGAAGAATAGCAACAAGATCATGGGAAGTGAGAGTACAGCTTTATACTGTTTGGGTAAGACCACGCTTGGAATACTGCATCCGGTTCTGGTCACCATAATACAAAAAAGATGCTGAGGCCCTAGAAGGAGTACAGAGAAGAGCAACAAAAATGATAAGGGATCTCGTGGCTAAATCATATGATGAACTAGACATGTTTAGCCTAATGAAGGGAAGGCTCAGGGCAGACATGATAGCATCTTCCAATACTTGAAAGACTGTCATGGAGCAGAGGGTGTCAATTTATTTTCCATAGTACAAAGGGCAGGACAAGAAGCAATGGGTGGAAGCTCCTCAGAGGCAGGTTCAACCTGGAAATGAGGAATTTCCTGACAGTGAGAATGATCAATCAATAGAACAGCTTGCCTCCTGAAGTTGTGGGTGCTCCATCACTGGAGGGTTGACATTTTTGGACTTTGGTTTTGAAGAAGACTCCTGAATATACCATGGACAAGGAGAAACTATTTAACAATTAACCATTGGAACAGCTTGCTGTCATTGGAGGTTTTTAAGAAGAGGCTAAACAGTCACTTATCTGAAATGGTATAAGATCTCCTGCATGAGCAAGGGGTTGGACTAGAAGACCTCCAAGATTCCTTCCAGCTCCATTCTGATTGACAGCCAAGAAAACAAACAGTGGAATCAACTCAGCGTTCTTACTACCAGCACAAATGGCCCGGCTGAAATTACCATACTTTAAACGCGGTGGCTCAGTGGGTTAGGATGCTGACCTTGTCGATCAGAAGGTCGCCAGTTTGGCGGGTCGAATCCCGAGTGCCGCGTAACAGAGTGAGCGCCTGTTACTCGTCCCAGCTTCTGCCAACCTAGCAGTTCGAAAGCACATAAAAATGCAAGTAGAAAAATAGGGACCACTACGGTGGGAAGGTAACAGTGTTCCGTGCGCCTTTGGCGTCTAGTCATGCCGGCCACATGGCCACGGAGACGTCCTCGGACAAGCGCTGGCTCTTCGGCTTTGAAATGGAGATGAGCACCGGCCCCTAGAATCGGAAACGACTAGCACGCATGTGCGGGGGAACCTTTACCTTTTAAACACCTTATGTGGAGTTTTAACTCTTTGGAGTAGATTTTAGTTAGAGGTTAGAAGGAAAGAGAAGAAGAGGAAGACTAAGAGCAGTGTCAGTGGACTCCATTACAATGGCAGTGAGTCCACCTTTGGGCAACTTGAAGAAACCATTAGGGAGAAAATCTTATCGATCTGGTTGTGAAGAATCAACACTGACTTGATGGCACATGGCAATGTAGACCTCAAAACACCTGAGGTTGGCATAGCTGCCATGGTGCCGGTGCCTTGAGTATAATCTCATTACCTTTTAATGGGGCAATGGGTTTGCTAGTTCTGGGAGAATTGCAGGTCATTTGAGGGCTTTCAAAGAAGATTAGAGGCATGTAATCATGGTGGATTATATTACTATCTCCCCTCTCCAGCAGGGATTGGTACTGGACTGAAGCAACATCCCCAAAACGGCTTCTGTCAAATTACAGAATTACAGAGGATGGACAGGAGAAGAATAGATTCTTCTTTTATTGCTCCCGAGCAGCTGATGCTGTCTGTAATTTTGCAGCCATCAGAACTAGAAGCTTCAGATAGGCCACTTTGTGGTGAATTGGCTCAGATCTCTTTAAAATCACCCCACCGAGCAAAAACATCTAATTACAACAAATCCCACAGTTTGACTACGGTGGCTTAAAGAAGCGTTTCCTTTAATTGCTCCTGAACTTCCGGCCTCTTTTTAGTTTTAATGGATGACCCAATTTCGAACATTGAGAGAGAAGGAGAAATATTTTTGCTCCACATTTTTCATGCCACATATGATTTAATGCCCCTCTCTTATATTTCTACTACCTGTGTGCTGAAGAGTTCCAGACGCTGCCTCTGCTCTGGACCCTTCATCATTTTGGATGTGCTATTTTTGTACCTCTTCCTATCCCACAATACCCTTTTTCAGGAACGGCAGACAGAATAGTATAAAGAACAGCTAGTCCTCGACTTAACAATCACAGTTGGGGCCAGAATTTCCATTTGCTAAGCTGGGTGGTTGTTAAGTGAGCACTCAGTTTTATGATCTTTTCTGCCACGGTTGTTAAGCAAATCACTGCAGTTAACTAAATTGTGTGGCCATTTAAGTGAATCTAGCTTCCTTCGTAGTCTTTGCTTGTCAGATGCTGGCTGGGAAGGTTGCAAATGGCGATCACAACATCCTGGCGTGCTGCATCCCTTGTAAACGCATGCCAGTTGGCAAGTTCTCAAGTTTGGGTGATGTGACCATGGGGATGCTGCAGGGGTTGCAAATGCGAGGACCAGTTGTCAGTCACTTTTTTTCAGTGCTGTTGTAACTTTGAAGGCTACTAAGCGAATGGTTGTAAGTTGGTGACTACCTGTACTTCAGGAGAAGTTTATAGCATTGAAGGCATTACATTTCCCACTTTTGAGAACAAGTCTACAGATTTCCAGGCTAGAGAAGGCATATTGAAAGTCTGCTTATTTCTACATCTCTTCAATATTAGCTAAATCTGAAGCAGGTTCAAAATTCAGTGGATATATATTGATTCTAGGACACGATTGTAACAGATTTAGGCTGTCCCGTGCTGTCCAGATGTTATGGACTATAATCAGTGATGGGATTCAGCCAGTTCGCACCACTTCGGCAGAACCGGTAGCTAATTTTTTGTTGCCCAGTCCAAGAATGGACTTCCGGAAGCGGCATCCACACAGAGAACCGGTTGTTCACATATTTGAATCCCACCACTGAGTATAATACCCAGAACGCTTACAGCGCGCTTATATTTCTTGAGATGTTACTTAAAAACCTCTGGATAGCGCCAGATTGGCTTACTCCATATAAAGAATAATGTGCAGTATTGTTACTGAAGCTGGTCAGGTATGAAATTGGTATATAGGTGGTTGGATGAGCACTTGGAGGCCAAATCCTTTGAAGAACAGTTAAAGGAACTTGGTACTAGCAGTCCTCAACTTACAATCATTTGTTTAATGACCGTTCGAAGTTACAAAGGCACTGGAAAAAGTGACTTTATGACCGTTTTTCACACAACCGTTGCAGAATCCCCATGGTGACATGATCAAAATTTGGACACTTGGCAATTGGCTTCTATTTATGACGGGATCAGGTCATGTGATCACTTTTTGTAACCTTCTGACAAGGAAAGTCAATGGGGAAGCCCGATTCACTTAACAACCGTGTTACTAACTTAGCAACTGCGGTGATTCACTTAACAGCAGTGGCAAGAAAGGTCGCAAAGTGGGGCAAAACGCATTTAACAACTGTTTCGTTTAGCAACAGAAATGCTGGGCTCAATGTTTGTCATTAGTCGAGGACTCCCTGTATATTATTCCACTGTTACAAACTACGTAATATCTATATTATGTAGTCTGTATTACTGTTATTTATTTATTTGTTTGTTTGTTTTTATAAACCGCCCTTCTCCCGAGGGACTCGGGGCGGTGTACAGAGTAAGGTAGGTATACAGATTGCTAATTGTTGCTAATTTGGCAATGAGAACAGTTTTTACTCTCCACGGTTTGCATAGTCAAGAGGTCCTGTGGATTCTCTTAAACCAAAAGTCCTCAGAAAGAGATGACATTTCCTCCAAATTCTGGCCAGAAAAAGCTGCAGCAAATTATCTAGCAAACTGTTTGCCTAGAAAGAGTGAGCCATCCATTCCAGTTAGGCAAAGTAATTTTGCCATGGGGATAATTGTATGCCACAGAGAGCCATTGTTGTTGTTGAGACCCAGTTTCCCTGGGAGCAGCTTCTAATTGTTTGGGTTTCAGGTATCTACACCGATTTCTTTCTGTGTTCCGGAGGGATTTTAATCCTCCCACTTCAATTATTTGTCTTAGAAACAACTTGGGGGGGGGGGGGGGAATCATGATATTTAGCAACGGATGCAGAGGTCACAGTGTGATTGGCACTAATCAGTCTCGTTTCTTGAAACATTTCCTTCCTCCTAGGAGAAAACAGTTGGATAAAACCTTATTGCTTATATTCTGATAAGAGTATATCTTGCACGTGTGGTTAGAGTCATTGCATCCAGACAAACACTATCTAAATGAAGCTTAGCAGGAGTAGACTGTTGAAAGGAGAAGTTGCTTTTATTTATTTAAGAAGATTTATATATATAGGCCAACTCACTTTTAGTGACTCCGGGCAGCTTTTACCTTACAAAGAGTGTTTGATTGATTGTATATGTGCCACAAAGTGGTTTTCAACCCTTAGCAACGACGTAGACGGATCTTCTCCATGACGATCAATCCTTAACCTGTTCCTTCAAGTCTGTCAACAATCGGTTGGTGACTGGGTCCACTCATCTGCTCTCTAACTGAGCCCATGAGCCTTGGTGGAGCAGTGGGCTAATGCCTCCTTAAGTAACACCAGCTGCCTGCAATTAGTGCAGGTTCGCATCCCACCAAGGCTCAAGGTTGACTCAGCCTTCCATCCTTCCCAGGTAGGTAAAATGAGGACCCAGATTGTTGGGGGCAATTAAGCTGACTTTGTAATAATGCCGCTTGGGGTGTGTGTGAAAGCCCTAACAAGCAGGCATATACATAGAATGAAGGTTACTGCTAAGCTTGTAAGCCGCCCTGAGTCTTCGGAGAAGGGCGGGATATAAATGGAATTAAAATAAAAAATAAATAAATAAAATCAACCTTTCTGCTGCTCATCCTCTTCCTTCTCTTTCTTTCCACCTTTCCCAGCATCAAAGCCTATAAAGCCCTAAATGGCTTGGGTCCGGGATATCTGAGGGAGCACCTGCTGCCGGCATCAAGCTCCCTTCGTCCTGTGCGCTCCCACAGGGAGGGTCTTCTCAGGGTACCGCCGGTAAAAGATTGCCGGCGGACAATACCCAGGGGGAGGGCCTTCTCTGTGGGTGCACCTGCCCTTTGGAACCAGCTGCCTGTAGAGCTTAGGACTGCCCCTGACCTTCGCTCATTCCGCCGGGACCTGAAGACCTTGCTCTTTGAGCTCTCTGGCCTGGTCCGAGCATATTAATTGGGATTTTAACTGTTTTTTAACTGGGGTTTTATTGCAAGGTCTATATAATCTTTTTAATTGATTTTAAGTTTTGTAATTGTTGTATTAGTTTTTTTTAAAAAAACCTTGTGAACCGCCCTGAGTCCTACGGGAGAAGGGCGGTATATAAATTGAATAAATAAATAAATAAATAAAGTCTTTTCCAGAGAGCTGGTCTTCAAATAATGGGTCCAAAGTAGGATAATAGCGCAGTGGTGCCACCTTGGTTAGAATGCAATATTGTGGGCAAACTCTGCCTACAGCCAGAAGTTTGATCCTGACTGGCTCAAGGTTGACTTATCCTTCCATCCTTCCCAGTTCGGTAAAATGAAGACCCAGATTGTTGGGGGCCATATGTTGACTCTGTAAACTGCTTAGAGAGGACTGTAAAGCACTGCAAAGCGGTATATAAGTGCTATTGCTATTGCTGTAATTTGATCCTGATCTTTTGTGCCTTGATTGAAGACTCTGGTTTGATTTGTTCAATGATTCATCAATTTGTTTGTCCACAGTGCAAGTAATTCTTGTGTTAACGATGGTAATGTCTCCATTACCATCCTAAGTCATAATGGCCGTAAAGCAGGTCATTCGCATGACCTCTGATTTTATGACCTTATGATAGTTGTTAAACAAACACCGTGATTGTTGATTAAGTGAACTCACGGTTTGCTGGGGCCAATTTTTGCTGAAAACTGGAAGGAGCTACTGTTTTTTTTGTCGAAACTGTCGTAAAACGTGGTCACATGGCTGCGGGGTGATGCAAACGGTTGTAAATGTGAACCAGTTGTTGAATGCCTGAAGTGCGATCATGAATTTGCAAACAACACCCCCCGCCCCAAATTGTCAGAATCTGCTTCATAAGGAGCACCAGGTAGGGCCTTCGCAACTTTGAATGGTTGCTAAGCAACTCATCATAAGTCGAGGACTACTTTTATTGTCAGGAGTCTTGTCCAAAACCTGTGTTGAAAAACATCAATACTCTTCTTATCCTGCTTCCTCCACTTTTGCTCCGGTAGACTGTCACGGGGAATACGTATTGCTTACTTGATTCTCATCTGTGTGGATTTGGACGCATCACGGTATTTGAATATCTTTTCCAAGGTTTATGTGGCTGTTTCACGAAGTGTTCAGTTGACTGCAAATCTAGGAGGATCACAGAGTTGAGATAATCAGGTTTAAAGCAACAAGGAAGACAAATCATAGCAAAAAAACATTGCTATAATGTCACCGTCCTGGTCTTTTCTTTTTACCCCTTCCCAATGCAGCTTTCCCTTTCGCTCACTCTATTTGTATCCCTGTTTTTCCCCCTCGTTTTTTTGCTCTGTCTCTTGGAAGGATGGATTATGTGCTTGTGTGTGAGAGAAACCAAAGCAGAAGGGGATATATTGTGCCTTATTTAACAGTCAATTAGTTTTTAAATACATTTTATTAACTAAATTAATATTAGTTAATTGTTTTGTCTCGCCTCTGTTTGGGGGGGGAGTGTGGCTTCTAGCTACTGTGTATAGGCACATATGTGTAAATGCATGCTCATACACACATATATCAAATGTATACATTTATTGGAGGAAAGATATCTCCAGGATTAATTACAATTACATTCATATAGTGTGGAAGATGGGTATTTCACTGGGTTTCTGCTTGCATATTTAACTTTTCCCCTCTATCTTTGGGTGGAATAAATGTAAGTGGTCATCTAAATTCAGATATATCTTTTTTCCCCCGAATAAATTATGATAGGCTTTTTTTTTAAAAAAAAATGTGATTGTTTTACTATGTAGGAAAAAAGGAACATATAAAAGAGAAATAATACATACGTATTCCAAAACATAAACATTTACTGAATTAATAGGATATAATACCATTCCACAATTTTAGGAAATAAGAATCCTTGTAACATGTCAAATCATAATAAAAACAAACAGTAATAAGTTGGTCTAAAAGTACTAATGTCCATAGTAGCCTATCATTACTAAGAAATCAAACTTTTATCAGCAGAATAAGAGTTGTTGCCGTGCCTGAAGAGTTTTCAATAAAACTCTTGATTAGACATGTAGAAATCCTTATATGTGCCCACTAATAATGTACAGATAGTCCTTGCTAACCATTAATTTAGCAGCTGCAAAAAGGGACTTACAACCAGTCTTCCTGCTTAACGACCATTACAGCATCCTCACAGTCACATGATCAAAATTTGAACACTTGGCAGTTGACATGTTTGTATCATGACTGCAGCGCCGCAGGTTCCTGTGATTGCCATTTGCAACTTTTTCAGCCAGCTTCTGACAAGCCAAGTCAGTGGAGAAAGCTGGATTTGTTTAACAACTGTGTAGATTCACTTAACGACTGTGGCTAAAAAGTCATAAAACCAGGTAATAACCACATTGCTTAGTGATGAAAACTCTGGTTCCATTTGTGGTCATATGTCAAGGTCTACCTGTAACACAGGTATTACAGAATATTACTACAGAATACTGTTGTAATAAAGAACAGTCATGCTATCCCCCTTCCTTATACATTGGGTTTTCAGTGTGCTTCATCTTCCAGTCTTAAAACTTCTTTAAAAGTTCCCTAAATGAGTTCTGGAGTAACAGTTGACCTTTGTTTTATTCTTATTTTAATCACATTATATATTAATTATATTATAGTGATAATTATGTTGAATATAAAACAAACATGTTGTACACTAGGATATGTATGCATTTCCCCACGTTTTGTGTTCCATCTGGAAGAAGGGATGCCTACATTGAGGGAAAAGTATAGGTAATGTGCTTGTGGATTTTCGTATATATTGCTAAAACACAAAATTGTTACGTGCTGCTCAGCAGAACAGAATAAACTTAAGATGAAGAAGAGGCGTGCAGCTGAACTGGTAAACTTAGAGATGTTTTGGTTCTGCTGGGTCATTTTGAAAACCCGTTTTTGTTTGCATTGTTTGCAAAATTCCCGTACGAAATTGAATTTTAGGAGGATGAGCTACTCACGGGTGGGGTTAGTTTTTGAGCTTGTGTATAGGTTTTATACAGGTGGTGGGTTATGACCATAATGGAGCCTGCCCATTACAGTCGTAACGGTTGTAAGTCATAACAGTTGTAAAACAGGCTGGTCATGCGATGATCTGATTTTTATTACTTTTTTCTGGCAGTTAAGTGAATGCAGGGGTTAAATGAACCTGTTTTTAAGTGAACTAAAAAGCAGAAGTTCCAGTTCTCGACAAAACCGTCATAAAACACAGCCACGCAATGCGTGTTGCCACGTGCCCAAAATGTGACCACAGGAGGCTGTCAGAACTTTGAATCCGAGTCCTAAGTCCCCCCTTTTTATGGTAAGTCATAACAAAGTCGTAAGTCAAGAACTACCTGTCTGACTAGTCGTAAATCGAGGACTATCAGTATTGCCTCCCTCCAATTGCCATGTTTCATTTTTTTTCTTTACCAACTTCTAGAAAAAAAAATCAGTTCCAAGTTGAGACAGCCCCCAAAGCAGCAGCTGTATCGAAAGCGATCGTGGCCAGGATCCTCCGTGGGTGACGCTCGGCCTGTCACTCGGTTGGTCCTCAAGATGGCTGGTTCCCATGTAGCCATCTGAGTGGTTCTGTGTAATTAACTTCTGAACTTATTTTAAAGGAGGGGGTGGATGGAATAATCTCTCCTGATCTTGGGAGATAAGCGGTTTCACCAGTGTTTTTCTTGCCTGTTCACAAGGTCATTTCCAGCAGCTGCTCCATTGTAATTAGCCAAGCCAGTTTTTGTAGCTTCAACAACGGAAAAATTACAGGGGTCACTTGCTCAGACGTCTTAAATTTTAATAAATACGTGAAGATGCAGAAGACTGGCTGATGAAATACAACTTCTGCTAAAGAGACTGGCATATTGAGGAGGCTTGAGAAACCCCAAGAATCATCCCTGCAATGCAGGGCAGTCCTCGACTTACGACAGTTTGTTTAGTGACCATTGGAAGTTACAACGGCGCTGGAAAATGGTAACTTACGGCCGTTTTTCACACATATGATGCTAGCCCATAATAATTACAGTCATCTTCAGGACTTCCTCCTCACCGGTGGCAGAGGTAGTTCCTCAATGTACGATCACAATTTAGGCCAGACGTTTTGTTGCTAAACGAGACAATTGTTCAGTGAATTTTGCCCCATTTTACGACCTTTCTTGCCACAGTTGTTAAGTAAACGACTGCAGCTGTTAAGTTTGTGACTCCATTGTCAAGTGAATCTGGCTTCACCATTGATGCTACCCGTGGCAAAAAGTGATCACAGGATCCCGGGACTACGGCAACTGTTAAATAAATATGATGGTGATGATGATGATGATGATGATGATGATGATGATGATGATGATGATAATAATAATAATAATAATAATAATAATAATAATAATAATAATAATAATAATAATAATGATGATGTTGGAAGGGACCTTGTAGGTCATCTAGTCCAACCCCCTGCTCAAGCAGGAAACCCTACACCATTTCAGACAAGTGGCTGTCCAGTCTCTTCTTAAAAACTTCCAGTGTTGGAGCATTCACCACTTCTGGAGGCAGGTTGTTCCACTGGTTAATTGTTCTAACTGTCAGGAAGTTTCTCCTTAGTTCTAGGTTGACTCAGTTGCCAAGCTTTTGAATTTTGTTCACATGACTTTAGAGAGGCTGCAACCTCATATGTGTGAAAAACGACCATAAGTTACAATTTTCCAGCGCCGTTGTAACTTCCAATGGTCACTAAACAAACTGTCGTAAGTCGAGGACTGCCCTGCATTGCAGGGATAATTCTTGGGGTTTTTCAAGCCTCCTCAATATGCCAGTCTCTTTAGCAGAAGATGTATTTCATCAGCCAGTCTTCTGCATCTTCACGTATTTATTAAAATTTAAGACGTCTGAGCAAGTGACCCCTGTAATTTTTCCGTTGTTGAAGCTACATGGTAGCATCAAATTCTGGTTTATTAATAGAGATTGCACTTTCTTTGCAAAGAAGGACACAACTTGCACTCTCTTTTTATTTCTCTGCTTGCAAGCTTGGTAATGTCTATTCAGCCCTCGGTAGAAATGGAAGATGAGATAAACCAAGCAGGGTTTTATTGTGGAGAGCTTCAAAAGAGGGTGCAGAGATTTTGGAATAACAGAAACATTGTGTTAAAACATATTGTAAATCTGTTCACGTTAATAGAAGCCCAAATGGTTCTTTTCGTCCTGCCATCATGAGGCTTTAAGCCCTCAATTATGAATCTTGGCTTAGATTTTTTATTTCCAGCTCCTTCTCCTTGGAGCCGTTCCTGACAAAAGCATTCATCTTTTTTCATTTGCACAAGAGCAAATGTAAGAACTTCTGTGTATTCTTTCAGTTCCTCCGATAAAAAACACAGTAGCTTAACTTGACAAAAGCAGCCCAAATTGCTCTCTCAGACACAGGCAAGCGTTGCCGGGAGGTGCAATTTTAAAGGAAGAAAAAAGGTATGAGCAGTAGAGAAAAGACGTTATCTCTCTCCCTCTGAACCCCATTTCCACAACCATCTTAGCACCTTCCTGGCAGCATTTACTTCATCCTGTGAAATTAAACAGGACAGAATAATGGAGCTGGGTGAGACCTTGGAGGTCTTCTAGTCTAACCCCCTGATACCATATCAGACAGTTGGCTGTCCAGTCTCTACTTAAAAGCCTCCAGTGATGGAGTATCCACAACTTCTGAAGGCAAGCTGTTCAGATTCAGATTCAGATAACCTTTATTGTCATTTTTTTCCCCTGTGGGCACCACGGCACACATTAAAAATGAAATGTAGTTGCTTGCTCTCAAGTGTACACATGCATAACACACATTTAAAACATACTATGTACAACATAGGAGGGATGCGGTGGCTCAGTGGGTTAGGACGCTGAGCTTGTCGATCAGAAGGTCGGCAGTTTGGCGGGTCGAATCCCGAGTGCCGCGTAGCAGAGTGAGAGCCTGTTACTCGTCTCAGCTTCTGCCAACCTAGCAGTTTGAAAGCACGTAAAAATGCAAGTAGAAAAATAGGGACCACTACGGTGGGAAGGTAACAGCGTTCCGTGCGCCTCTGGCGTCTAGTCATGCCGGCCACATGACCACGGAGACGTCCTCGGACAAGCGCTGGCTCTTCGGCTTTGAAACGGAGATGAGCACCGGCCCCTAGAGTCGGAAACGACTAGCACGCATGTGCGGGGGAACCTTTACCTTTACCTTTATGTACAACATATATAGAGATCTACACCCTTACATATAAGTAACATATAAATATTAATCACTGTCCATCTTGATAATTATCCTGTGCCACTGCATAATTGTTCTCACTGTTAGGAAATTTCTCTGTAGTTCCAGGTTGCTTCTCTTCTTGTTTAGTTTCCATCCATTGCTTCTTGTCCTGCCTTCAGGTGCTTTGGAAAATAGATTAACCCCGCCCCCCGCCCCCTCTTCTTTGTGGCAGCCCCTCAAATATTGGAACACTTCTATCATGTACTCTTAGTCCTTCTTTTTGCTAGACTAGACATACCCAATTCCTGATTTAACCTTCAGTCCCCTAATCTTTGTTGCTCTTTTCTGCACTCTTTGCAGAGTCTCTACATCTTTTTTATAATACAGTGACCCAAACTAGGTGCAGTAGTCTAAGTGTGGTCTTACTAAGGTTTGGTGGGTCTGTTTTGGTTTTGTAGGAGCAGAACGGAATATAGTGGCTCGCTTGAGGTCACGCAAACATCCAAGGGCCATTCTTGTATTAATTTGTACCCTGCAGTATCAAGATGAAATAGTTGCTTTTAGCTCAGGTTATAAACCAACCTATAAGTACCAGCTCGAGATAATATGCTAAATATGCTAAATGTATATGCAGTCTAGAAAAGAACAGGTTGCAACCTTTTTCATTTCAAAATACGGCATTCTGCAAAGTGTAAATGTCACAATCCATAGGGATGCAATCTGGGAGAAATGCAGTCTTCTGAAGTGCCAGCCTGCAGAAGTTGCTAAATACTTGAAAAGTGTTGCTCTGATTAGCTATCAGGAGACTGGAAGATCATTATGGAACTGAATCTTAGGTGCGTTAGTACAGAAGATCCTCAACTTATGACCCCAATTGAGCTAAAAAAAATTCTGTTGCTAAGCGAGACAGTTGTTAAGTGAATTTTGCTCCATTTTACGAAGGTTCTGGACACAGTTAAGTGAGTCACTGCAATTGTTAAGTTAGTAACATGGTTATTAAGTGGATCTGACTCTTCCGTTGACTTTGATTGTCAGAAGGTTGCAAAAGGTGATCGCATGACCCCGGGACACTGCAACCGTCGTATATTATGAAACGGTTGTCAAGAATCTGAATTTTGACCACGTGACTATGGGGATGCTGCAAGTAAGTGTGTGAAAAAAGATCGTAAGTCACTTTTTCACTGCCCTTGTAACTTCGAATAGTTACTAAACGAACTGAGAGGACTGACTGTATTCTTCTCATAGTGACGAGGAAGGACGTTATGAGAAAAATGAACTCTTTTGAAGGAGTGCTGTGACAGCGAATCCTTACCTAAGTATGCTCCGTTAGTAGAAAAACTTCTGTGCTGGGTTCAAACTGTTGCTTTAGCCTTATTCTGTATTTAGCACCGGGCTAACTTAATTTCTTAATAATAACAAAGTGGGAAGGGACCTTGGAGGTCATCTAGTCCAACCCCCTGCTCAGGCAGGAAACCCTATAGCATTTCAGACAAATGGCTGTCCAGTCTCTTCTTAAAAACTTCCAGTGTTGGAGCACTCACCGCTTCTGGAGGCAGGTTGTTCCACTGGTTAATTGTTCTAACTGTCAGGAAGTTTCTCCTTAGTTCTAGGTTGCTTCTCTCCTTGACGAGTTTCCATCCGTTGCTTCTTGTCCTGCCTTCAGGCGCTTTGAAGAATAGCTTGACTCCCTCTTCTTTATGGCAACCCCTGAGATATTGGAATTCATCTTTGTTGCTTTTCTCTGTAGTCTTTCTAGAGTCTCAACATCTTTTTTACATCATGGTGACCAAAATTGGATGCAGCGTTCCAAGTATGGCCTTACCAAGGCATTGTAAAGTGGTATTAATACTTCATGTGATCTTGAATCTTGAATAAAGTTTCAGACATCATCTCCAGTGGATTCATAGGGACTCCGATGTGGGCCCACAATTCAGTGCGTATTAGGGCCTGGTGCTGTAACTGAAAATGTTTTGTATATATGGTGTACACAAAGGATTTTGCAGTGTTTAAGGGAAAGAACCAGCCTTTTCTGTTGCCCCATTCTGGGAGAATTAAGCCGTTGGACGACTGTGGCTTTTAAGCACATTCTGTGGCACATATTTTCTAGGCATAGTGTTGAGAAAGAAAATTGTGCATACTGTTGAAATTCATTGGTACCTTCTTTGATTGCTTTCAAAACTTTTAGCTGCTTCTCAATTATAGTCGGCATCTAACAAATGAATTCTGATTTTATTGTTCTCGGGCACATAACTCTTCAGCCGGAAGAAGAGCCATCTGTGACTCAGATGCTTGCAGAACGTCTTTAAACAGCTAGAGTTGGCCCAATAAAAGAAAATCATTTTTCTCTAAATCTGCATCTCCCAGATGTTTCATAAAATGTCATAGGACAAAGGAGGTGTTCTCTCTCCCTTGTTGTGTCCACTGTCAGGGTGGCTCGTAGGCATCGTTTCCCGAACAACTCTTGTTTCCCACTGGATGGGAATTATGGTGACAGGAGGTGCCTTGCGTACCAACAGAATAAAATATTTGTAGCTCGGGGTTAAACTGCGGAGTCCTTGCTGCTCTCTGAGTTTGCTTGTTTGCTTGCAGACATTTCTTCATCCAACTAGGTAATGTCTTCAGAGATGTTGTGGTGGGGTCTTCAGAGAACATCTTCCGAGAGCATCAAGGACTCCACCAAGGACTTATTGTATCACATAAGAGAGCACTTCTAGGAGGTGTTTTCCAAACGGGCTTTTTCAGCAGGCAACTGGACTTTCTTTGTTTTCCCTTGAAGACGTTTTGCTTCTCATCCAAGAAGCTTCTTCAGTTCTGACTGAATGGTGGGGAATGGGAGGATCTATACCCCTTGCAGTCATCTGGTCATTAGCATTCTTTCTGAGTGTCACTGAGGCCACATGGAAGTTTATCTGTGCTCTCATGGTCACCTGAATAGTCAAATGGGCATGGATCCTTTATGGAATTGCTGAAAGGACTGTGTTATAAACAGGAGATAGGGGGTCTTGTATCCTCCCCCTCTGTTGAGAGAGGGCTGTTCAGTTTTAATCTAGATGGCCCCTTTGGCCTGTAGGTAGACATCTAGGAAATGGGGTACCTTAATTTGAGGGGAGGGTTATTCCTTTGGGAATACTATAGGACTCCAAACTTGGCAGCTTTTAAGACTTATGGACTTCAATTCCTCAGCCGATAATGCTGGCAAGTTGAGATCCACAAATCTTAACGTTTGCCAAGTGTGGAGACCCCTGAAATAAGAGGAGAACCATGCTGATATATGGTAGGGAAAGATCAGAAGAAGTCTCGTAACTCCTTTTGCAACTAATGTCATCAGATAATTCTCGTCTACCAGCACCAAACTCGGTTCCCTCATTCTGTTCTCCTTGATTGGACTTTGGGTCCAATCAGAGAGGTGAAATAATAAATTACGACGATAGCATTCATTCAGCAGCGCTCCAGCCAGAGATTTTTCAAAGTCTATTAGGGCAGGCAGAAAATGCTTTTGCAGCTTTTGAATGTTAAGATCGATTTGCAAAATTGGAACAAGACAAGTGTGTCCAGAGCCTGGTTGCTTTCCCGTTTAAAAAGTTGCTGCTTATTTCAATCTGCATTCCATTTTCCCTCTAATTAGGGAACATGATAAGTTCAAAGCCAGCTCTATTCATTTCTGTGTTGTGACAAAAACAGGCTGAAAGGAAGAGTGAACTGCTGGGAAAAGTGAGAGAGAGAGAGAGAGAGAGAGAGAGAGAGAGAGAGAGAGAGAGAGAGAGAGAGAGAGAGAGAGAGAATTCTCTCCCCACCCTTTTCCACCCCTGCCAAGTTTGAAAAGGCCAGAGCCTGAGAAATCCTGAAAAATTAATGGGGTCTCGGTAAGTTTTGCACACTTGCCGGTGACCTCTCCTCTCCCAAGCCCACCATGGGTCACAAATGAAAACTTGGTAGCACAATAGCTGCACAGTGGCTGTGCTTTTGTATGTAAATATGACCTAAAGCGGTGCAGGGAGCTGGTGGCCCATTGTGGCAGCCGCCGGTGTGATTTCAAAAAGGCGCACTCGGTTGGGCCCTTTCAGAGTGCACAGAGAGATACCGCAAATGTCATCAGCAGGGTTCTTCCCTTGGCAGGCCCCCGGATCCTCCTGCCATCTTCCTCCGCCATAAAAACATAATCAGACTCACTGCTAAATAATGTAAAAGTTGCCTCTGAGGGGTTGAAGGGACAGCCAGACAAAGAATGGGGTTCTTTGGCCTTTTGAAAGCACCCTTGGCTGCCCCCCCCTCCCACTGATGACCCCCCACAGCTTTTCCCTCCTTCCCCTCTCCACCGCCACCCCTTTTTTCTTTTGAAAATATTTTGCAAGCATCCCACTGAGTTCTGAACTCATAATGGTCTGCATTTTCCCATTATAGAGAAGGTGGGGGTTTCTTTCTTCTTTCTTTCCTTTTATTGCTGAATTTTTCCAGTGACTGGGCAACTTGAGTTTCCAGTCTCCTGTTAATGATGAATCAAATCTCAAATTGTAAGAGCTCAGATAATACGGATGGAGTTGTGTTTTCCTGTTTGGTTTCCAAAAGCAGAATGTGTGTGTGTGTTTGTACTTGGGGGGGGGGGAAATGCTAAGACCTTCCTTCCTTCCTTCCTTCCTTCCTTCCTTCCTTCCTTCCTTCCTTCCTTCCTTCCTTCCTTCCTTCCTTCCTTCCTTCCTTCCTTCCTTCCTTCCTTCCTTCCTGGATTCAGCACATGGTAGTACGGGTGGATCTTGCTTAGAGACCATTTGATGTTGTGATGGTGCTGAACAAGAAGATCACCACAGCCACTGTCAAAGATTGTGATTCAGATGCTTACTATTGACTTTTGGTTGGTTCAGAAAATTATCAGATTATTCAAGTTCTTATATAACCTTGCTAACTGCATAAAATATCTCTGTTAATGGTACGGTTATATTTCTTTACCAGATACAGAACATAACAGAAACTTTATTTCAGTCACCAACCAATAAAATACATTCTATAAAGCAAAGCAAAATTATCCTGTAACGCCGATAAGTGTTGGCAGTCATTGATGGGGTGAAGCTTATACACAATATAACAACATTTAGAGCCTTGGTGGAGCAGTGGGCTAATGCCTCCTTAAGTAACACCAGCTGCCTGCAATTAGTGCAGGTTCGCATCCCACCAGGCTCAAGGTTGACTCAGCCTTCCATCCTTCCCAGGTAGGTAAAATGAGGACCCAGATTGTTGGGGGCAATTAAGCTGACTAGGGGGGGGAAAGCCCTAATAAAGCAGGCATATACATAGAATGAAGGCTATTGCTAAGCACATTGATTTGTGCTTTAGATTGTAAGCCGCCCTGAGTCTTTGGAGAAGGGCGGGATATAAATAGGAATAAAAACAAAAAACAACAAAAAAAACATTTTGTTAATTCTAGAGACATAAATTTATCTTGGTTGTTTAACAGATAATACAAATAAAAGTTAACAGTCTGCCCCAGAAATTTAACTAAAAATAAAGGAGGGGGGGGTTAATCAACTGCAGAACTGAAAATACAAACGAACCTGAATAATGGGATCTGCAGCCCCTGAATCACAGAAGCAATATCTGGTTTTGTAGAGGATTTTTTTTTAATTCCCTTGCAAAACAGCTGTGAGAAGAGCATTACGTTGGGCTAGAGATAAAGCTTTTCTGAATTGGGGGAACTGTAACATTTATTTCTTTATTTTATTAGATTTCTTTTTTAACCCCACCTTTATTGCGTTGTAAGTAAGTCAAGGCAGCAAACAACATCAGGTTGAGGAAGACTAGGCTGCGTCAATGCAGTAGAGGTAGTCCTCGACTTATAACCACCACCAGAACCAGAATTTCCATTGCTAAGCAAGATGGTTGTTAAGTGAATTCCACGTGATTTTATGACCTTTTTTTGCCACTGCTGTTAACCTGGTGGCCATTGAGTAAATCTGGCTTCCCCCCTCGACTTTGCTTGTGGGAAGCTGCCTGGGGAAGGTCAAAGCTGGTGATCCGTGACCCAGAGATGCTGCAATTGTCACAAATACACCCTAGTTGCCAAGTGCTTGAATTTTGGTTGCACGACTGTGGGGTTGCAGCCACGGCTTGAAATGCAAGGACTGGTTTCTAAGTCACTTTTTTCAGTGTCACTGTGACTTTGAATGGTTGCTTAAAAAAAATGGATGCATGTTGAACGCTACCTCTAGGTACCGTGTTTTCCCCAAAATAAGACTCAACCGGAAAATAAGCCCTAGCGTGATTATTCAGGACACTTGTAATATAAGCCCCACCCCCAAAATAAGCCCCAGTTAAGATCGTCAGCCAGACGGACGCATTTGGTACCATATTTTCCCCGAATATAAGCCCTAACCGGAAAATAAGCCCTAATGAGACTTTAGGAGCAAAAATTAAGATAAGACCCCAGTCTTATTTTCGGGGAAATACGGTAGTAAACTCGTTCAGCTGGCTGTTTCGTCTATAAGTGTAAAGAGTTATATAAATCACAGGTTTGTAATAACTGCAGGGGGTTATTTTTTCTTTTTTCCTGTGTAATTGGTGAGCTATCTCTGACTTCACTGGAGATTTTCTGGTTCAGGGCTAATTGCAAAAAAATGGGCTTGTTTCACTTTCCATGGTAGGGCTAAGAATTTTTTTGATTAGACATTTAGAAGAGATTCCCTTTGGGAAGAATATTGGAGAATTCTTCCATTGATATCTGAGATGCTCTTTGAAACTCTACCCAAGAAAACTAATTATTCTTCCTAACTGCTTTACTCTTTCAAATCTTTTGTTGTAATGGAGATTTAGACTCCATCACCATTCAGCTATTATTTCTGTGTAAACAGGAGTCATGGCCTATTGCGCCAAGCAAACAGTCAATTATTTTCCATTACCTTTGGCTGCAGATAACGAAAGGTGTAAGGGAATGAGCACAGCAGGGTCTTGGTGTTTCATTGGTTTGTGTTCTACTCAATAATAATAATAATGATACTTGTGGTTAGAAAGGGTTAAATATCCTTGAATGCTCAGCTGCATTTTGATGTGATGATCTAAGGGGGCTGTCTGTAACTGGGGTCAGGACGATTTTGACTCCCAGGTAAGTGTCTTGAATTAATGTCAGTCATTAACATGACACCTGAAGTTAAACCTTCCATTTGTACAGCTATGCCAGCAATAAGGATCTTTCTTAGCTCACTAGGGATAGAGTATCTTTTCCAGAAGATAGCACTTAGACTTACATACTGCCCCATAATGCTTTATAGCCTTCTCTAAGCGGTTTACAGAGTCAGCCTATTGCCTCCCCAACAATCTGGATCCTCATTATACCGACTAAAGAAGGATGGAATGCTAGGTCAACCATGAGCTGGTCAGGATCGAACTGCTGGCAGATGGCCGAATTAGCCTGCAACCTTGCCTAGCTCACATTTCTGGTGAACTGTTTACCTTAGTGAAATACTTGTCAACCTTTGCAACTTTAAGATGTCTGGACTTCATCTCCCAGAATTCCTCAGCCAGTCCTGCTGGCTGTGAAGTTCTGGGAGCTGAAGTTCATGCATCTTAAAATTGCCAAGGTTGACTCAGTGTAACAAAACTGACTTTTGGACCGACTACTTATCTCTGAGTCATCTTCCTATGTTTGTATTTTAAATTATACATTACAGTTGGGTAATAATTTTAGCTGGATTAACTAAAACAAATAAAGAAGAATGTGAAAGCCTTAGACCCCATCAGGCAAAAAGACTGGAATTGGAGAGAAAGAAGCACAACAGTCAGTACCCCAAGACTGAGCATAATTCTTGATAATGATGATGATGATGATGTTGTTCATTCAGTCATGTCCAACTCTTGATGATTCTCTGGGCCAGATCTCTACATCTTCCAACCTTGCACTACTTCTTTGAATTTTTCTGCGCTCATTCTGGTGTCAGCTTTGATGGTGTCCAGCCACTGTATTTTTTGATGGCCTGCTTTCCTTTTACTGCTAACTTTTCCAAACGTAATTGCTTTTTTCACTGAATTCCCCACACAAGAAAGACATGGCCCAAAAAAGGGATACACAGTTTTGTGATTTTATTTTGGACGGATTCCAGCTTTGGGGCAAGTCACAGAGAAGCAACCTTGTCAACTATTTTGGTTTCTCTTCAGTTTTTAGAACTTGAGAATGTGGACAGGATGTATGGACAGATTATTTAGCTAAGTGGGTGTCATCTGTCTGTATCGATCTGTAGTATACAGTGCCTTGAGCTCTGTCTTTTATGCCAAGATATATAGAAGGATATATATGAAAGCTATGTGTGTGGGGGGGGGGGAGTCCATTCTGAAAAATTTCAACAAATTCATGTGGAAAAATACCAAAATGAAGACCTCTAGCAAGAATCAAAAAGCAATGGATAAGATGATGGCACTCAAGGAAGAAATGAGAAAAATATGAAGCCTTATCAGGAATTCTAAAATTGTATTGAAGCTGTAGTAAATTGCATCGTATAGAACCCATGATAGGCTTTCTGATTTGATTTAATTTTTGGCACTCAAAGCTAACCTGGCCAGCAAAACTTTGAGTGTGGTATGTAGGTAATCCAAACATTTCAATGAAGAGGCCTGCAGATCATAAGCTATAAGCAGTGCCTGGCTTTGTGCTCTGTTTCTTTTCTCTAACATAGTGAAGTATCTTCCAGAAGATATTAATAAACTTAAATCAGAGAGCGATGTCTTCTCTGGTTTGAAACCTTCAAAGGAGGTGAGTCCCCATCACACTGCCACAGGCAAGGCTGAAATTTTGGAGGATTTTTCTTTTTCAACTGAAACAGTCCTCTTTTTAGAGATCAGATTAAAATTGACATCTTTGTCTCTGCTTCCCAGTGCCAGGATACAGAAGCGGACCTTTATTTTTAAGCCAGTATCTCAGTCATCCAGATCCTGGTTGCTTTTTCAAAAAGCAACTGTTTTTCCTTGAAGACGTTTCGCTCGTCAGCCAAGAAGCTTCTTCAATTCTGATTGAATTTATTTTTATTTATTTATTTTAATTCCATTTATATCCCGCCCTTCTCCGAAGACTCAGGGCGGCTTACAAGCTTAGCAGTAGCCTTCATTCTATGTATATGCCTGCTTATTAGGGCTTTCACACACACCCCAAGCGGCATTATTACAAAGTCAGCTTAATTGCCCCCAACAATCTGGGTCCTCATTTTACCTACCTCGGAAGGATGGAAGGCTGAGTCAACCTTGAGCCTGGTGGGATGCGAACGTGCACTAATTGCAGGCAGCTGGTGTTACTTAAGGAGGCATTAGCCCACTGCTCCACCAAGGCTCCAAGGTGGATTGGAAGGATTTATTTATATTCCTTGCAGTCCTCTGGTCGTTAGCACTCTTTCTGAGAGTCGTTGAAGCCACTTGGAGTTGTACCTGCGCCCTCACAGATTTGCACTACCTGAAAGCGCAAATGGGTGTGGAACCTGTTTGGAAGTGCTGAAAGGACTGTGTTGTAGAAAGGACAGTGTCGTATCCCTCCCCCTCTGTTGAGAGAGGGCTGTTTGGTCTTAATGTAGATGGCCTCTTTGACCCCTCTTTCAAACAAGTGTCCTCTCTGTCCAGAATGTGGACTTTTAGGCTTGGGGACTGCTACTTGTATTCCAGCTTTAAAAACCATACTGGATCAGACACGAGACGTTGGCCATTTAGCATCCTTTTTTCAAAAAATGCCCACCGTCTCTTGTTGTTTTTTTTCCAGCACAGTCACTATGTGCTCTGTGAAAAGACTGACCTTGTCACCAGCTGCTGCTGTCACAGATGCTGTCTGCTTCATCTGAGCTGATTGTGAAAAGCAGTGTAACTTTAAAAATTAGCTTTTGAGCTTCTTTTTCCTGTTTTCCTTCCCATCTTTGTTCCTTGTGTCTGGCAGTATTTAAATTGTACGTTTGGGTGCAGGAAGAGCCTTTATTACTGAACTTAAGTTGCTAAAGGGGACTTTTAAATTGAAAAGCGAGCAGCCTTTAAATGAAACATCTATTTATCGTTGCAATGCTTTAAATAAAATAATAACTATCATTGCAACGTGTGGTTATGAATGTGAGACACACATTCCCAAGAAACACAAAGAAACTAACCGAGGTATAGAAGAGAAGGAAGATGGGGTTATTTATTTGTTTGGTTGGTTTATTTCACATGAATGTCAAAGTGACTCTGGGCATCTTACACTTTAAAAGTAAAAATGATTGGGGAAAAACCTGAAATAACACTACGGTGACATGGGCTCTCTAACTACTTTTTCCCCAAGGCCTGGGAGTTTTAAAGACTTCTGGAACTTTCTTAGGATGTGAAATGCCTGGAATTCTGAGAGAAATACAAGCAGGTTTCAGTTAATGATTCCCACAAAATGGATCCATTATCTCAGGGGTGTCAAACTCAATTTCATTGAGGGCCGCATCAGCATTGCAGTTGCCCTCAAGGGGCTGGGTGGGCGTGGCCTACTGGGTGGGTGTGGCCTACTGGGTGGGCGTGGCTAGAGTGCGTATGGCCTACTGGGTGGGCATGGCCAGCTCTACATCATTCGCATCAAGGGTGCCTATGGGGGCCTGGGCAGGAGTGGGACAGATCGGAGGGTCTCTGGCAGGAGGAGGGTGTTGGATAGCGTGGGCTGGACCGTGAGGGAACAGATGACAGCCAGAGGTTCAGTAACTCAGCTTTATTGTGGTAGACACATTGCGCAGCCCCTTTTAGCCCTTTAAATACTCTGGCCGGCAAGCTCTTAACCAATCGTTTGCGTTGGAATGTCCCGCCAAAAGCTGGCCGGCCAATCCGAGCGTATGCTGACGCCACCTGCTGTTGCCGGGCGCCGAGCTGTCAAATACCTATAACTATGTACACAACAGAGGGTCTCTAGGCCAGGGCCAAGGCAGTGGGGGCAGTTCCCTCACTGTTTCCAGGATGGCTTTGCGGGCCACATGAAACCACTTCACGGGCCGGATACGGCCCCCGGGCCTTGTGTTTGACATGTCTGCATCTGAATTCACACTATTTGAAGTGATATTTCTATGTGTGATGGAATGTAGTCTGGATTCCCAGGAGGGGGAGGGTGTTTTCCAGAGGAGTAAGAGGCAGCTTAGCTCAGATAATTTGTGCGAAATGAAGACCCAGATTTTGAGGGCAATATGCTGACTCTGTAAGTCGCCTAGAGAGGGCTATAAAAGCACTATGAAGCGGTATATAAATCTTGAGTGCTATTGCTATTGGTATATATATATATATTTATGGTAGATAGTACAGATAGTCCTTGACTTACAACAGTTCATACTGACTATTCAAAATTACAACGGTGCTGAAAAAGATGACTTATCACCATTTTTCACAATTAGGACCATTGCAGCATCCCCATGGTCATGTGTTCAAAATTCAGACCCTTAGCAACTGACTCATACTTACGATGGTTGCAGTGTCCAGGTCTCATGTGATCCCCTTTCGTTACCTTCCGACGAGCACAGTCAATGGGGAAGCCAGATTCACTTAACTCCCATGTCACTAACTTAACAACTGCAGCGATTCACTTAACAAACTGTGTCAAGAAAGATAGTAAAATGGGACAAAAGTCACTTAACAATGGAAATTTTGGGGCTAATTGTGGTCCTAAGTCGAAGACTACCTGTAGAGTGTTTCGGTTTGGCAAGATTCTGTGTGCCAAACCGTGTGGAACAATAAAGAAGTCTGCTTGGAAGAATCACCACATGTCTTTCTTGGTTTTTGGAGCCTCCACTATCGTAATTGGATGTAGTTTGACAGGAATAGGCAGTGTCAAATTTTAAACACATTTTTATAGGTATATAAAGGATAAAAAGAATATACTTAGAAATTAAAATTATGGTTAACAAAGTCACAGAGGAGTTACAGAAAGCAAAGTAAAAACAAAAAACAAAAAATCTAAATATCATTCCTAAAGGTAAGCTTGGACTGACAAAAACGTATTCATTGTCTCTCAAAGCACTTTAGCAACATAGACTCAACTGTTTTCCTTTAAACCTTCATACATATGCTGGTAGGCGCAGCATGTGATGCTTTATCCACATCTCAGCAAATTTGCATGCTTCGATCAAGGTTAGTGTCAGCATCCATAATTATTTGTTTCACGAATTCTACAGCTTGAAAGCTATTTTCAGATTCCTTGTGAGTGAACTCCTTCAGTTGCACGCTAGTTGTTTTGTCTGATGGAATCTTCCTTTTTCCCATTCTGCACACACAAAGATTAAAGGTAAAGGTAAAGGTTCCCCCGCACATGCGTGCTAGTCGTTTCCGACTCTAGGGGCCGGTGCTCATCTCCGTTTCAAAGCCGAAGAGCCAGCGTTTGTCCGAGGACGTCTCCGTGGTCATGTGGCCGACATGACTAGACGCCAAAGGCGCACGGAACGCTGTTACCTTCCCACCGCAGTGGTCCCTATTTTTCTACTTGCATTTTTACGTGCTTTCGAACTGCTAGGTGGGCAGAAGCTGGGACGAGTAACAGACGCTCACTCTGTTACGCGGCACTCGGGATTCGACCCACCAAACTGCCGACCTTCTGATCGACAAGCTCAGCGTCCTAACCCACTGAGCCACCGCGTCCCTTACACAAAGATTAACAACGTCTAAAAGCCCAACCTCAACTATGCTTATCCGCTGGCATCAACTGCATGCCTGATAGCCTTACATTAACTGAATTTTGGTTGCATTAAACATGACCTGGTATCAATTTATGATTCATATACTAAATCAAATGTCCCATTATTCAAACTCATACTTATTGTGAACCTTTTGTACTGTTTCAGATTAGAATAAGAGACTTTTGTACTTGGTGGGTTTGGGTGCAGTGGGAATGAGGTGGTGGTAATAAACAACTGTGTTTCCCTGAAAATAAGACTGGGTCTTTTTTTTTTTTGGCCTCCAAAAGAGGCACCAGGTCTTTTTTTGGGGTGTGAGTGTCTTTTTTACTCATCTCCTGCATCGACAACCTTTCCCAGCTGGTCCACTTCTTCTGCAGCGGAAGGAGCAGCTTCATTCTGCAGCTGCATTCTGGTCTGCATTCCCAGCCAGGCCTTTCCAGAATGCCTCTGCAGCCAAGTACCAAGCTATGGATTCAATAGCTCAGTTCTCAGCTGTAGTGGCCTTTCCAGAAATGCAGGCCTGGCTGCAGAAGAAGCCTCAGAAGTAGAAGTGGGCTGGCGAGGAGAGGCCTGGCTGCAATGTAAGTGGGTGTGGGGCACATGGGGGCAGATCCACACCCCCACCCCACCTTGATTTTTTAGTGTGTGCTTCACCCCGAAGAGCCAGCGCTTGTCCGAGGACGTCTCCGTGGTCATGTGGCCGGCATGACTAGACGCAGGAAACGCTGTTACCTTCCCACCGTAGTGGTCCCTATTTTTCTACTTGCATTTTTACATGCTTTCGAACTGCTAGGTTGGCAGAAGCTGGGACGAGTAACAGGCTCTCACTCTGTTACGCGGCACTCGGGATTCGACCCGCCAAACTGCCGACCTTCTGATCGACAAGCTCAGCGTCCTAACCCACTGAGCCACCGCGTCCCAGGGCTTATATTAGGCCCACCCTAAAAATCCAGCTAGGGCTTATTTTCGGGGTAGGCCTTACTTTTTCAGGGAAGCAGCTTTTGGCACTGGTTTGCTCCCCCCCAAGTTTGTTTCCATTTAGTTTCTGAACGTTTCGGTACCAGACTAAGTAACACCTTCAGCGGGATTTTCTTGTCCTATTTCACTTAGTATAAATGTCGTGTGTGGTCAGTTGGTCGTGTGATTGATTGTTCGTTTGGAGTTACATTTAAATTCTGAGCAGCTGATTGGTTCTCTTGTTGATTGGCAGTTCGAATGGTCTGGTTTCTTACATATTCATACGCTGGATCCAGATCAAAATGCTTATTAATTGTTCCAGACGAACAACCAGTCGCACGACCGACTGACCACACTGGCACACAAGACATTTATTTATAAGCTAAGGAAAACAGGACAAGAAAATCCTGCTGAGGATGTTACCTAGTCTGGGAGCGAAATGTTCGGAAACTAAATGGAAAGGAGCTTGGAGAGCAAACGGCTGCCAAAATCTTAAAAACCCGAGTTACAGGTACGCTGTCTTCTACTATTTCAAAGCTAAGAAGTAGTCTTCAACATAGGGTCACCATTGGGACCAGAATTTCTGTTGCTAAGCAACATCATGTCCGATTTTACGACCTTGTTTCGCTGTGGTGGTTAAGCAAACCGCCGCAGTGGTTATGCGAATCACACAGTTGTTTAAATTCATCCGACTTCCCCCACTGACTTTGCTTGTTGGAAACCAGCTGGGAAGGTTGCAAATGGCAGTCACATGATTCTGGGACACTGCAACTGTCCTAAACAGGTAGTTGAGGTAGTCCTTGGCTTATCGGGGTAGTCCTTGACTTACGACCACAACTGAGCCCCAGATTTCTGTGGCTAAGGGAGACAAGTTGTTGAGTTTTGGCCCATTTTATAACCTTCTTGCAACAGTTGTTAAGTGAATCCCTGCACTTGTTAAATTAGTAACATGGTTGTTAAGTGACTCTGGCTTCCCCATTGATGTTGCTTGTCGGAAAGTTGCAAAAGGTGATTTACCTGACCCCCAGGACGCTGCAACCGTCGTCATACATAGGAGTCACTTGCCAAGTGTCTGAATTTTGATCACGTGACCGTGGGGGTGCTGCAACGGTTGTAAATGTGAAAAAATGATCATAAGTCACTTTTTTCTATGATGTTATAACTTCAAATGGTCACTAAATGAAGTGTTGTAAGTCAAGGACTAAAGTGTACAAGCTGGTTGCCAAGCACCCAAATTTTGTTCATGTGATTGAGGGGGATGCCGAGATGCTCATAAATGCAAGGACCGGTCATAAAACTTTGTCCAGTGCTATTGTAAACAAATAGTATATAAAGTCAAAGGAGTACTTGTATTTGAGAAAAGTAGGAATCTTTTCTCTTAAACCTATTTCAGCTTTGCCTTTCTCCCACGCCTGCTGATGAAAGTTAATTTTAAGCAAGGGGTCAACATCCTGTGACTTGAGGGTCATGTGCAACTTTCTCGTCCTCAAAACAGCCATTTCCTGCCATCTTGAAACAGGAATCCCAAAGGTGCTTTTTTCAGGAGGCAATTGGACTATCTTGGGTTTTGTTTTGTTTTTTGAAGATGTTTCACTTCTCATTCTTTGCAGACAGCTGGTCATTTGCATTCTTTTAGAGCAGGGGTCCTCAGACTTGGCCCTTTTATGACTTGTGGACTTCAACTCCCAGAATTCCTCAGCCAGGCACGCTGGCTGAGGAATTCTGGGAGTTGAAGTCCACAAGTCATAAAAGGGCCAAGTTTGAAGATCCCTGTTTTAGAGTCAGCCTTGGGATGAACACCCTTCGAATGGTGTGGGAGTATGAAGGGATTTCTAGAAAAGATTGCAGACTAGAGGAACCCTTTGCGCTTTAGTTTGCGATTCAGACAACACGGGCTCATCCCCAACAGCCTGCGCCCGTCTTCAACAATGAAGGCACACAGGGCAGAAAACATCCTGCAGCCAAGAATGTTCCACACCCATTTGCACTACTCTGGTAACCCTGAAGACACAGGTAAACCTCCCAGTGGCCTCAACGACTCTCTAAAAGGAATGCAAATGACCAGCTGACTGCAAGGAATATAAATCCTTCCATTCCTCACCATCCCGTCATTGCTGAAGAAGCTTCTTGGATGAGAAGCGAAACATCTTCCAAAAAAAAACAAAACAAGTCCAGTTGCCTCCTGAAAAAGTACCTTTGGGACAACCTTAACCTGGATGATTGAGAATCTCCATAGACACTCGCAATAGGAAACACCAAACAGTAGTGAAAACCTTGAGCCGGCATGTCGTAATGAAAAAGAAAAAAACTTTTATCATTTCCCCGTACTATTCTACTCCCTGCCGTGGCCATTCCCACTTTATAATAATAATAATAATAATAATAAAAATAAATTGGAAGGGACCTTGGAGGTCATCTAGTCCAACCCCCTGCTCAGGCAGGAAACCCTATACCATTTCAGGCAAATGGCTGTCCAGTCTCTTCTTAAAAACCTCCAGCGTTGGAGCATTCACCACCTCTGGTTAGTTGTCCTAACTGTCAGGAAGTTTCTCCTTAGTTCTAGGTTGCTTCTCTCCTTGACTAGTTTCCATCCGTTGCTTCTTGTCCTGCTTTCAGGTGCTTTGGAGAATAGCTTGACTCCCTCTTCTTTGGGGCAGCCCCTGAGATATTGGAACACTGCTATCATGTCACCCCTCACCCTTCTCTTCATTAAACTACACATACCAAATTCCAGCAACTGTTCCCTATATGTTTTAGCCTCCAGCCCCCTAATCATCTTGGTTGCTCTTCTCTGTACCCTTTCTAGAGTCTCGACATCTTTTTTACATCGTGGTGACCAAAACTTTGGCCTACAGTTACGCAGAAACCGGCTTCCCCGTTCTTCAAATGCTTTTTCATGGAACCGAAAATGACTAAACGGTTTCTGCTTTTCAAGCAACAAAGAACATGCTGCCTCCATAGCGTAGGGCTGTTAGAAAATAACTTTTCCTTTTTATGTATAGTGTATTCCCAGCAGAGGCATTTATTTGAGAAACGAAATGCTTCTGGTTAGCTTCTGTATGGATTCAGTCCAGCTCGAAACCACTGCCATGAGTAAAATTCATTTGGCGGCGAAGGAAGTAAAAACAAATGTTTCCTGACATCGGGCACTTCTGCCCAAGGGCCTTTGGGAGCTATTTTCCTTCTTGTTTCTTTTTCTTTTCTAAAAATCTTTTTAAATTACTCTTGCATTACTCTTGAGTTCAGACTTGGCAGCCGAAGGCAGGGTAAATATTGAAACAATTTAATTGTTGGATGATATAGTGGAATTCCTCAGTATAGATCCAGGTACATAAAATATATTTATTACTGAAAGGTTATATATAAAAAAGTCTTCTCTCTGCCCTATATGTCATTCAAAGGGCAGGAAATTGCTTCATAACTTCTTTTGTGTTCCTGTTTAAAGATAAAGGGGGGGAAAATGAGCCAGCTTTGACTCCGAAGAGCTGGTGTATGCATGAATCTCTAAAAGCATTTGTGTCCGTTACAGGCAAGCAAAAGAACACCTTAGCTTTTGCCAACTCTGGGATTCACTTTTCCTGGAGGCTCACAAAGGTCCAACTCGTGATAACCCCAAAAGACGGTGGCCTTTTTTACAGCTGCGTTTTAAGTCAATCCAATACTGATAGTCCTCGATTTGCAACAGTTCATTTAGTGACCATTGGAAACTACAACGGCATTGGGGGGAAAGTGACTTAGGAACCGTTTTTCACACTTACGACCGTCGCAGCATCTCCACGCTCACGTGATCAAAATTCATCTGCTTAGCAACTGGCTCATATTTACGACGGTTGCAGTGTCCCTGGGTCATGAGATCTCCTTTTGCGACCTTCTGACAAGCCAAGTTAATGGGGATGCCAGATTCATTTTAACAGCTGTATTGCTAACTTAACAACTACAGTGATTCCCTTTACAGCTGTGGCAAAAACGGTTGTAAAATGGGGTAAAATTAAGTTAACGACTTTCTCGCTTAGCAACAGAAATTTTAGGCTCAGTTGTGGTCGTTAAGTTGAGGACTACCTGTATGTTAACTCGCCCTAGTGAGGCAGCCTATACTTTTTAAACCAGTGTTTAAAGTATTGGGGTAGTATTGAAGGTTGGGGGGGGGCTTCATATCAGCACACGAGTCCAGGGATGCCAGCTTGCAGATACGTACTTTTCAGAGCAAGCTTGGTCTAGTGGTGAAGGCAGCAGGATAAAACCTGGGAGACCATGAGTTCCAGTCCCGCTTTAGCTCTGAAAGCCGGTCTGGATCGATCACCAGGAGACTGTGAGTTCTAGTTCCGCCTTAGGCACGAAAACCTTCTGGGTGATTTTGGGCCAGTGACCAGAGGACTGTGAATTCAAGTCCTGCCTTAGGTATGAAAGCCAGCAGGGTGACATTGGACCAGTCTCTCTCCCTCAGCCTAACCCATTTCATAGGATTGTTGTGGGAAAAATAGGAAGAGAAAGGAATATTAGGGTGGTTTGTTGAACAGTTCTTAGGAATTCTCCCTGAACTCCAGCTGAGATCTGCATTCTTATTATTTAAATCTACTGTATTGTCCTGCCTCCTGAAACAACTTGAACAAGTCTTTTACACATGACAACCTTTCAGATACTTGAAGACAGCCATCTGTAGTCTTCTCCCCTCCAGAATAAACATCCTCTCTGCCTGCAACTGTTTCTCATAAAGTTTTTTTTTCCCCCTTCCTGGTCCTTTATCACCCCAGTTACTCTCTGTTGGACGTTGTCAGTGTCTCCAGCTTGTCAGGAGTCCTCGCTAAAATGTGGCGCCCTGAGCTGGATGCGCTATTTTAGATGTGGTTTTGCTAATATAAATTAGACAAAGGACAATGACTTCTGTTGATGTTGACACTGAGGTTCTTGTGATGCAGCCTAGCATTGTTTTTCTTTAATTCCTTTGCAGCCCTGTCTCTCACACACACACACACACACACACACACACACACACTGTGTTGGTTCATGTTCCACATGTGATCCACCAAGACACTCGAGATTCCTGTTGCATGGACTGCTGCCTCGTGTGGTCCCCACATCCTATTCTTCGGTGTGTGTTTTTTCCTACCCAAATATAAGGCTTGCTTGCATTTGTAGTTGTTGAAGTTCAGCTTCCTGGATTTTGCCTTTTGTTCCAGCTTTTCAAAATCCTCCTGTCCTGTTTTTTGATACTGTCTCTTTGCTATCTCCCGATCCTTTGAGTTGCCTACAGATTTGATAACAATATTTCCCAACCTGTCATTCACTTGTTAGGTAGGTTGGGCAGCCCGCGCTTCCTTTTTGTCCACCCTTCCTTTCATCGTAACGTGGTCCTGCTGACTTACCTTTCTGCTTGCTCTCACTTTTATTAACCTGGTTTTGTAGGAATGTACGCATTTGAGCTCATTACCAGGATCAGCCCAGAATCATTGTTCAGAAATTTGTGTCATGGTTGTTAAGCAAATCACCGCAGATGTTAAGTGAATCGTGTGGGTGTTCAGCGAATCCAACTCCCCACCCCGTTGACTTTGCTTGTCGGAATTTGGCAGGAGGGTCACAAATGACAATCACATGATGTCAGGATGCTGCAAACATCGTAAATACATGTTGATTGCCAAGCCCTTGAACTCTGATCATGTGACCATGAGGATGCTGCTACAGTTGTAACTGTACGATCAATCCTAAGTCACTTTTTCAATGTTGTAACTTTGAACAGATGCTAAACAAATTGTGGTGAGTCGAAGACTACCTGTATATTGGTCTGGAACCTGCTCATGGAGAATGAATCCAGCTGCAGAACAATTTCTGTTGTCCTTTAAAGGGTTTTTCGTGTCAATTTTTAAATGTGCAAAGTTTGCTATAGTACTTCCTGTTACATGGTGTCTGCCAGAAGCAGTAGACAATGATTTATACTTTTATGCTTGGAACAACTTTCAACAGGCTGAGAGTACAGACATATCCACGAGGACATTCTCTGGATCTAAGCTCCAGTAACCTAGCAAATGAGTGGGCCATACCTGTGCCGGTCCATATGTGCCACAATCATCTTCACATTAGCCACTCAGTATCTTTGGAAAGGATTTTATAGGTTGCCTTTCTGCTGGAGGACAGGGTTTTTTCCACTCCTCCATAAAATGTTTTTTAAAGACATCTTAAGACATCTTATTCTGTACTTTAAGAATAATAAAATAAAGTCAGTATGAATTGACAGCAAAGCATCAGCCAGAAGAAAAAATAATACAGATTTATAAAAAGATTGAAAGCTTAGGCAGGTTCTGTCTGGCATATTAATAGCAAAATGATATTATGTAGAATGTAGATGTAAAAATTCTACATGTCAAAAATGTAGAATGTAGAAAATGTCCTGCCTGGCATGTTAATAACAGAAGAACATGTACATCTTCCAGGGGAAAAGTATTGTAGCTCAGCGGTCCCCGAGCTTTCTGGCTTGGCAGACGTCTCTCTCTCTCTCTCTCTCTCTCTCTCTCTCTCTCTCTCTCTCTCTCTCTCTCTCTCTCTCTCTCTCTCTCTCTCTCTCTCTCTCTCTCTCTCTCTCTCTCTCTCTCTCTCCTCCCTCCCCCTCTCTCTCTCTCTTTCTCTCTCTTTCTCTCTCTCTCTCTCTCTCTCTCTCTCTCTCTCTGTGTGTGTGTGTGTGTGTGTGTGTGTGTGTTGGGGAGAGAAGATGGTTCTGTGGTAGTAGCAGGCACATGTGTGAGCGCATGCAACTCCATTTATGCAAGTAGCTGATGCGAGCGCCTGCCCCTTGCAGCAATGGAGCTGCACATATAAGTGTAAGCTCCCACTGCTTGTACAGATGAAACTGCACGTGTGAGTGTGAGCTCCCACTACTCGCGCAAATGGAGCTGCACATGTGTGAGCTACCAGTCCCTCCCAATGGAGCTGCACGCTGGAGTGCGACCACCTGCCGCTCACGCAAATGGAGCTGCATACGTGAGTGCGAGCGCCCGCCACTTGGGCAAATGGAGCTGCATACGTGAGTGCGAGCGCCCGCCACTTGGGCAAATGGAGCTGCATGCGTGAGTGCGAGTGCCCGTCACTTGGGCAAATGGAGCTGCATGTGTGAGTGCGAGTGCCCGTCACTTGGGCAAATGGAGCTTCACGTGCAAGTGTGAGCTCCCACTTTTCCCTCCAAATGGAGCTTCACATGCGAGTGCCTGCCACTCAGGCAAATGGAGCTGCGCATGCATGCTCGTCTGCCGCTTTTGCGGCCCAGTTCCGAACAGGCCACGGTCCAGTAGTGGGCCACGGCCTGGTGGTTGGGGACCCCTGTTGTAGCTAAAAACCTGGGCGTCCCTGGAAACAAGGTTTTAAGATATACTTAAGAAGCATCTGTTTGTCTCTTTTCTGCAATACTTGTCTTTTGAGTCATTCCCAATATAAATGTGCTAAATATAGTGTAACTCTTCACAACATTTCATAACAATCACATTCATTACAGAAACAACAAATTAATCAAGCTAATAACTTTATAGAATAATCAATTAATAGAGTGATTCTTAATCATTTATTTTAGTGGAATAAACAGCAGGACTATATTTGCAATTCATTTATAATATGTCAGCATTACATTTACAGCTGCTTGACTCAAAGTTGCAAAAAGTACTTTACGATTAAAAAGGTCATTTGATTCAGAGGGCCTAATAAAGTTTATTTCCCACTTGAGGGTTTATGTGAAATCATAGAAATCCATTATTAAGGTCTTTGTGAAGTTGATATGCTCTTTTTCCCCCCCAGAAATGTTCCTTCATCTGATTTTATTGTATACTAAAAACTTGAGAAATATTACCTATTTATCATCGCAAGTAAAATAAAGATGGTCCTTGACTTACAACCTTGGAAAACGTGGAAGAGCACTTTTTTAATTGAATCCAGGTTGACTGATTGGTCAGATGGAGATAGGGGGGATGTAGGCAGTATGTATAGTTGATCGGGGAAGGTAGAAGGCTGCAAGGTTAAAACCAGAGAACAGGGGATCAAAGAAAGAACCCATATATACGTATTTTTATACAAACACCAGGTCAAATGGGAGATTTGGAAAGCTTAATACTGGGGGAGAACATAGATACTGCAAGCCTTACAGAAACCTGTTTGAATGGAGTTATTCATTGGATCCACCTATCTTGAGATATATATTCTGTAGATGTTTGATGTTTGATGTTTATTTGATTTCTATACCGCCCTTCTCCCAAGGGACTCAGGGCGGTTCACAGGGCATATATAAATAGCAATACAAAAATTAAAAGAAAATTAAACCAATGCCAAATTAAAATACAACAATGATAGAATAATAAAAACCAATTAAAAAACCCATATTCCCCCATCAGGCCAGACCAGCTAATTCAAATAAGTGGGTCTTCAGCCCGCGACGGAAAGATCGAAGGTCCGATGCCATCCGGAGCTCAACCGGCAGTTGGTTCCATAATGCCGGAGCACCCACAGAGAAGGCCCTCCCCCTGGGGGCCACCAGTCGACATTCCCTGACCGGAGGCACCCTGAGGAGACCCTCTCTGTGGGCACGCACAGGGCGGAGGGGAGTTGACGCCGGCAGCAGGTGGTCCTCGAGGTATCCCGGACCCATGCCATGTAAGGACTTAAAGATCATAACCAAGACCTTGAACCTCACCCGGAAGACAACTGGTAACCAATGCAGCTCGCGGAGTAAAGGTGTAACATGGGAGTACCGGGAAACTCCCAAGACAACTCTCGCGGCCGCATTCTGTACCAGTTGGAGCCTCCGAGTAGTCTTCAAGGGAAGCCCCATGTAGAGAGCATTACAATAGTCTAGGCGAGAGGTCACGAGCGCATGAGTGACCGTACACAGGGCATCCCGGTCCAGATAGGATATGAAAGAGAAGAATATGCTGGAACATCAAGGGAGTTATAAAGTCCCCCAAACTAGGAATCACAAATAGAGCAGGTTCTTCTTCAGAGTTATTGTGGACATTTATACCAGAAATGTAATTCAATTTAGTACTGGGAATGTGCTCCTTCCTTCCCCAATCAGAAACTACGGCTAGGCTGTTCTGGATTTGCAAGTTGACATCAGACTAGCGCCTAAAAAAAACAGTAATAGCCTGGAGTGGGAGCTATTCATTCACTCATTCATTCATTCGAATTTTATGACTGCCCACTTTCTAAAACACAACTCTGGGTAGTTTACGATAATAATACCAGTACAAGCCACATCAATAATAATAATAATAATAATAATAATAATAATAATAATAATAATAATAATAATAATAATAATAATAATAATAATAATAATAATAATAATAATAATAATAATAATAAAAACAAAGATAACAAAACAAGATGTCTGACCTAGGCTCCCGTCTGGCAGAGGGACCTGGTCACCCAAAAGAGGGTGAGTAGACAGCTATCTGCAGACCCAACAAGGGTGGAGAAATAGGGTCGCTTTGCCACAAGGTAATTCACAGGAAAAGTTCTTATCTGTGTTTGGCTGGTTACACTTTTTTTTGCCCACCCTGTTCTAGGCATCTCTTGAGCCGCTTCATCTTTCAAGAACCCTCCACAGGGCTGTAAGAGATCTGCAGCCACAGAGAAGAATCCACATGGCTATTGTTGTATCCATGGCTCCTTGCCTTGTGCTGCAACAAGGGCCTCAGCTGAACCCTGTATCCGAAAACTCCTGAACTCCATCTAAAATCTCTTTAGGTCTGTCAAGTCACCTGGGGCGGGCCTATTGAATAGGTCCCACTCGCTGCAGGCTGTGGGAGATATAGAGAACTCTAAGGGCCAAGAGAGAGTGATATTAACACCTTTGAATATATTGTCATCTGGGGGTGGTTAGAAGTCCACCAGAACATCTGGAAGGCTCCAAATTTTGGCAAGCCATAAGAGCAGGAGGTGGCACAATTGCTCAGCTGTTAAAGACGAGGAGCTTGTCAGCTTTACCGCTGACAACACAAGTTTGAGACCCGAGTGCTGCACGATGGAGTGAGCTCCCGTTCCTCATCCAGCTCCTGCCCACCTAGCAGTTTGAAAGCATGCAAATGCGAGCAGATAAATAGGTACCACTTTGGTGGGAAGGTCACAGCGTTCTGTGTGCCTTTGGCGTACAGCCAGGCTGACCACATGACCACAGAAAAGTTGTCGGACAATGCTGGCTTCCTCTTCCAAGAAAGGGAGATGAGCACTGACACACACCCCCACCCCAAGTCAGGCACAACTGGATAGGGAAACCTTTACTTTTATAAGAGCAGGAACCAATGGCAGGTGAGGAATAATCTTCAATATTATATTTGCTCATGAAAGACACTATGAACTTTATCCTAAACAACTTATGCGAATAGAAAAGGAGTACGTAGATGAGCTTTGAAATGTCACTTCTCTGAGTCAAGATTTATATATAGGACCCCCGCTGGAGAATATGGGTATACAATTCCCAACATGACTAAAATATCCATATAATTAGTATTTTGAATCTATTTATGCGATCACTGAGGTCTTTAACATAAGAGTAGCCTAAAAATAAATCCCAAATACTTATTCAAAAGCTGGTGCATCATTTGGTAAGAAAGTCTGTAGTTTCAGGCGATTTGTGATTTCATTCTTAGGACCACTGACTGACCTGGATGGAAATTTCCTGGAGCATCGTAACTTTTTATGAGCTTGCATACATAATGGATGGATGATATTGAAAGAGTGAGGAACACGGACCAGACGTTTGCATGTAGTGGTCAGCCTTTTATCTTGACTGCAGTTTTTATTTTATCTGATTATTTGTATCCCACATTCATTATTTTTTTTAAACATTAACTCAAGGTGGCCAACATATCCAACACACCTTCTTCCTGTTTTCCCCACAAGGACAACCCTGTGAGATAAGTTGGGTTGAGAGAGAGTGACTGACCCAAAGTTATCCGGCTGGCTTTCATGCCTAAGACGGGATTAGAACTCAGGATCTTCTGCATTCTGCTTTCTTTCTGGTGTCTTAACAAGCTCTCCTTTCATTTCAGCAGTTGCTCTGCTGATTTTAAACAGTGTGCTCCTTCCTTCCTTCCTTCCTTTCTTCCTTCCTTCCTTCCTTCCTTCCTTCCTTCCTTCCTTCCTTCCTTCCTTCCTTCCTTCCTTCCTTCCTTCCTTCCCTCCCTCCCTCCCTCCCTCCCTCCCACAAAATGAATACATTTTATTTGAGCCTCTCTTTAATATTTCCAAAAACCATAAATATAATGGGGATCCCCCAAATGTAGGCCTCTTCTCTGAGGAGGGAATCACATCATTGCTATGCTTTGATGGAGAACCAAGGAGATGACCTTGGAGAAAGGCAGGAATGACCTTAAGCATGATTTAAGCCCAGGAAACTACAAAAGCATGAGAAAGAAGCTCAGACTCATTCCTCCCTGATTCACTCGAGTATAAGAGGAAGAGAGGGCACAGTTTGGTCAGGTTTTCAAGCCCTTATCAATAAAGCATAATTCTAGCCAGACATTAACATCTTTTTCTTGATCTAGCCTACCCCAAAGGGCTGACAGCTTTCCCATTGCTCAGAGGTCAAACATTTTAAACGAAAAAACAACCAAACGTCCACTGTGTTTCATCCGAGAGTTATAGCCAGAAAGAACATTTTTGGATAAATGAAACCTGGTTAAAATTCCTCTGAGGATCATCTAGAACTCAGCTTAGTTGTAAAAAAAAAAAATCCTATGTAATGTTTTTTTGTCTTTCTCTCTTATAGCCTATTCTACCCTGCAAGGCTGTCGCAAATCAGAACTGCCTTTTTTTGCAGTGGGGGTTGGCGGGTATGAGAAGAGTGAGACATAAAAAGAAACTGATTTGCAGAAGTATTTCCACGAGCTTCTGTCTCCCTGAAAAAGAGATACATCAGCAAATGTTTGTTTTGATTCCTGACAAATAAATAAGGAATTTAAGTCTCTAAGATAACATGTAATCTCTCTCTCTCCCTCTCTCCCCCCTCCCCTTTCCCCTTTTACCACTGATGTGTGTCTTCCCCAGACACAACTGATGCTTAATAGATTCAAAGGCTGGCAGGCTGGTGGAAAAACTGACTGCAAACAAGACAGTCTGCTCTTGAGTTTGACAACGGGGGATCAGGAATGAATTTGAAAATGGCCTTGATCAAAACCCAGTAAAACCTCTTCTCTTCTCTTCTCTTCTCTTCTCTTCTCTTCTCTTCTCTTCTCTTCTCTTCTCTTCTCTTCTCTTCTCTTCTCTTCTCTTCTCTTCTCTTCTCTTCTCTTCTCCTCTTCTCCTCTCCTCTCCTTTCCTTTCCTCTCCTCTCCTCTCCTCTCCCCTTCCCTTCCCTTCCCTTCCCTGCTCCGCTCCTCTTCTCTCCCTCTCTCCTTCTTCCCTTTCTCCTTTTCCATCCCTTCTCCTCCTTGTTGAGAGGCACCCAGCCTAGTAGGGAGAGGAATCAGTTAGCTTAGAATTACCGCACAAACCTTTAATGTGTATGTTGCCCAGAGTTGCTTTATGGTGTAATGGGCGGCAAATTAATTTAAAATAAATAAATAAAATAAAACAGCTAGGGCTGACACCCCCAAAGTTCTGTGGAGCTTTATCTATTTATTCCCAAGACTAGGCTGCCAACGCTTGGGGAAGATTCCTGCATTATAGGCAGAATTTAATAAAGCAGTTAGTTTGAACTTTGCATGTGTGGATTTGGCTGTTCATACCTGACCCTCCCCTCCCCTCCTTCTCCTCTTCCTCTCTCCCCTTTCCTCTCTTTCCCTTCCCCAGGATGTCCTTCTTTTATTTTAATAGTTCCTTGGTGGAGGCCACCTTTTTCTCACTTTGCATCTTGTATTTCTACTTTAGTAAATGTAGGTAGAAAATACTGAAGGTTTCCACTGTTATCCTCGAGAAGGTTATTAATTCCATCAGCTTCCTTGCTGGACATCTAGAGGTCGATCTAGAAAGCAGAGCTTAATTATTTGCAAAACCTTGAATGAATAGGAAGCTCTAATGGCCTTTTCTCACCGGAGAATTAAGAGTTCTCTCCATCCATCCATCCTCCAGTCAGCAGAAAACCGTAGCGGTATGAAACCTGCCATCCCTATTGCTGATCCCTATCTTGCCTGGGGTTCTCCTTGTTACTCCTTTGATCCATAGTAAGCTGAGGAGGCCAATAGATTTTCCACACCTTGAGGCTGCTCTTGGATGGGGTGGAAATTAAGGGAGGAACACCAGTAAGCTCAGGATGTCTTATGGCTAGCTCATTTGAGGGCTGGGTGTGCCGAAGGAACATCAGGATACAGATTTTGCTAGGACAGTGGTGGTGGCGAACCTATGGCACGCGTGCCAGAGGCGGCACTCAGAGCCCTCTCTGTTGGCACACGCGCCATCGCCGCCAGCAGCAGGTCCATCAGGCTGCCACCGCCACCCGGAGCAGGAGCCCCGCCCAACACAAAGGAGACGAAGCGGCCGAATAGCAAGCTCGAGTAGAGGTGGTAGAGCAGAGGTTACCAGCCATTGTTGATTGGTGGACTGGAAGAAAAGGGAGGGGGAAGCATTATACATGCGTGCATACATGCACGGGGCTGCGAGCAGGCACATGCTGCAAATGGGGCGGGGCTAGTGCCTGTGTGATACTAGTCCTGCCCCGTTCTTGCATGGTGCAGCGCCTTGTATCTGCACCCCGCAGTGCAGCGGCGGCCATTTTTGCGCCTTGCAGCACAGCGGCCCGTTTTTGCGCCCCCAGTTTTTGCATGCCAGGGGCAGCACTCAGAGGTGCCTCCCTGCCCCCGCCTGAGGGCACCACAATGCTGCTGTGACCCTGGCACTTTGCGATAAATAAGTGGGTTTTGGGTTGCGGTTTGGGCACTCGGTCTCTAAAAGGTTCGCCATCAGTGTGCTAGGATGTACCAGGGCTATGGTTAGGTGTAAGAGGAGAAACCCATCTGCCAGTTTGAGAATAGCTACTTAGGAGTGGGAAATGGTGACCCACCAGGAGAAGTTTCAACTCTCTCACTGACCCCATTTCCAAGAGATCTTCAGAAAGAGTCGTAATTACAAGTACAGGAAGTCCTCGATTTATGACCATTCAGTCAGTGACCATTTGAAGTTAAAACAGTACTGGAAAAAAGTACCGTTTTTCACACGACCGTTGCAGCATCCCCATGGTCACGTAAGCAAAATTCAGATGCTTGGCAACTTACTTGTATTTATGATGGCTGCAATGCCCCAGGGTCATGTGATCTCCTTCTGCAACCTTCTGACAAGGGAAGTATATGGGGAAGCCAGATTCTCTTATCAGCCATTTTACTGGTTCAACAACTGCTTAAAACAATGATTTGCTTAAGAGCTGCGGCAAGAAAGGTTGTAAAATGGGGCAAAATTCACTTATCAACTGTCTCGCTTAGCAACAGAAATTTTGAACTCAGTTGTGGTCATAAGTCAAAGATTACCTGTAGACCTTGGATTATGATCACATGTGGGACCAGAATTTCCATTGCTAAGCAAGGTGGTTGTTAAGCACGTCGCACTTGATTTTAGAATTTATTTATTTTTTTGCCACGGTTGTTAAGTAAATCACTGAATCTGTTAAATGATTCACATGGTTGTTAAATCAACCTGGCTTCTCCCATTGGCTTTGGTTGTTGGAAGCTGCCTGGGAAGGTTGCAAACGGCAGTCACATGACACAAGAGCGCTGCAACCGTCATAAATACATGCTAGTTGCTAAGCACCTGAATTTTGAGCACGTGACCACAGGGATGGTGCAACAGTTGCACAGTAAGTGTGAGGATTAGTTGTAAGTCACTTCAGATGGTTATAAGTTGAGGACTATTTGTAGTGTTCGCATTGTACACTTGTACAAGATTGGATCAGCGCAGATCTACAAATGAGGGTAAAATTATAGTGTAATGCCTCCTAAATCTTCCTTGAACTATTTTGTTGTTGTTAGCTGCAAAGTAGTGTCTGACCCATCGCGACCCTATGGACAACGTTCCTCCAGGCCTTCCTGTCCTCTACCATCTTCTGGAGTCCATTTAGGCTCACGCCTACTGCTTCAGTGACTCCATCCAGCCACCTCATTCTCTGTCGTCCCCTTCTTCTCTTGCCCTCAACCTTTCCCAGCATGAGGCTCTTCTCCAGTGAGTCCTTCCTTCTCATTAGGTGGCCAAAGTATTTGAGTTTCAGCTTCAGGATCTGGCCTTCTAAAGAGCAGTCAGAGTTGATCTCCTCTAGGACTGACCGGTTTGATCGCCTTGCAGTCCAAGGGACTCGCAGGAGTCTTCTCCAGCACCGTGGTTCATAAGGCCTCAAGTCTTTGGCGCTCAGCCTTTCTTATGGTCCTTGAACTATTGGTAGAAGTTTAATCTCTTAGATGTACTATTTCTTTTCCAGGTGATGTGTTAAGGGTATTACTATTCACAATATACTATATATTTGAGTCAGTGTGCATTAGATATTTCTGCAGATGCTTAAGCTTTAAGAAACCTCTTCAACTTTCCTGACTTGATGAAACGGAGCTGGTAGAGTTAGGAACTTCTTACTTGGATATCTGTTTGTGTGCTTGTGTGTGTGTGCTGTTGTTTGTAATCCTAGAGGTAGAGCAAAACAAATGACTGCTGAGCACTGTCATGAATTTACTGTAAAAGCTTCAAAATACTGTTCCCTACCTGACCTTGGCGTTCTCGATATTATATCAGAGTGATATACTTGTCTTTGCAGGAGGGAACATGAAAGAGTTTGGATCGCGCTAAGCACAAAAGACGGGGAAAGCTGTAGTTGTCAATTGTCAGTTGCATTTCGCCTTGTCATTTGTTTGGAATAGTGCCAAAAGAGTGCTTTTCCAACGATAACAGTACTTTTTCAAATGTACTTGTAGGCTTGAATGCAAGTTGTGTGATTATCTAAAGATAGGAGAACATTTGGTTTAAGAACCTACACTTGGCCAGAATTGTAAGACAGAAATTGCAGGAGATTTTTTTTTTAGGTAATAAGAACTGAAGATCTTTGCACTGGACTGGAAGTAAGCCTACAAAAGTCTTATCTTTTTATGGATTAAAACTGATGGGGTGTGCACACGATTAATGTCCTCCAAAAGAGGAGAGAACAGTTAATCCAACATTAGTTTGTTGCCGGCTGGGCAGAAAATCACAGGTCAGTTTCAAGGATCTTAAGAGTTGACCATAGTTAACTAACTCAGCTGCAATAAATGAGAGCTGACTATCCCCATAGAACTTGTTGACCTTGAGAACTCTTTTGATCAATCCAACTCTTCTCCTTTATAAAATGCATTCCCCCCCTCTCTTGAAGATCTCTGTGTAAAAGAAAGCTAGAGTCTTAACAAGTTGCTGTATAGTTAGAGGCATAGTTGGAAGCTGTATAAAGGGGGAGGATTCCTAAATGAGATCTCTCAAGGGCCTCACCATTATCTCACCATTTGGAATGGATCACCAGGAAGGTGAACAGGTTTGAAAAGTGTTTCTGGGTAGGGAACCTCCTAGAAACCAGAAGGCACCAAGGAAGCATTTTGTAGCCCGTGTAAGAGAAGATTCTCACACTGATAAGGTGGCTAGTAATTAAAACAGAGGTCCACAAACCCCCCCCTCCCACCCCCCACTCCTGGTCCATGGCCCAGTGTTGGGCCGCAGAAGTGGTGGTGGGCGAGTCCATGCATGCGCACACACGAAGTAAAAGAGGTACGCGTGTGCGCAAAACCAACCCCTCTCCCTCCCCCCCCCCCGCCACCTCCACCAGACTGCTGAGATGGAAAGGTTGGAGACAGCTGAGTTAAAGACTAAGTTCCAGTGAGACTTCTTAATCCAAGCTCAGAGAGAACCCTTCCATAGCTTTTCTTTTCTCGTTCTGATTGTTGCTGATGAGATCTGACAACTGTGTTCACTGTGAATTGTTGTTCATAAACATGTTAGCCGTCCTTCCTTCCTTCCTTCCTTCCTTCCTTCCTTCCTTCCTTCCTTCCTTCCTTCCTTCCTCCCTCCCTCCTCTTCCTTTCCACCCTCTCTCCCCCTCCCTCTTCTAGGCATCAAATACCAAAACAAATAGTCTGTCTTCCTTCCTTCCTTCCTTCCTTCCTTCCTTCCTTCCTTCCTTCCTTCCTTCCTTCCTTCCTTCCTTCCTTCCTTCCCTCCCTCCCTCCCTCCTCTTCCTTTCCACCCTCTCTCCCCCTCCCTCTTCTAGGCATCAAATACCAAAACAAATAGTCTGTCTTCCTTCCTTGCTTCCTTGCTTGCTTGCTTCCTTCCTTCCTTCCTTCCTTCCTTCCTTCCTTCCTTCCTTCCTTCCTTCCTTCCCTCCCTCCTCTTCCTTTCCACCCTCTCTCCCCCTCCCTCTTCTAGGCATCAAATACCAAAACAAATAGTCTTCCTTCCTTCCTTCCTTCCTTCCTTCCTTCCTTCCTTCCTTCCTTCCTTCCTTCCTTCCTTCCTTCCTTCCTTCCCTCCCTCCTCTTCCTTTCCACCCTCTCTCCCCCTCCCTCTTCTAGGCATCAAATACCAAAACAAATAGCCTTCCTTCCTTCCTTCCTTCCTTCCTTCCTTCCTTCCTTCCTTCCTTCCTTCCTTCCTTCCTTCCTTCCCTCCCTCCTCTTCCTTTCCACCCTCTCTCCCCCTCCCTCTTCTAGGCATCAAATACCAAAACAAATAGCCTTCCTTCCTTCCTTCCTTCCTTCCTTCCTTCCTTCCTTCCTTCCTTCCTTCCTTCCTTCCTTCCTTCCTTCCTTCCTTCCCTCCCTCCTCTTCCTTTCCACCCTCTCTCCCCCTCCCTCTTCTAGGCATCAAATACCAAAACAAATAGTCTTCCTTCCTTCCTTCCTTCCTTCCTTCCTTCCTTCCTTCCTTCCTTCCTTCCTTCCTTCCCTCCCTCCTCTTCCTTTCCACCCTCCCTCCCTCCCTCCCTCCCTCTTCCTTTCCACCCTCTCTCCCCCTCCCTCTTCTAGGCATCAAATACCAAAACAAATAGTCTTCCTTCCTTCCTTCCTTCCTTCCTTCCTTCCTTCCTTCCTTCCTTCCTTCCTTCCTTCCTTCCTTCCCTCCCTCCTCTTCCTTTCCACCCTCCCTCCCTCCCTCCCTCCCTCTTCCTTTCCACCCTCTCTCCCCCTCCCTCTTCTAGGCATCAAATACCAAAACAAATAGTCTTCCTTCCTTCCTTCCTTCCTTCCTTCCTTCCTTCCTTCCTTCCTTCCTTCCTTCCTTCCCTCCCTCCCTCCCTCCCTCCCTCCCTCCCTCCCTCCCTTTCCTCCCTCCCTCCCTCCCTCCCTCCCTTGGCATCAAATACCAAAACAAATTTGGATAGCTTCAAAATGAAAAAAATAAAAATAATGCCTCATAAAAAAGGAACAGTAATTCCCTGATCACATACCAGTCTCTGTGGCCAGTGCGCTTCCTGGCCCAGTTTGCTAACCCTGCTTTAATGGGATCCAAAGGAAGCTCATTTCAAAATGAGGAGAGGAGTGGGAGAACCAACCACACTGGGCATGTTTCATGACAATGAGGCTGTGCTTGCAGTTGTTACTTGAAACCACGGTGGGTTTCGGAAAGCAAAGATTGTACCTTGTTTATCATCCATGAAAGAAGACTAATGCCTTGTAGTTTTCTCTGGTGTCCTCCGGATGTATCTGAGTTACAAATAGTAACATGGTTGCTAAGCGAATCTGGCTTCCCCATTCACTTTGCTTGTCAGAAGGTTGCAAAAGGGGATCACGTGACTTCAGGACGTGGCAATCATCACAAATATGAGTTATTTGCCAAACATCTGAATTTTGATCACGTGACCACGGAAATGCTGCAATGGTTGTAAGTGTAAAAAACAATCACAAATCACTGTGAGAACAATAAACCAGTGGAATAGCTTGCCTTCACAAGTTGTGGGTGCTTCATCACTGGAGGTTTTTAAGAAAAGACTGGACAGCCACCCGTCTGAAACGTTGCTTGAGCAGGGGGTTGGACTAGAAGACCTCTCAGGTCCCTTCCAGCTCTATTCTGATTGATTGAAATCTGACAACCCCCAAACATCATGCAGTCTATTGCTGTGGATCAGGGGTCTCCAACCTTGGCAACCTTAAGACATGGTGGCTGAGGGATTCTGGGAGTTAAAGTCTACAGGTTTTAAAGTTGCTAAGGTTGGAGACCCCTGCTATGGATCACATTAGTTGTGGGCCCTTGTCTGGCCAATTCAGGAAATTTATGAGTGCAGTAATGTGCCCGTAGGGATTTGGGAGTTGAAAGTTGTATCAGAGTGCACTAGAGGAGATACAAACAGCTGGTTGCATTTTCCCAGTGAGGTTTGTGCAGTGGAGATGACATGTCCTGTATAGGGAAAGGGTAAAAAGCCCACAGATCTTTAGAACGTAATAGAAGTTGTGACTGCTCCAACACTGGAAGTTTTTAAGAAGAGACTGGACAGTCATTTGTCTGAAATGGTATAAAGTTTCCAGCCTGAGCAGGGGTTGGACAAAAAGACCTCAAGTATCCCTTACAACTCTATTATTATTATTGTTATCATTATCATTATTAATCATTGCACAGTCAGCCAGATTTTCAGACTGGATTTAGCATTTTTATCTATCGAGTCCTTACCAAGGACCTGGGATAGGCAGATGTGGATGTTTGATGGTATTATAGACATCGTCGCAGGATGGAAACAGTTCCTAGTAAGGCCGCCTTTTGCAATTGACTAATGGCGAATTTGTCAATGCCGATAGTGTCCAAGTGGTGCTCAATTGTTTTGGGATTGCACCCAAGGCACCTATTACTATTGGTACCACCCTTGCTTGCCTTTGCCACAGTCTATTTCTATTTGTAGGTCTTTGTATTTTGTTATCTTCTCCAGTTCTTTCTCTTCTATTCTGCTGTCTCCGGGCACTGCCACGTCTCCACTATCCAGACTTTTTTGTCTTTCTTATCGACAATTGTTAAGTCCAGGGTGTTATGTTGCAGGTGCTTGTCTGTTTGAATAATAATAATAATAATAATAATAATAATAATAATAATAATAATAATAATAATAATAATAATAATAATAATAATAATAATAATAATAATAGTTATTATTATTATTGTTATTATTATTATTATTATTATTATTATTGGTTTCTAATAGAGATCTTGTAATTCTTTCAGTATTACAGGGGTTATTACATTGATGGGGTCTTGAGTAAGCTTTCTGACTAATAGGCTGCCTTCTCTGCCTGTGTGACTGGACATTCAAATCTCTCAAAGTTCTGAAAACAGATTTGACAGTTGGTTGGTATGTAGAACTGTGAGCATTCAAACAAGCTTCTTGGTTCAAGTAGTGACACAGTTTTTGCTTAAGACCTGCACAAGCATTCAAGAAAAGGAGTAGAAAATTGGCAGAGAGGGTGAGTTTGATGACTGAGCTTGATTCACTGTATGTTTGTTTCATTTTATTGGTCACATTTAGCAACCGCCCAACTCTCTCACAGAGGGAGTCTGGGCAGTGAAAAATATAAAATGTTAAAAAACATATCAAATGTTAAAGGTGTAAAAACTGATTATAAACAAAATTAGCATAAAGCAAGGGTAGTTTAAAAGATGAGATTAAGGGTTAATTTAAAATTAACTTGTGGGGGTGGTAAAATGACAAAGGGTTTTGTGGCACCTGGAAGACAACACACATTTTAACTCTAGGAATTTTCCCAGCTTCACAACATCTTATCCTTAGCTGAGAGAGTGGATTTGCCTCCTGGGTCTTCAGTGGTAGTGGGGAAAAGTGGAATTATAAATAGCCAAGTCAGAAGAAAGAAAACACCAGAGGTCCAGTCATATTTATTTATTTATTTATTTATTTTATTACATTTATATACCGCCCTTTCCCGGAGGACTCAGGGCGGTTTACAGGGCAATTAAAAACCAAAATACAAAAGTTAAAAAACCAAGTTTTAAAAAAAATTAAATTTATCCTTGTATAAGTAAAAACCCCAGTTAAAATAAAATTAATCCTCAGCCTGGGCCATCATCATTCACAAAAAATGTAGTTTGATGACAGTGCAGCCATTAATGGAGGAGAATATTTGTAGTTCAAGGTTGAGCTGAGGGCTTTGGTGCTTTCTGAGCTTGGTGGTTTTCTTGCAGATGTTACATTACCAAATTAGGTAACATCATCAGTGCAGCCATTATTTCGACTTAGTTTATTTAGTGACTGTTCAAAGTTACAACAGGACTGAGAAAAAGTGACTTATGGCTGTGACCGTTGCAGCATTCCCATGGGTACCCGATCAAAATTCAGACATTTGGCAACCGATTCATATTTATGACGGTCGCAGTGTCCCGGGGTCATGTGATCACCCGTTGCGACCTTCTGACAAGCAAAGTCAGTTGAGGAAGCCAGATTCACTTAACAGCCGTGCTACTAACTTAACAATTGCGGGGATTCACTTAACAACCGTGGCAAGAAAGGTTGTAAAATGGAACAAAATTCACTTAAGAACTGTCTCACTCAGCAACAGAAATACTTGTGCTTAATTGTGGTTGTACGTCAAGGACTGCCTGTTGTAGCTGTGTACACGGGATGTGCTTTTGAAAAGTGTGTGGGTACGCCACTTCATGTATGCATTTCATGCAAATGTTGGGTGAGGTCACAGGAAGAGAAGCAGCGTTTGGGAAGCAGGAGAGGGAAGCAGATTTTGTTTCTTTTGAGAACTCTGAAACAAATTATTTATAGCGCATTGATGGTAAGCGCTGAATGACAATTACTTTCCTCCCTGGAGCAACTGTTACCCATCAGCTTTAGTGAAACTAATCTGCAGTCTCCAATATCTGTCGAATGGAGAATATCCATTTTGGGGCTGAAAAGCATATGACAAAAGTAATCTAAACCATCCTACAAAAATAAATAAGTCTGTCTTTATAAATATCCTTTAAATTGAGCTATGTGCAAGGTGATGGCACTGGCGGAGCTGTTGAAATGCATTACATACTTCCAGTTATCGCTGGATGTATGGGTGCTGCAACTGGATTTCTTTTTTCCCCATTCACCCATTTTCCCCGTTTCTTTGAAGGATTTAAAATTAACGGTTGGTAGATCAAGGCTGGCGATGCTTGTCCCATGTTTTGCTGATTCGTTTGAAAACGACAACAGCAACAACAACAAATTTCTCTTTCCTGATGGAGTAAATAGTCCCAACTACAGGGAATCCTTTGTTTGGTCTCGGTTGTTAAGTGAAGTGGCCATGAAGTGAAATTGTGCTTATGGTCTGGCTTCAGCTTCCTTTGGCTTAACAGTACAGACTCGCAAAGTTTGTAAATGCTCATAAAATACTAGCCACTTTATGCTTGCAGTTGGTTTTTTCATTATTGTCTTAAGTTAAAACAGTCACTAAACAAGATGGTCATTAAATGAGGTCTGCCTGTACCATGTAACAACAACAATAATAACAATAGAGCTGGAAGGGACGTTGGAAGTCTTCTAGTCCAACCCCCTGCTGGGGCAGAAATCCCTATACCAGTTCAGACAAATTGTTGTCCAGTCTCTTTTTAAAAACTTCCAGTGTTGGAGCATTCACAGCTTCTAATTGTTCTAAGAGTCAGGAAATTTCTCCTTAGTTTTAGGTTGCTCCTCTCCTTGATTAGTTTCCATCCGTTGCTTCTTGTCCTGCCTTCGGGTGCTTTGGAGAAAAGCTTGATTCCCTCTTCTTTGGGGCAGCCCCTGAGATATTGGAGCACTGCTATCATGTCCCCCCCTCGTCCTTCTCTTCATTAAACTACACATACCCAATTCCAGCAACCGTTCCTTATATGTTTTAGCCTCCAGTCCCCCGATCATCTTTGTTGCTCTTCTGTACACTCTTTCTAGAGTCTCAACATCTTTTTTGCATCGTGGTGACCAAAACTAGATAGCTTCAAATACATTTTTTTTACTCATAAGGTACAGGTACACCATTCCTCAGTAGTGTAGAATATATATTTTTAAAAAGATCAAATTAATAAGTAGGATATCCCCAATAAATCTTTTGAAGTGTTTTAGCTAGAACTTACTGGTTATACGTCTGGCAGCAGCGCCTACCTCAGGTGGCTTTTGCAGGTTTAAGGAACAACTACAAAAATAGATAATTGGGAACCAAGGCAAGATAGATCTCTTTTTCAGATGAATTCAGAGATTACAGTTAGTGGAAAAGTACACTCATGGATAGATCCCACTATAGTGCCTTTTCTCCATATTGTGCCAACGGTGGGAAAGATAGCCTGTCAAAGAATTTTAGCAATGTAATTCCTTCAAATTTAATATACCCCCAAACTGATTATATTTTTTTAGGATGCAGGTGAGGATATTTTCAGCAGACTTGGTGCTCGATATATTCCGGAGTTTTCCTACTCTCTTCCCCCAGGGACCTCAGTAGTTACTATCCTTTCACAATATTCAAAGAAATTAAAAGAGGATATCCTAAGTAACTGAATTTTGGATTGCGAGATTTTTGTAATCAAGAAGATGTAGTCCCTGAAAAGTTCTTTTCTTGTATGCATTTTGTGTTGCTACGGCACCTCAAAATGGAGGACTATAGGTCAGCTTGCAGGAGTGGGGTTGCATGAAATGTGCCTCTCCCCACGGAAGACAGATAATACATTACGCACAACCTTTAGCTGAATGATAAATTGCTTCTTTATCTGGCATTGTCTAGGGAGATCCACTGCAGAGAATTGAAAGAGATGTTTCACACCACCAGCTAACATTTTTTTTGGAAGTGAACCAAAACCCACACAGTTTGGACTTGAAATGTATTTAACAGTGTGCCCTGCATAATGGTATCTCTCCCTGAAAGATTAAAGAGGGAAGTGGGGGATTAGTCATCTCAAAACTTAACTACCGGGGGGGGGGGGGGGGGGAGACTTTCTACAAGGCTTCTTTTGGTGGCTCAGTTGCCAGAGAACCAAATTATGTGGTGTTGTGTTTGTTTAAAACATTATTGGTTGCTGTTCCATTAAAAATATGCAAGGCAACAGAAACAATAATATTAATTTTTATTAGTTAATATTATTAAATATTAATAATCAACAATTATTAATATAATAATTATATTAATTATAGAGTACAATCACCTACAATTTATGAGTCAAAAGCAAACATTAAAAAAAGGTAGTCTGGTTTACGGCCACAATTGAGCCCAAAATTTCTGTTGCTAAGTGAGACATTTGTTAAGTGAGTTTTGCCCCATTTTATGACTTTCCTTGCCACAGTTGTTAAGTGAGTCAGAGCAGGTGATAAGTTAAAAAAAACAGATGGTCCTTGATTTATGACCAAAACTGAGCCCAACATTAACATTGCTAAGTGAAACATTTGTTAAGCGAGTTTTGCCCCATTTTATGACTTTTTCTTGCCACAGTTGTTAAGTGAATCACTGCAGTTGTTAAGTTAGTAATATGATTCTTAACAGTCATTTTCATCATGTGACCATGGGGAATACTGCAACGGTCATAAGTGTGAAAAACGGTCATATTGTTCAGCATTCTAGAAATATACAACAGAGGAGGATGGGTATATTTAAGGAAATAGGAAATTTCTATGGCAGTCTTCAGGGGCATTTTATCAACCCCTCATTTGCTCCACACCTAAAGTAGCACAGAAATTTAGCAAATGTCCCTTGAATAGTTTTGCTTGTCTTAAATCCTAACAACTCTGATATTAACTAAATTTTTTAATATGCACGAAGGCAGGCACCAGTTTGACCGCCTCAAGTATTTGAATCAAGTAGCTAATCATCAGCAAGTGTTTTCTTGACAGAACTCCTTTTGAGTGACGTGGGCCTTCAGAACATTTGAATTTGAGCATTTTGCATGGATGAGTTTCTGATGCAAATCCCCAATGCAAATTTGTTTGCAGGTTTCCATAATCAGTGATGTGGATTGGAAATATTTTAATGGGAAAATAAAGTGCTATAAATTTCCCCCAGAAAAGATTTCACCACATACCCCAGCCCCCCCAGCCCCCAGCCCTTTTTTTTTTACAATATAATCCTGTTTGCACTCTGTGGAAACATGTCGGATTCGCTCCCTCATTTGCTTTAATGGAATTTCTAGAGTATGTGTACTTTGCAAGAGAATGAAAACATCATTATTTAATTCATATTTTTCACATTGGGTTTAAAAACAATTGCAGAACACGGGGAAAAAAGTTTATAGAACGTCTGCTATCTGTAATCTTGCATCTGGCAGGGTTCACGAAAAGCCGATCTAAAATTGCAAACAGTACAGTACTTAAATGCTTGTTTTTAGGGTGGAACTGCCCTTAAATCAGCTTGGACAGAATTGGCCCTAGAACTGTAAGAATACTCCAATGTTTCTATACGATGCTGATGTTCTGGCAAAGATGGTATTGATCACTCTTTACTGTTTTATATTGGTATGGAGACCCACCACAATATACATCTTTTTCTCAGAATTTTTTTTAAAAGAAAAATGCTTCTGTTTGTAAAATGCTTCTAAAAAGGCTTAATCGTATGATGAACGGCCAAGGGAATTAGGTATATTTAGCCTTACAAGGAAAAGGCTTAGGGGTGACAGCTATCTTTCAATACTTGTAGGGCTGTCACAAGGAAGAGACCACTGATTTATTCTCCAAAGCACCTGAGGCCTGGCTGGACAAGAAGCAATGGGTGGAAGCTCCTCAGAGAGAATCCAACCTGGAACTAAGGAGAAATTTCCTGTCAGTGAGAACGATTGATCAGTCGAATGGCTTATCTCCTGGAGCTTCTGGGTGCTCCATCGCTGGAGGTTTTCGGGAAAGGATTGGACAACCATTTGTCCAGGACAGTATAAGTACAGGTAGTCCTCAACTTGCAACCATTTGTTTAGTGACAATTTGAAGTTTCAACAGCAGTGGGAAAAGTGACTTATGACCGTTTTACAACCATTGCAAAATCTCCATGGTCACATGATCAAAATTCAGACTTTTGGCACCTGAGTCCTATTTATGACAGCTGCGGTGTCCTGGGATCATGTAATCCTCTTTTGTGACCTTCTGACAAGCAAAGTCAACGGGGAAGCCAGGTTCTCTTCTTGACAGCCGTGCTACTAAATTAACAACTGCAGTGATTCACTTAACAACTGTAGCAAGAAAAGTTACAAAGTGAGGCAAAAGTCACTTAACAAATGTCTCACTTAGCAACAGAAATGTTGGGCTCAGTTGTGGTTGTAAGTCGAGGACTGCCTGTAGTCCTGCCTTGGGCAGGGGGTTGGACTAGAGGACTCCAAATTCCCTTCCAGCCAAATGATTCTGTGGCTGTATTAAAAAGTAACGGAACGGTTTGAGGCAGTGTTTTTCACCCTTGGCCACTTTACAGTCTGTGAACTTTTAACTCCCAGAGTTGGCTGGGGAATTCTGGGAGTTGAAATCCACAGATCTTAAAGTGGCCAAGGTTGAGAAACACCGATTTGAGAGCGTAACCAGGAGCAGAAGAGCAGCTTCCTAACCTTGGTTCGTTTGCAGTACCTTAATCTATACATCGCCCTGTGTAGCTTGGAGGAAGGATTGAATAGAAAACTAATTAATAACGCTCCCTTGTTTTGAAAGATGGGAATTGCTCACTTTTGTGAAAACGTTTGGCCTTTTTGTGTTTGCCTGTTCTTCAGCCGTTCCAAATCTGTTGTTTGCGTGTGATATTTAATTCAAAGGTTATTTTATATTTATGCATCTCAGCAACTTTACTCTGTAAGTGTTAACAGTACAGCTGGCTGGAAGTGGTATTCCTATTAGCTTTTGATGTTGTCAGCTTTCCAGAAGGTGACTTTTTCCTACATAATATTGCGGGCTGTTTGTTTTGTTTTTTTGCCTGTGGGCTTAAGGCCACGGAGGCTTCCCTCATGACATGGCAAAGAAGCAAAAGCAGGCGTTGCTCAGATTTGCCATTAATCTTGTAAAAATGTCAAAAGGAATCATGAAAATTAGATCTTTTTTTTTCCCTTGGAAACCCCGAATCCCAGAAGATTCCTCTTCATAAACTTAAAGATTTTGTTCCTTCCACGCTAAAGTCCTAGTATCTTAGCCAAGTGTGCTCGAGTTGCTGTCGCAGTTACATGCACCCATGAGTTGAGCTCTAAAATGAAGGAATGTCAAACCAACGATGGTGAACATTTGATTCCCGGTAGTCCTCAGCTTGCAATCATTCGTTTAGTGACCTTGAAAGTTATAATGGCACTGGAAAAAAGTGACTTACGATGGCCCTCACACTTGCAACCATTGCAGCATTCCTACGGTCCTGTGATCAGAATGTGGATGTTTGGCAACTAGCATGTATTTACAACAGTTGCAGTGTTCCGGATTCATGCGATTTGCGATGTTCCCAGATGCCTTCCCACAAGCAAAATCAATGGGGGGAAGCCAGATTTGCTTAACAACTTAATACCTGCAGTGATTCGCTTAACAACTATAGCAACAACAAAAAAAAAGCCTGTAAAATTGGGCGTGAGTCACTTAACAACTGCCTGGCTTAGCAATGGAAATTCAGGTCCTTATTGTCAATACGTTGAGGACAACCTGCCTTTGTGGGAGATGTAAACACACTGTGGCTGCTTTGGTAAAGGTTGCTAATGGCTCGTCCCCTGAAACACAACACAGACACAAACCCTGCCCCAAAATCAGAATGCTAGTAAGTTCAGTCAGAGGCCAAATTCTGGGATAAGGTGCTGAGGGCACAGCTTGCTTTCTTGTCACTTTGAGGTCCTTGTTGACTTAACTCAAGGGCGTCAAACACGCAACGTCATGTGATGCGTCGTGACATATCGCGACTTTTTTTTCCATTGCTGGCAATGGGGTGGGCGCAGTTTCGCCATGACGCATCCGGCCCGTGGGCCGGCAGTTTGACACCCCTGACTTAACTGATGGGTCACTTTGCTGCGGTCACTTTGGGAAACTGCCTTGGATGAGCACCATGATCCTTTGCCTAAGTTCTTGGCTACCCAAAGCACAAAACTGCAGGTGGTCCTTGACTTACAACAGTTCATTTAGTGACCATTTGAAGTTACAACGGCACTGGAAAAAGTGACTTGTGACCGTTTTTCACAGGACCGTTGCAGCATCCCCGTGGTCACGTGATCGAAATTCAGATGCTTGGCCGCTGACTCATATTTATGACGGTTTCAGTGTCTCGGGGTCACGTGATCCCCTTTCGCGACCTTCTGACAAGCAAAGTCGATGGGAAAGCCAGATTCGCTTAGCAGTCGTATAACTAGCTTAACAACTGCAGTGGTCCCCTTAACAGTTGTAGTGAGAAAGGTCATAAAATGGGGCAAAATTCACTTAGCTACTTCCTCGCTTTGCAACAGAAACCTTGGGCTCAATTGAGGTCGTACGTCAAGGACTACCTGTTTTTTATTTTCAGGGAGGTCAGAAGTGATCCGGTGAAGGGGTGTGGTTCCTTTTTCCCCTCTACCCACAATCCCCCCAAACTCCCATCTCTTGGTAAACGCCCTTTGTCAGGGTCCCCCTTTGACCTGGCAGTGCATCAGTGGTTCAGAAATTTTTGGCCTGATTCTTGCTGCTTATTTTTTTTTTATCACTGATAGGTGGGCACTTAAAACAAGCTGAGTTGTAAATTTCTGGGATAAACCTGGGGCCAAGGATTGGCGGGTCAGAGAAAATGATAACAGCTTGCGGATTCCCTTTTTTAAATGGCTTTTAATAGGAAGGAGATGCAAGGTAGCCTTTTAGGAACTTTGTTCAGTTTTATCCTTTTTTCCAGACATTTAAAAAAAAAAAAACAACCCCAAAATATTCTGTCCTTTGGCCTATAGTGGTGACTAAAAACCTAACAGCTGCATTTCCGTGGCATGCTAAGCATGGTTTATTATAATCTTGCTTTGGTTTGTTTCTTGCCACTTGGGCTGTGGTGCAAGCAAAACCCCCTTGGTTAGTTAATAATTCAGCATACTGCGTGAACCCTGAAAATGGGTTAATTTAATAAGCAGCGTAAGCACGCTAGATGAGCTTGGTTTTCCTCTTTTAAATGGACGTTGCTCTAGTACAGGGGTCGGCAACCTCGGCTCTTTTATGACTCGTGGACTTCAACTCCTAGAATTCCTGAGCCAGCTATGCTGGCTCAGGAATTCTGGGAGTTGAAGTCCACGAGTCATAAAAGAGCCGAGGTTGCCGACCCCTGCTCTAGTACAACATGGCTGGCTCCCTGTGTTTTCAGTACAGGAAACTCTTGCTCTTCCCCTGCTTATTTGGTTTATAGTGTATCTTTTCAAAAACTTTTGTTTACACAAAGCCAGGGAAAAGTTGCAATTATATAAGGTTAGCTCATGCCAAGAAACAAAACCTGTTCCTTGTAAGATGTATTTGTATTTTACGATGATTGGATTTTATGCAGGAAAGACTCTTGAGAGTTCTCTGTTATTAAAATCTGGAGAGTTTAAGAGGCTTTTCTGAAATTTCCTGACCAAAAATCTCTTTGATCTTTACGGTTCCAGCCCTTCCTTTTAGAAACTTTCATGTAGTGTGAGGATGTCTGCAGATCTTCCGTAAAACACAACGAGCCCAGAAACGGATAAGGGGGTTCTCTTCTGCAAATTTTCTCGCTTGTGAATTTTGGTGGACGCATCTTTTGGCAGGTCCAATACAGTTAAAAGCTGCTTCTTGTTTGGTTATTTACCGTTTATTTTTTTCACGCTAGAAGTAGATTTCAGTCACTTTTGAGGGAAATATTACTCTGCTATAAACTTTTGTGGGACTTTTTTTTAGCAGCGGTCTTTCTGGAAAATTTCCGTCTCACAGATTGCTAGAAGAGCCGATGAAAGAAGAGATGTTGTCAGGTAGTAACAACATCTGAAGATATCTGAGGAGTCATGCCAATCACTTCAGTGGAAGAGGCCTACTCCAGATCCTGTCTGTCAAAGAATTTCAGCGGGTGGGGTCCAGGAGAAGAGCCTTTTCTGTTGTGGCCCCCGTCCTCTGAAATATTCTCCTGCTGGAGGTGAGGTCCATCCCCACACTCCTGGCCTTCCAGAAGAGATTTAAAACCTGGCTCTGCCAACTGGCCTGCAACCCCGATGGGGGTGCTCTATGTGAAGGTGGCTGATGGGATAGAGAGAAGAATCCCCACCCATGTTGGCTGCCATCTAGGTTTATAGTTTTTAATACTTCATTGGGAAGGTAACAACATTCCGTGCACTTTGGCGAATAGTCATGCTGGCCTTCACCCTTATTTAATATTCTTAATTGTTTTGCACTATCTTCTTTCAACCTTGTTATCATTTCATAAGCTGCACAGAGTTGCTGCAACACTTAGATGGGTGGCCTATAAATTTAATCAACAGTCTGTTCATTAAATGTATAGGCCACCCATCTAACTGTTGCAACAACTTTGTGCAGCTTTCAAAATGATAAAAAAAATTATTGCGCAGAATGGCATCTGGTAGATTCTGTATAGATATGAATAATTGTTAAATAGGCTTCTTGTATAGAGTCTCGAATTGGAAAAACTGCTCTGGAATTGCTGTATAATCTTTTTAAGTGGTCAGTGTGTGCTTTGGAGGAGTGGCCCTCAAATATCATCTGAGCACCCCTTGGGGGTCTCCAAGAGCCTTTCAGAGGGGCCAGTGAAGTCAAATAAATGAACATTTAAAAATGTTTCGGTTTTAATTTCTAATACAGTAAATATAGATTGCTATAAACGCTATAAGCGAAAACTCTTGGAAGCCGCAATGATTTTTAAGAACATAAAGGGCTCCTGAGACCAAAAGGTTTGAGAACGCCTGCTTTAGAATATGAGTGAGCTGGTCAGAAATAACAAGCCTAAAGTTTGGTCTCTGGAACATAAAAATTGTAATCACCATTCAGTCACCAGAAAACACACACTCAAGATCAACATCGGCTTTTCACGAACCCTTTTAATAATAACAAGTTTGGAGGTTTTGTGAGCAAACAACATCTCCCAGGGTTAGATCCATAAATAATGTGTTCTCCGGAGCTGTCCCTCAAGAAAACTGTTTATGGGGCAATTTGTTGACTCGACTGACTCAATCTGATAACTGCTTTAGAAAAAAAAAGTATTTTCTTCGGTTCAAATGGTATTGAGCCCATAAAGGCAGAAACAAGTATTTTCTGTCTCCCAGTAATTTGGATTGCTGTAACGAGATGCTCCGTAAAGAGAAATCCGAAGAGCCCACTTGCATCCTTAATATCCTTTTGTTAAAACGCAGAGAGTGTTTTATAAGATATCTCAAAACAAATCTTTATTGTGAGTAATGGACATAAGACAATAATTGGTAAATAGTGTAAAATCTTCATTTCCATGAGCTGTTTGCTTTGTTTAATTGCGCCATTAAGAATGAGGTCCAAGCTTCAGAGTGAAAAAAGAGAAAGGAAATGCATTCTTGTGGGGGGGGGAATTGTTCAGCCACAAAGTAGGGTGGGAAAGTAATTCATTGTTTGGGACCCAGTTTTAAGCAGGAGAACCAGGTCTTCTCTTAGTAGGGAACTTGCTGTATCAATAGAAGAGACTATATGTAGCTCGGGGTTTAGCTCAGTAACATCATCAGTGGTAGAGTGTATGGGGTGTGTTCTCTGTTCCCTAATGCTGTAGCTTGCCCTGGAGAGGAAGTGTAAGATGTATTCTGCAGCCAATACCCAGATAAACAGGGATTAGCACCAGACAAATAATCAGCAGAAAAAGTACCCTAATCAAGGAATGCCAAGAAGACAATCAAGCAGCCAGACAGTAAAGCAGAAAACAATACCTTAATCCAGACATGTCAAACACAAGGCCCGGGGGCCGGATCCGGCCCGCGAAGTGGTTTCATGCGGCCCGCGAAGCCATCCTGGAAACAGTGAGGGAACGGCCCCCACTGCCTTGGCCCTGGCCCAGAGACCCTCCTTCTGCCAGAGACCCTCAGATCTGTCCCACTCCTGCCCAGGCCCCCATAGGCACCCTTGATGTGAACAATGTAGAGCTGGCCACGCCCACCCAGTAGGCCATATGCACTCTAGCCACGCCCACCCAGTAGGCCACGCCCACCCTGGCCATACCCACCCGGCCCCTTGAGGGCAACCGCAATGCTGATGCGGCCCTCAATGAAATTGAGTTTGACACCCCTGCCTTAATCGAACAACTTTCAAAGGGAGGACATATCCCCACCAACACTGGCAGGGCAAGCTACTGTATATAAACAGGGTAAACCCCACACTGACACTGATGATGTTACCTAGTCAGATAGATGCATGTATGTATGTATGTATGTATGCATGTGTATGTATGTATAGTGTATGTGTATATATATACCACCACTTGCAGTGCAGGTTTTCTATTTCAATCTACAATTGTCCTCCATGAGTCCTACCAGGAAGTCATTTTTTAGCATAATAGGGTTATAGAAATCACCATCCCAAGACCCTGGTGCTCCTAAACTCTAGTTAGCATGATGAATCATCACCAGTTTCCTATCTGTACAATAGTTTAACATTAAACCGAGAACCAGGTAGGGTTTTGCAAGGTTAGATGCAGATTCATTTTTAAGCCAATAATGTGTAATGGGGAGCTGACAAATCCATTTTTACTGGCTTCCATTGAATGTTAAACCAACGCATGTAGTAATGACTTTTAGGAACATTCTAAGCTTCCTTTTATTGAATCCAACATTAGTTGGTCTAACCGAGCTTTGACCTTTAGATAGTCATTCGTGCCGGTCACCTCATGTCTTAAATACTGCCATGTGCTGTATATGGATCTGCCCTTGAAGACTAGCTGGAATCTTTAGCTGATTCAGAATGCAGAGGCATAGGCAGTGATGGACATGCCTCAGTATGCCTCTATATTGTGAGCTCCACTGGTTTCCAGTTTGCTTCTAGGTGTGACTCAAACTACTGGTTGTTACTTGTAAAGCTGTTCAAGGTACAGAACTGATTACTGGTGTACCACCTGTCTCCAATAATATTTGCCCAGCTGAAGTCCATGGAGATCCTCATCATCCAGGTCATGGTTGTTTTCAAAAGGCAGCTGGACTTTGTTTTTCCTTGGAGATCTTATGCTTCTCATCCAAGAAGCTCCTTCAGTTCTGACTGAATGGTGGAGGATGAAAGGATTTACATTCCTTGCAGTCATCTGGTCATTAGCACTCTTTCTGAGAGTCATTGAGGCTACTTGGAGGATGATAACAACAACAACAACAACAAGAACAATAGAAGGGACCTTGGAAGGGACCTTGGAGGTCTTCTAGTCCAACTCCATGCTCAGGTAGGAAACCCTATACCATTTCAGACAAATGGCTGTCCAGTCTCTTCTTAAAAATTTCCAGTGCTGGAGCATTCACAGCTTCTGGAGGCAGGTTGTTCCACTGATTAATTGTTCTAACTTTCAGGAAATTTCTCCTTAGTTCTAGGTTGCTTCTCTCCTTGATTAGTTTCCATCCGTTGCTTCTTGTCCTGCTTTCAGGTGCTTTGGAGAATAGCTTGACTCCCTCTTCTTTGTGGCAGCCCCTGAGATATTGGAACACTGCTATCATGTCACCCCTTGTCCTTCTCTTCATTAAACTACATAGACATATCCAAATCCAGCAACCATTCCTTATATGTTTTAGCCTCCAGTCCCCTAATCATCTTTGTTGCTCTTCTCTGTACTCTTTCTAGAGAGTCTCAACGTCTTTTTTACATCGTGGTGACCAAAACTGGATACAGTACTCCAAGTGTGGCCTTACCAGGGCATTGTAAAGTGGTATTAACACTTCACGTGATCTTGATTCTATCCCTCTGTTAACGCAGCCTAGCACTGTGTTGGGTTTTTTGGCAGCTGCAGCACATGGCTGGCTTATATTTAAGTTATTGTGCCCTCAGGTTCACCTGAATAGTGCAAATGGGTGTGGAACCTTCTTGGAATTGCTGAAAGGATTGTGTTGCAAATAGGAGATAGGTGGTGTGGTATCCCTTCCCGTGGCCTGTTTGACCCCTCTTTCAATTATAAAGTCCAAGGGGATCTTGTAGTTCTTCTCATCCAACTCCTAGTCATCATGGACTGGTAGACAGTCTCCAGAGATCCAGGTCTATTTGCTATGGTCTGAGGGGATGTTAAATTGTAGTCTAGTGGAGAGTACCAAGTTGAGGTCTACGTAGTGTCCTTGGTGCTCTCTGAGGTTGGTTGTTTTCTTGCAGATCACCCAGCTAAGTAGCATCATCAAAGGTCTATATTATAAGAACTGTGGGACGCTCTCCTTGAAATCTGGGTGTGTCCTCTGCCTTTGAACTGAGCCACACCAAGATTCCTATTGCTAAGCACATTTGATTTGTGCTTAGATTGTAAGACGCCCTGAGTCTTCGGAGAAGGGCGGGATATAAATGGGATTTAAAAAAAGAGAAAGAAACAGGTGTTGAGGCTAAGCTAGGGGTAGGCAACCTTGGCTCTTTTATGACTCGTGGACTTCAACTCCCACAAAGAAACTTCCTGACAGTTAGAACAATTAACCAGTGGAACAACCTGCCTCCAGAAGTGGTGAATGCTCCAACACTGGAAGTTTTTAAGAAGAGACTGGCCAGCCATTTGTCTGAAATGGTATAGGGTTTCCTGCCTTAGCAGGGGGTTGGACTAGATGACCTCCAAGGTCCCTTCCCACTTTGTTATTATTAAGAAATTAAGTTAGCCCGGTGCTAAATACAGAATAAGGCTAAAGCAACTTCTTCTTCTTCTTCTTCTTCTTCTTCTTCTTCTTCTTCTTCTTCTTCTTCTTCTTCTTCTTCTTCTTCTTCTTCTTCTTCTTCTTCTTCTTCTTCTTCTTCTTCTTCTTCTTCTTCTTCTTCTTCTTCTTCTTATTATTATTATTATTATTATTATTATTATTATTATTATTATTATTATTATTATTATTATTATTATTATTATTATTATTATAATTCCTGAGCCAGCCATGCTGAGGAGAAATGGAGAGGTTGCCATGCTGAGCCATGTTGGCTCAGGAATTCTGGGAGTTGAAGTCCACGAGTCATAAAAGAGCCAAGGTTGCCTACCCCTGGGCTAAGCTATTGCAAGATCTCAAGAAAGACCTGGTCGCTACACGTTTTTTTTTTAATTTGAGCTGTTCCTGTACAAAGCAGGTGAGCTGCCTCCTCTTTTCTTCATCAGCTCCATTTATTTTCATTGCTCTGCAGTCCCTGCCCTCCAACTGAGACCCGTTTCAGCCTTTTTCCTTCCGTAATGTTAATCACCAGATTCTAATACTGAATTTGACAGATTTATATTTAAAGGGCTCTCTTAGGAACGTGTGCGCTGATGTCTGTTGCCCAAACCATGGCAATCCTCCTATTTGCACCCTTGCTCTTCCCCACCCCCCAGCGCCCACCTGTCCTTTTATTTGGCATTAACTGACAGCCTTCACCGACAATATTAAGTCCATTCCAGACAAACTGCATTGGCAGAAAGTGTGGATGAAGCTCCCCGAACCTCCAAATTTGGGAGGGCAGAAGGGTTTTGCTTGAAATCCGGCTGCCTCTTGTCACTTCTTTAAAAAATATGTCTTGGCAGCGGGGGCGTGTATGGCGAAGCACAAAGCACAATTAAAATACAGTTATATATTCTCCTAGTTATTAAAGCTTGCATTAACATGACATAAAGTTTTGTCTAGGGACTCCTTTGCTATGGCTCAGGGAGCGTTTCTGTGTGACAGTAATAGGCTCCAGTTAATATACTTGAATGATACTAGAATTGGCGTTCTAAAGGCAGAACAAAAGAGGTTTATTTGAAGCTTGCATCACAAAGGTGGCATTATCACTGCGAACAATCCACTGAGATCGGGGCTTAATTATTGTATCTTGCGTTGCTTCAATATAATAAAGTGAGTTCAGGGGAACCATTTTCTCCGACTCACCCACCTCTCAGCAAGCAGGCAGCTTAATCTATAATTGAAGAGCAAAACTCTGAAGAGGCCCCCATTTCCCCAAACACCGGGATGTGGCCAAAAAAGTCAAGATGGCAGCTGCAGTAGTGTGACCAAAGGCCTGTTTTTTTAAAAAAAAAACTATCTCAAAGCCATGGCAGAGCTTCCACTATACCTTTGGAAGTGCCATTTTTCACCACAGCTTGGGGACACCCGCCAAAGAGTGAGGTGCTTCCCTTCAGACTTTAAAATTTCTGGGTATGTGTGCGTCTCTGGGACTGAACCTCTGAGACATCTGCCTGAAGCCGCCTTGGATCTGATGCAACCATCTGTATCCCAAGGGCATTGTATAAATTCTGTGAACACTGTAGGAAGTTAGTATGTTGTACACTGAGATAATTACAATGCCTCTGACAGGGAAATAGTGTTCTGGGATACTGGGAGAATTTAAAATGGCCATCTTACCCTTAAATGAGCAGTGGCACAGTGGTTAGAATGCAGTATTGCAGGTAAACTTTGCCCTCTTCCAGGAGTTCGATCCTGACTGGCTCAAGGTTGACTCAGCCTTCCTTCCTTCTGAAATTGGTAAAATGAGGATCCAGATTGTTGGGGGCAAGATGCTGACTCTGTAAAAATCACTTAGAGGAGACTGTAAAGCAGAGGTCCCCAACCTATGGGCTGCGGCTCACTACCGGGCCATAACCTCTTGGCCACTAGGCTGCGTGAGTGGCTGGCCAGTGCATGGGCGCATATGGGCACACTCACTTCCTGCCTTTGCGCCAGCGCTAGCTGAGCTGTGAATCCTGCGCTGGTGCTAGCTGAGCCACATGCCTCTCGCTGGCGCTAGGAGAGCTGCAAGCTTTTGCCGATGCTAGGAGAACCGCGAGCCTGCCGCCGCTGCTAAGAGAGTCACGTGCCTCGCTGGTGCTAGCAGCCCCATTTGCGGAGCAAGCATGCTCACAGCCCTGTTTGCGTGTATGCTCATGCAGCCACATTTGTGTGTGCGTGCATGCATGCATGCATAAAGGTGTCTATCCCTCCCTTTCCCACCGGGCCGCCAATCCAGAAAGGTTGGCGACCCCTGCTGTAAAGCACTATGAAGCGGTATTAAGTTCTAAGTTTCCCATAGAGTTGTAGTGCATTACTGGGATCCACATGACCTCTGACAAGCTCCCAGATTCTACAGATTTTCAGAACCCTGGGCACCTCCCCCCCTCACAACCTGCCATTTTCTTTCACTTGTTCTGCCTGATCTTGTTGTTGTTGTTGTTGTTTCTTGAATGTCTTGAATCGTCATTTGGGGGGGGGGAATCCTGTACCATCTTCATCTCCTGCTGGCCCATCTTCTCCTCCCATTCTTATGGGATAAAATTAAGATCTAATTAATTACGTTTAATTCTTGCCCGTCTTCACTTTTTTACCTTTTTGATATAGTCCCACCTGCTTTGTAAGAGAGCCCTTGATATCTCATTCATCGGCCATCCACCTGAAGACAGCTGGCCATACCTGCTCTTGAGATACGTTCTGGGTCTTTTAATAAACACAAATGAAATGAAAGCTCATCCCTATTTATTGGGCCACAGCCAGGAGGGCCTGCTTCCATTAAGAGATCCACCAGAGGATTCTTTCCCAGCAGTAGACCACCTTCTCCCTTTAAGATTATATGAAGCCTTTCTCCTGGGTCAGCAGTCTGTGGTGGAAATGAAACAGCAATGGTCTTAAGAGAGTGTTATCTCCTTTGGACAGCTTCCTTAGGTGTAAGACTTCGTCTCCCAGAATTCTCAGCTGTGGGTGTAGTGGCTGAGGGATTTGGGGAAGTGAAGTCCATCCCCTATGGAAGTTAACCAGACTGGGAAATATTGTAAGATAGGTGTTGACCTCCTGATGATGAATGATGAATATTGAATGTTTATCAGTGGCGAAAGTTCCCTGCAAATAGAATATTGCAGATATGTCAGCAACTAAGCAGAGCTAGAATGCGACCATCATAAATACATGCCAGTTGCCAAGCGTCTGAATTTTGATCGTTTGATATTGGGGTGCTGCAAGGGTCATGTGAAAAATGGTCACTTTTTCAGTGCCGTTGTAACTTTGAAGTCACTAAACAGACAGTTGTAAGTCAAGAACTACCTGTGATATATCTTAAGCATCTACTAGCTATTAGAAAGCCTGCTGATAAAGACAGACTGGGCTTCTAAATAATGCATTTGTGGTTTTCGAGGATTGCCTTCCTTAGCTTAGCACTCTGTGGACAACCAGACCACTTTGACTCTTCACCAGAGTGATACCTTGGTACTCATGGTTAATAGGTTTCCGGGAGGTGCGATGAGTACCAAAACCGATGAGTATCAAAACAGTTTTTTTCCCCATAAAGATAATGTAGTGAGTCACAAGGCAGCTAAAATGACAGGTTCTAGCTTGTGCATTGAGTACCAAACAAACAATGAGTACTGGGACAAAATTTTTACGTCAAAATTTCAGTGAGTCTCAAACCAGTTCAGTACCAAGGTACCACTGTAGTTTAAAAATCTGGCTTTGCTACATTTCAGAGTTAGCTTCTTTCAGTCCTTGCTATAAAATAAACCAGCATTGGTCCAGAACCTGAAATCAGAATAAGCTGCCACCAATTTACAATAGTGGCAAAACTTTTAAGTTCCTTCTAGAGTTGTGTGTTGCAATTTGTCTTCCAAACTCATAAAGTTGAATAGCTGGGGCAGATAAACAGTGATCTTGCAGTCTCTTTTGGGCTTCTGCACCTCTTAGTCTCTTGCATGCCACAACTGGATAAGCTAAACAGGTGTTAACTTGGATCACCTTCTTCTCATCTGCTTTCAGTTCACACCCTGTAGGTGTAACTGCCTTAAAAGGTTTAATTGCTTTGACAAGCTATGAAGTGAAAAGAACTTGATCTGTGACCTTTGCTTGGGGTGCAGTTAAAGGAATGCTCCTATCACGTTGTGCAGATGAATGATACATGGTTTGGAAAACAGCTGGGCTGCTCTGATGAAGACCAAAATGAAGACCATAACATTTGAGAAGCCTCGATTCTGAACTGATAGGGGGTATTGAATTAACAAATGATTTGTATACTAGCCTAAGGCAGAAGACAAACAAGATGTAACTTCTACCATTGATTTATTTCTTAGAGCCCTGTTTATTTAAATAGTGGTTCTATACCTTCCTTTCCTTTGTCATAAATGCTGTATGCTCTAAGAATTCCAAGGACTCCGAGAGGACAAGGGGTGGGCAAGTGACCTTGTGACGCAAGTCCACGAGGACTTGTGTTACATCATGACATGTGTTTCATCACTGTGGTATCATTGTGGTTAGGAACAGATGCCTATGTAGGAAATTGCTTCTGTTTTCTATGTTCAAAATGGGGGGGGGGGAATGAAACTTAGTTGTTGGCTTGAAGATTGAAAAATTGTGTTATAGAAATAGCTTGTAGTAACTGAATGCAAAAAGTTGAGTGCAAATGTAGTTAGTGCTTCACTGTACTGGAAAGAGTTGGAAATCAATGCTACTTTTTTTCTGAACCCTTCTTCTCCACCCCTTTAATCTTCATTTTCATCATATTTTTGCTACAACAGATTTCAGTTAAAGATTTTTATGCAAAAGAGCTGTGTAGCTAATGATGAAGGTACAAGCCAATAGATCTTGTCTTCAGTGGCTTCTGCTACCATTTGTTTATTTGTATCCCACCTTTATTGCATTTTTTTTCCAAATAACTTAAAGTGGTGAGCATACTCAACCCACCTTCTTGCTCCTATTTTCCCCACAAAAACCATGTGAGGTGAGTTTGACTGAGAGAGAGTGATTGGCTCAAAGACATCCAGCCTGCTGTCATGCCTAAGGCAGGACTAGAATTCACAGTCTCCTGGTGTTTGACCCAAGTCATCCAGCCAGCTTTCATGCCTAAGATAGGACTAGAACTCAAAGTCTCCTAGTGATTGACCCAAGTCATCTAGTCAGCTTTCATGCCTAAGGTGGGACTAGAACTCACAGTCCCCTGGTGATTGACCCAAGTCATCTAGTCAGCGTTCATGCCCAAGGTGGGACTAGAACTCACAGTCTCCTAGTGATTGACCCAAGTCATCTAGTCAGCTTTCATGCCTAAGGTGGGACTAGAACTCACAGTCCCCTGGTGATTGACCCAAGTCATCTAGTCAGCGTTCATGCCCAAGGTGGGACTAGAACTCACAGTCTCCTAATGATTGACCCAAGTCATCTAGTCAGCTTTCATGCCCAAGGTGGGACTAGAACTCATAGTCTCCTGGTGATTGACCCAAGACATCTAATCAGATTTCATGCCCAAGGTGGGACTAGAACTCACAGTCTCCTGGTGATTGGCCCAAGTCCTCCAGCCAGCTTTAATGCCTAAAGTGGGACTAGAGCTCACAGTCTCCTGGTGTCTAGCCTGCTGCCTTAACCACTACACCAAACTGGCTGTGACATTTGCCACAAAGAAGAAATAGCAGTTTTAGAACTACTTCCCTCCCGAACTGACTACACCACATCCCATACGAATAAACAGAACACCCATTCATGCTTTCTTGCCTGCTGGTTGCACTGCTATTTTGAGAAGCGTTTTTCTAGCGTACTTCCAAAATAGTGACTTGTGCCCTGCCTCCTGTTATTCTTAATCTTCTTTGTTTTTGTGCTGCTTAGCTATCTTTGCGTCACCACTGTTCTTTTTTCCATGGAGTAGGGTTGGTGGTTGTCAGGGTACATTCAAGAGTCTTGGACACACATGTCCTACGAGCAAAGCAGCCGGAGTGTCCACGTCATGGCCTCCCTTCAGCGCCTCTGAAGTTCTGACAGGTTCTCTCCGTTTGAGAGACTTTCCTTGACATGTATTGTGCCTGTTAGTGCCTCTTAGTGAAGATATGCCAACAGTAATAACAATAGCTGACCCCGGCTTTCAAAAGTCATCACTGACGTAGGAAACTCAGAGCATCAGATTTCAAGTAAAAATAACTTCTTCTGGCGACAAGGCTTCCATTAAACAGGGACGTAGGGAGGAGAGAGATCTAAATAACATGACTTACTCCCGCCCTAGTGGACAGTAATTAAAAATTTGCCAAAGCATGTTGTTTCTTGCATTTTTCAAATGGAGAAGGAATGGCCTATCAAAATGAGTTCTTCCGTGGCTAATGTGTTTTAAAAAAAAACCCAGTTTGCCTGCCAATAAGGAGAGATGATAAATCTTTTTTTTTTCCCCCAAGCAAGCAAATTTTTTTTTTGGGGGGGGGGAAGGAGTGTTCAGCTCTTGCCAAATTACAGTGCGACTGAATGTTGCAAGACATAGAACTGTCTAATGCAGTGTTTTTCAACCTTGGCAATTTTAAGATATGGGGACCTGAATTCCCAAAATTCCCCAGCTAGCTTTGCTGGCTGGAGAATTCTGAAAATTTGAAGTCCACATGTCTTAAAGTTGTCAAGTTTGAGAAATCCTGGTCTAATGAGTTTCTTTGAAGTATTACTGACTAACACTACACCTATCCCAATCTCCCAATATTTCTGGAAGTCCTTAGAACTACGACACAATCCTCTCTGCTACTTAGGAGACATGATACTACAATCAGTTGCTCAGATAGCTGCAACACCAACATTTGCTTTGGACATTATTAGATTCCTCGGTCAATGGCTCCCATTCATTGACTTGTTAGTGCTTGAATTAAAGGGGTGGGGCTTCACCCTCTTTGGTATTGTTTTTTTTAAAAGATGTTAGGTCTCAATTTGGCTAACGTTTAACGGAACATGAAAGCATTAGTGGAGTCCTTGGTGTTCTCTCAGCTTGACTTGATTGTTTGCTTGCAGACATTTCATTACCCGACTAGGTAACAACATCAGTGCTGGAGTGATTTCTAAGGGCTAGAAATTTTCTAGAATGTGTAATTTTTTAAAAAAAAAATCATTTCAAGCATTTTAAGGAATTAGGAGGGAGATTTGTGGATTCAAGACCCTCATGTTTTTTCCCCCCAGTGATTAAAATGGAAATAAATATTTGGAGGCAAAGACAGTCGATTTGGGGCCAATGGGGTGAACAATTTCCCTATCTGGATTAGCTTTCCGAAAGAAACCAATTGAGGTCTCTTCTGTTTAATGGAATTACCTTTTAAGAAAGCATGATTAAGACTGCAATTTTATTTCAATTTCCAGATTGAATGATGGAGAGAGGGGGAGGGGGGTGGAGGATAATGATGAGAAAAATGCTTTCCCCTCAGGTCACTACCACAGCTGAATAATATGGGAATGAAATTCTGTTTGGGGAATGGAGGATTTTCTTTGGTCTACACACAAACACAAACACACACCCCTTCTTTTTCTCTCCATAGTTTCAGGATCTAAGGTGCGCCATTCAGCATAACTCCATCTCACCCTTCCTCCAGCGCAACCTGGTACCTTTTGTCTTAATATCACTCAGGTCCGTAATTCAAAGGAATGCCCCCAGTATCTGTTGCAATGCTAATGTTTTTAAGATTTTTTAAAAAATAAAAAATCTGCAGAATTGGTCACCTCTGTTCCACTGGTGGTAACCTGAACCCTTAGCCCAGACATGTCAAACACAAGGCCCGGGGGCCGGATCCGGCCCGCAAAGTCATCCTGGAAACAGTGAGGGAACGGCCCCCACTGCCTTGGCCCTGGCCCAGAGACCCTCCTTCTGCCAGAGACCCCCAGATCTGTCCCACTCCTGCCCAGGCCCCCATAGGCACCCTTGATACCAATGATGTAGAGCTGGCCATGCCCAACCAGTAGGCCATATGCACTCTAGCCGTGCCCACCCAGTAGGCCACGCCCACCCTGGCCACACCCACCCGGCCCCCCGAGGGCAACCACAATGCTGATGTGGCCCTCAATGAAATTGAGTTTGACACCCCTGCCTTAGCCTCTTGTTTTGTTTTCCACCTCCTCAAATCTTCCTTTCTAATGAATTCATGATCAGCAGAACTATTGAGACATTCCAGGTTTTTTTACCTTTTCTTTCTTTCTTTCTTTCTTTCTTTCTTTCTTTCTTTCTTTCTTTCTTTCTTTCTTTCTTTCTTTCTTCCTTCCTTCCTTCCTTCCTTCCTTCCTTCCTTCCTTCCTTCCTTCCTTCCTTCCTTCCTTTTTAAAAATGGCCCTCATTTATATTTTTCCTTTGTGGAACTGAAGCTAGGTTACAAGGGACCGTCCCCTCTCAAACAATGACTGTATTCAATTTTCCTCAGCTTCAGCAAGCTGTTCAGCTCTATTGCTTGCCATTGGACATCACTAGCCTTCATTAGATCCCTATAATCCTCCTTTGAAAGAAGACATTTTATGATTTGAACGTGGGCGGTCGTCCCCCAGCTTATTTCGATAACCTCTTGAACTCATCCTGGCTTCTGAAACTGGCTCAGGGTTTTTTGGAGGGGGAGGAGAGCCACGTTATTATGCAAGTTGGTCTACGGGAGAATGAGAAAAAGAAATATCAAACAGCACCTATATAGCTAACCTCCTTTCCTTTCCAGCTGGGGGAAAGCGAGATAAATTTCTCTCTGCTAATAAACGACACTCTCATTTTGCACCTGAGCCTGTCTGGGAAGCTAGCAGTGGCAATTGTTCATTTTTTAATATATATTATTTTTTCCTCCAGAAGTCTGTAGATTAAAAAGAGAGAGAGAGAGAAAGAGAGGAGTCCTTCATGCACCAGGAACCAGTGTAATGTAACACTTGTCTTATCTTCACACTTAACTCAGCAGGTATTTACAGAAGGGCAATAGGAAAGACTTTCAACTTGATCCTGTTAACTGCACAGGATGTGTCCGGATCACGTACGCTTTCCTGCTTCTCTTCTACCTCAGGGCCAAATTGGAAAGTGGTTTTCCAGCATATTTCCTCTTTCAAGGCAAGCTACTCCATGTCTTAAGGGCTTGTTGTTGTTAGCTGCGAAGTCGTCCCATCGCGACCCTATGGACAACGTTCCTGCAGGCCTTCCTGTCCTCTACCATCTTCTGGAGTCCATTTAAGCTCACACCTACTGCTTCAGTGACTCCATCCAGCCACCTCGTTCTCTGTCGTCCCCTTCTTCTCTTGCCCTCCACCTTTCCCAGCATTAGGCTCTTCTCCAGGGAGTCCTTCCTTCTCATTAAGTACCCTTGATGTAGAGACTCTAAACTTATGCCTCGCTTGACTCCTCCCCATCTGCTGGTCTTGTCTCCTTATATCTGCTCATTTTTTTTCCTTCCAGTGACTAGACTGTGAAATTATTCCTTCACCTCTTTCCATTTTTATTTCTTGTGGGTTTTCCCCCCTCTTTGTTTTGTACCTGTACTGCATGAATTTCACTTTTGGTTATTTTTGTTGAGTCTCCATTGCAGTTTCAGTAAATTGCACATGCTTTGAACCGGTGTGAGTTCATGATGCTATGAGCAACATACACTCCGCTCTGTGCGCAAAGAGTTGTGTTGGCTTATCCAGAATCAATTCTGAGCTGAGGATGTCAGGTTTGAATAAAAACTCGATGGAAACTTCCAGGATAGCTCCACTGTTTGAATACCTGACATTGTAATCCTTCCAGAATTCTTTTCTACAAGTCTTAGTTTTCATATATATTTTAAATTATTCTTGTGTGTATATAGGTCGTCCTCAACTTACGACTGTAATTAGGCCCGAAGCTACAATTGTAAGTCATGACAATCATTAAGTGGGTTACCATGTGACTGTGCCCAGACTTTTACTTTTTTGGGTTAATTAAGCAAATACAACAATCATAAAGTGAATACGCTGGTCATTAAATGAACGCTGCAATTTTTAAGTGAATCCATTGTCCGGAATGGGTTAATTTTATCAGAAACCAAAAGTAAACATTGTTTTTTGACCAAAAAAAATAATGATTGTAAATTGCTGTGATGCGACAGTGGGAGGCTGCAACTGGCTGTAAATGGGGGCTGGATGTCAAGCACCCAAAATGTGATCATGTGACGGCGTGGCCATTAGAATTTTAAATCTGGGTCATGAATAACCCCTAGGGAGGTCATTGTAACTTCAAATGGTCAGTAGGCGACTGATCATAAGTGGAGGACTACCTGTGCGTAGCTTAAAGGCAGCAAGAATTCACCACCTTATTAATCATCCTATTTTTCCAATTTGCTGCTTTTGCACCAATCTCCTGAAGTAAATAGCACTCCTATTTCTTCCCCTGCCCATTCAAATATTATTATTTTCCTATTTTTAAAAGCCCTCCCTCATTTTCATTAGTTGCATCAAGTATTTTATCTGCAACAGAAAAAAAAAAGATCGCATATAATTTCATTCATTCCCCTGGCAAATTTACTTATTTCTGGCTGTTTGCATCTTGATCATGCTAGACAAATGGAACGTTTTTTTTTCTTCTCACACCCTTTACTCAGCTTCTATGAAAGAGGTTTGAGGTGGTTGTTTCTCCCCCCCCACCACCAACAGTTTTCATTTTATTTTACAGATCTTTCCTGGGAGAATGTTGTAACTCTTCCCAGCACTGTGCTAGATAATGAGTGTTTTTCCAGGGTTGTGGCACTGAATTGCTTACTTGGATGCACTGCTTGTTATCTTGCTCCAGCTGAGCTGAGGAGATCCACAGGGATTTTAGATAAGGGGTGTGTGGCCAAGAGATGGAGACACCCAACAGAAGAGACAACTGTGCCGTACTTTAGATTCAAAGGGAAATGGTATTAACGAGCACATATGTAGAATCTATAGGTGCATGCTTAAATTATAAAAGTAGCAAAGTATCTATAGGTCAGGGGTGTCAAACTCAATTTCATTGAGGGCCGCATCAGCATTGTGGTTGCCCTCAAGGGGCCGGGTGGGTATGGACTAGGTGGGCGTGGCCTACTGGGTGGGCGTGGCTAGAGTGCATATGGCCTACTGGGTGGGCGTGGCCAGCTCTACATCGTTCGCATCAAGGGTGCCTATGGGGGCCTGGGCAGGAGTGGGACAGATCTGAGGGTCTCTGGCAGAAGGAGGGTCTCTGGGCCAGGGCCAAGGCAGTGGGGGCCGTTTCCTCACTGTTTCCAGGATGGCTTCGCGGGCCGCATGAAACCACTTCGTGGGCCGGATCCGGCCCCCGAGCCTTGTGTTTGACATGTCTGCTATAGGTAGTCCCTGATTTACAACCATTTATTTAGTGGTTGTTCGAAGTTACGACAGCACTGAAAAAAAGTGACCAGCGGCCATTTTTCAGACTTACGACCTTTGTAGCATCCCCACGGTCACGTGATCAAAATTTGGATGTTTGGCAGCTGGCTCATATTTATGACGGTTGCCGTGCCCCAGAGTCATCTGATCACCTTTTGCAAATTTCTGACAAGCCAAGTCAGTGGGAAAGCCAGATTCCCTTAACAGCTAGGTGACTAACTGTGCTTATTCACTTAAGCGCTGTGGCAAGATAGGGTTGTAAAATGGGACAAAATTCACTTAGCAACTGTCTCACTTAGCAATAGAAATGTTGGGCTCAGTTGTGGTCTTAAAGTCGAGGACTACCTTTGTAGGCACATGCTTTTGTCTATAGGCACTTACCAAATCTATAGGCACCCCCGCTTAACTCACAAAGATGGCAAATTGCCAAGGATCCACGGGGATTTTAGATAAGGCAGGGGTGTCAAGCTCAATTTCATTGAGGGCCGCATCAGCATTGCGGTTGCCCTCAGGGGGGCGGGTGGGTGTGGCCTGGGTGGGCGTGGCCTACTGGGTGGGCGTGGCTAGAGTGTGTGTGGCCTACTGGGTGGGCGTGGCCAGCTCTACATCATTCGCATCAAGGGTGCCTATGGGGGCCTGGGCAGGAGTGGGAGAGATCTGAGGGTCTCTGGCAGGAGGAGGATCTCTGGGCCAGGGCCAAGGCAGTGGGGGCCGTTCCCTCACTGTTTCTAGGATGGCTTTGCGGGCCGCATGAAATCACTTTGCGGGCCGGATCTGGCCCCCGGGCCTTGTATTTGACATGTCTGAGATAAGGGATGCGTGGCCGAGAGATGGAGGGAAGGGAGAACTGTGCCGTACTTTGGATTCGTGGGAAGAACCTGTAGGCACCTGCTTAAACCAAACCATGCCACGACTTTAAGAAATTGCCATTAGGAAAGATGGAAAGGTACATTAATCCCCACAATGGAAGAGCGAATGGCAAAGATGGTGGAGCTTGTGGAAACGGTAAAACTGTTTTAATTAAAAAGAAGAACTTAGCTGGTTTATTTTTTTACTTGGAAACCGGTTTGGGCCTTTTTTTTTACTCGAAACTGGAAAAACAAATATGAAACTTTTATTCTAGGTTTTGATGATTAAAATGATATTGTTATTTTAGAAATAGCTAGAAATGCATAAGCAACAAGCTGTTGTCAAGCTTTGGGGTTTCTTTCTTTATTTGATTTCTATAGCCAACCATCTCAACAAGTGATCCTAGGCGACCTACATCATAATTGTGTTCAGTCCAGAATATGATTGACACTGTTTCAGAAATTGTTAACTCTTTGGTGGTGGGCTTCTCCTTTTTTCATTGGCCGATATTTCTTTCTTATTTCTCGCCTTGCAGAGTGAGGGAAGCAAACAGATTTTAATTAAAAAAACTAAAAATATTATTTTTTTAAAAATATTATTAAATAAAAATTATTTGTGAGAAAAATGGGCTTGACTACCCTTGGTAAAAAAAGCCTGACTGGTTTTGAATGTTCCCAAGTTGCATTTTATTATGTACATGGTATTGCAATGGCTAAGAATGTTGGAACAGGGGGCAAATGAATGACAGGATTATCTTTTTGAGTTGTGCTCTCTCCAGCATTTCATAGCCAATCTCCCTTTAAAAAAAAGGTTCCTTTTTAAACAAAATTGAGAAAAACAAAAGACTTTGTATATCTGGTGCACCGAGAGAATGACTTTAGGTGCTGGAATTTTATTTTCCTAAGCCTTTAGAACAATATTTCCAAACTTTGGCCACTTTTAAGAGGCGTGGACTTCAACTCCCAGAATCCCCTAGCACAGCACAACTGGCTGGGGAATTCTGGGAGTTGAAGTCCACACCTCTTAAAGTGGCCAGGGTTGAGAAACATTTGATGAGAAGATGGACTAACGTTATTTTGAGACTTTGAAGGCAGGAGGAACGAAGGCCTACAGAGTTTGAAGGGACATCCTTGAGTTACTACCTTGAAGCCCACACATTTTAAAGCAGACAAGGTTCGGAAACACTGCTTTAAAACTAGCAAATCTCTATACAGTAGCCATCGGGAACCAGGTAAATGTGGGGAGAGCAAACACTAGCCAGGGAGCAGGGCTGTTCTTCAGGATAGTGTCCCCTGTTTCCTGCTCCCGACACACCCTCCTCCCCATCACTTCATCTTCTCCATCTTTCTGAGTTCTCTTCCTCCTGCCAGATAAGACCGGAAAGAATTCTGTGAAGTTTAACACTGCAAGTTGCCTTGCCTTGCCGAGTTTATTTTGACATAGAACGCGGATTTCCGTTTTGTTCTGGCGCAGGGTACGCGCCGATCCATTTAGCGATGCAGTGAGGAGGAACAGATGTGTGCTTTTTGAAATTGAAAGCCAAATTAAGATTGAGGACCTCTGACCATCTGCCTAGCTTAATATTATCCTCTTCTGTTTCTTACATTTAGCTTACAGGAAGAGACTACCGAACATAACTTTTGTGTAATTAAACTTCGGTGCTGTTGTATCTGTATGGATGAATGTATTATGCGTCGTTTCTCGTTATTTTTTTTCTTCTATCTTCTGCCAAACATGATGTCCTTCTTCTTGACTCAGGAAATAACCTCTTGATCTCAGGATAGGGCGTTTTGACCCAGATTGTTGGGGGCAATTAAGTGGACTTTGTAATAATGCCGCTTGGGGGTGTGTGTGAAAGCCCTAATAAGCAGGCATATACATAGAATGAAGGCTACTGCTAAGCTTGTAAGCCGCCCTGAGTCTTCGGAGAAGGGCGGGATATAAATGGAAATAAAATAAAATAAATAAATAAATAAATAAAAAAGCTATAAATGAGACGGGCCTTTTTTGCAGATAGAGCAAAGCGTGAATGGTTTTTCTGTCTACCGTAAGTTTGTGTGTGTGTGTGTGTGTGTGTGTGTGTGTGTGTGTGTGTGTGTGTGTGCTTAATCTATATTTTCGGTATTGTTTGGAAAAGAAAATAGGTTGCAACTTGTGCCGTTAATCTGCACAGAAGCTCCATGAAGGGAAAAAGAATTATGCCTGCTGACGATGGCTAATGTTCCGTGAAAATAAAAACGCAAGCTGCTTTGCACCTGGTTTGTTAAAGTGCTGAAGGAGCAATGTTCCTTCCTGCGTCCCTGTCGCCGTGTCATCAAAACTCTGAGCCCCAAGAATAACTTTTCTTTCACCCTTTGCCCACTTTTACCTTAGTAGAGTTTCCTAAACAGGTGTGTGTGTGTGTGTCTGTGTGTCTGTGTGTGTGTGTATTCAATTCGTGTGTTTAAGGCTTGAGAGGAGGATGACACAACTCTACCTGGCCCACACTTTCTTCCTCCTGTTGAGCATTGAGTGTTTGGAGTTGACCCATTGTGACTTTCCAGGCACCAAACATGTAAACGCTGTGCACTATTTCTTTAGTCATTGGCAGCACATTTCTACAGTAGAGGCAACCTAACAATGTCTTTCTGGTGCTTCTCAAAACCCTGTGTTGAGTGTTTCCATTTCATCTGGAATTTGCTTAATTCTCCTTAGCTTCTCAAGCCAGCGATGCTTGAGCTTCTCAGATACTGGAGGAAAGAAACGTGACACTCTCTGAACTTGGATGTTTGCTTGCAGACGTTTTATAACCCAACTAGGTAACATCATCAGTGTGCACACCATCATCATCATCATCATTGTGACCCTCAGTGCACTTCATAATTAGTGCCACTGATAATATCACCTGGTTGGATAATGAAAAGTCCTACAGGCCAACAACCAAGCTCAGAGAGCACCAAGGGCTCCTCGGTTTAACCCTGAGCTATTCTCTTCTATAAGATATAAATGTGTATGGATCTGGGTGATACCTCCTACCTTCTGCTCTGGGAAGAAAGGAGCTCTTATTTAGCAGGTAAAGGAAGAATATCACTCTTCCCACTGACTTGTACCTTAACTCAAGGTAGGGCTTTCCAGGTGTCCTTGGCCATCCTGTTTGGGAATTCTAGTAGTTTTTTGTTTCAATGTACTTGAAAAGTGTAGAAAAATTACCTCTGTGTGAAATTGACTCATTTTCAAAAAAGGCTACCAGTGTATGTCTCACCATTTCAGATCAGTGTTTCCCAGCCTTGGCAATTTCCAGATTTGTGGAGTTCATCTCCAGGAATTCCACAGCCCGCAGAGACATTGATGAGAATTCTGAGAGTTGAAGTCCACACACCTGGAAGATGCCAAGGTTGGGAAACATTACACTAGATTTGTACTTCTCTGATAGAATTCTTTCAGTAGTGGAATATAAGGTAAAGGTAAAGGTTCCCCCGCACATGCGTGCTAGTCGTTTCCAACTCTAGGGGCCGGTGCTCATCTCCGTTTCAAAGCTGAATAGCCAGCGCTTGTCCGAGGACGTCTCCGTGGTCATGTGGCCGGCATGACTAGACGCCAAAGGCGCACGGAACGCTGTTACCTTCCCACCGTAGTGGTCCCTGTTTTTCTACTTGCATTTTTACGTACTTTCGAACTGCTAGGTTGGCAGAAGCTGGGACAAGTAACAGGACGCTCACTCTGCTACGCGGCACTCGGGATTCGACCCGCCAAACTGCCGACCATCTGATCGACAAGCTCAGTGTCCTGCCAACCTAGCAGTTCGAAAGCACATAAAAATGCAAGTAGAAAAATAAGGACCACTACGGTGGAAAGGTAACAGTGTTCCGTGCGCCTTTGGCGTCTAGTCATGCCGGCCACATGACCACGGAGACGTCCTCGGACAAGCGCTGGCTCTTTGGCTTTGAAACGGAGATGAGCACCGGCCCCTAGAGTCGGAAACGACTAGCACGCATGTGCGGGGGAACCTTTACCTTTAGTGGAATATAGGCAGTAATAATTCTTGATAATATTGGTGGAGGATTAGAAACACCATTTCATAGTGTTTTAAAAGGGAAAGTTTCAGAGGAGCACCAGAGGGTTCAAATTATAAAGCTGTATAGAAACCAATTAAGAGCAGCTAACATGTCTTGTGGGTACTGTATAACAGTTTCTTTTTAATTTGCATAGCATCCCATGACATAGTTCAGAGACATTCCCCTCTTTTAACCATAGATTTAGGCCTCAGTCAATTTATGTAATGGCTAAGAATCCTGAGATTTCTGTGCTAATTATAAAAAAAACCCCACATGTTACTTAGATTTCACTTCCAAAGGTAGGCTTTGAAAATAAGTATAAAAGCTCCAGTTGGCTTTTTTGCCACTTTCATTTCAATAAGTCAGCTCAAAATCTTTTGAAGATCTATTTTGTTTTTGTTTTTTAAAAAAACAAACCTTAAGAGGAACATTTTGTGAATTGTGTGGCTAATGGATAAGATTAGATATCTATCCAAAATATTTAGTGAAAAAGTTAGAAAGGGAGAAAGACTTAATGCAGGAGAGTGGCTGGCCTTTGGACATTCAGTGTTAAGAGGTGAAAATGTGGATTGAAAAATTGGGGGGAGCTTGGTCCTTATTCGGTTGAGGTGGACCAGTTTTGTTTCTTAGAACATATTTTAAAATTAAAACCAAATAATCTACATTCTCAATGAAGCCCAGTCACTACCACATATATTGAATTGCAAGTTCCATCATCCTGAAAATGGATTAGGAGGAAAAGTAAGCATTTTTCATTTTTATTATTTTTTTTTCTTTCAGTTTTCTAACACTCAGGATTATAGTACTGTATAATAGTAAATGTGACAGCAAGCCAAAATTTTGTTAAAAATAAAATCTCAGCTCTCTGGCCTTTAAAACAAGTATAGTAATCCTTGACTTACAATCACAATTGGGACAGGAACTTCGGTTGCTGAGCAATGTGGTTGTTGAGTTGCGCCCAATTTTATAACCTTTTCTTTGTGCTGATGAAGCAAATCACCATATTCATTAATAAAATCAATGCAGTCATTAAATGAATTAGCCTCCCCCATTGTCGCTGGGAAGGTCCCAAATGGTGATCACATGACCTTCGTTTGTTGCAGCCATCCTACATACATGCCGGTTGCCTTGCACCCAGATTTTATCACATGACCATAGAGACTGTGACGGTCACAAATGTTTCTTGAGTTGGCTGGCTCCTCTTAATGGCATACCATGGCTGCTTTTTGGCTAATATGTGGGGAGAATACACTCAAAGGCTGACAGGAACGTGTTTCGCAGAAACCAGAAATGAGCTGCAGCTGCCCTTTACGAGTACCTGAAAGAGGAATTTATTTATTTTTAAAAGAAGGCTGCGGAGCTTGTTCTCACTCTTCTTCAGCTGCCAACTTCCTTAATAGAAGAATTCAGCAACATTGTATTTACATAACACTGACCCATTTTGAGCAGAATGAAAGGGAAATTGCACATTCCGTGTTACTGTCAGTTGTACATTGTGAAATAAAGCAACCAACTCAGAGAGCTGTTAAACATCCCCTAAGCCAGAGGTCCACAAAGGTTTGGGCACCGGGGACCGGTTCTGTGGAGAGAGGTTTTTCCACAGAAAATGCCGCCTGCATCCCATGGATGGGGCTTTCCTTGTTTGTGCGGACCGGTTGCTGGCATGCTGCGGCCCGGTACCGGTCCACAGACTGGGGGTTGGGGACCCCTGCTCTAGGCCTTAAGTCTTGTGGACTTCAACACCCAGAATTCCCCAGCCAGCATGGCTGGCTAAGGAATTCTGGGAGATGAAGTCCACGAATCTTAAAGTTACACCTCTGCTCCAGGCTTTGTTTTTGAGAGACCAGCACCACGTTGGCTTTGAGTCCTTTATCTCTGCAGCATCTCAGTTTGGCACAATCCACCCTCGTTGGGATACCAGAGTCTGTTATCCTGGAAGGCATAGTGGCTACCCTGAGATAAGATGGACAGCCAATACATTTTCTAAAATAAAATAAAATGAGTAAATAGTATTTCAGTTTCTGGAGGGGAATGAACTTAGTTTTATGGTAAAAAGCCTGCCTTAACTTCTGTTGCAATAAATGCCCCTTTACAAATCAGTAGATTCCTTCCAAATCCTTTCCTCGTGGTGGATTTGGGGGGGCGGGGGCGTAGCTTTCGAGAAAATATGTTTGCAATTCCATTAATTTGAAACAGCGCATGGGAAAATGTTTAATCACTGCTAATCTGACAGCACTACACAGTGTACATGACAGTTGCTTCAATAGTCCTAAATGCTGAAGCTGAAACACTCAACGGTGGTGACACAGGAGAAATATAGAGCGGGGGTGACATAGGAGAGCATCCAGTCTGCAGCCAATGGGGTAGAGCAGACAGAAAGGAGGGGTTGCTGTGTGTGGCAACCCCATTTTGAGTAAGGGAGGGTGTAACTCGTGGTAGAGCCCAGTCCTCAGATGCAAAACATCCCAGCTTCAATCTCAAGGACTTTAATTAAAAGAAACAAATCAACCCCCGCCCCTCCAAACGCTAAGGATAAGATGAAGGGGATGATCTGCAGCAGCAAAGAGGGCAGAGGAATGGAGGGCCAATGCTTTATAACAGAATAACAGAGTTGGGAGGGATCTTGGAGGTCATCTAGTCCAACCCTCTGCTTAGGCAGGAAACCCTATACCATTTCAGACAAACGGCTGGTCAGTCCCTTCTTAAAAACTTCCAGTGTTGGAGCATTCACAGCTTCTGGAGGCAGGTTGTTCCACTGGATAATTGTTCTAACTGTCAGGAAGCTTCTCCTTAGTTCTAGGTTGCTTCTCTCTTTGGTCAGTTTCCATCCGTTGCTTCTTGTCCTGCCTTCAGGTGCTTTGGAGAATAGCTTGACTCCCTCTTCTTTGTGGGAACCCCTGAGATATTGGAACACTGCTATCATGTCCCCCCCTCGTCCTTCTCTTCATTAAACTACGTAGACATATCCAATTCCTGCAACCGTTCTTCATAAGTTTTAATCTCCCCAAGCCCTTAATCAACTTTGTTGCTCTTCTCTGCACTCTTTCTAGAGTCTCAACATCTTTTTTATACTGTGGTGACCAAAAGACTATGGGATCTGGATGGGGAAGAACTGGCTCAAGCTTAGTCCTAGAAAGACTGAGTTAGTTTGGGTTCTTGGACCAACCAGTTGGGCCTATTTCATATTTGGTCCTGAATGGGGTTGCACTGTCCTAACTGGGTTTATAGCCCCTGTTGAGGGAGGAGGTGGCACCTGGGAACCAGGAGGTCCCCTCGCAGCCACTCATGTTTTGCTCCGTTTGGGGGTAGACTACATGATGTGCCATACATGGGGCTGGCCTTGAAGACCACTTGGAAGCTGCAACTGGTCCAGAATGTATCAGCATGGAAAAACCTCACTATAGGCAAGCTTCACCCCTGTTATGTGAGCTGCACTTTTTACCCATAAGCTTTGGGGTACAATTCAAGATTCTGGTTATCACTCTTAATGCTCCAGTTACCTAAGGAACATCTGTGTCTCTCAATGTCTGCTTGTCTCATAGGAGCCCTGCAGAGTCAGCCTGGCTCATGTTCTTTAAATTAAACAGTGTCACCTAACAGAACCCAAGGAGGCCTCTTCTGTTATCTTTCTATTTATCTACAACAGGGAGAGTTGTGCAACCCCCCCTTCCTACCCACCTTTAGTCAAGCCTTAAGAAACCAGATCTTCTCCCAGGCCTTAGGTTGCTTAATAGGTAGGCCATTTAAATTGAAAGATGGGTGGCTAGTATCCCTCCCTCCCTCCCTCCCTCCCTTCCTCCCTCCCTCCCTCCCTTCCTTCCTTCCTTCCTTCCTTCCCACTGCTATATTTTCTTATGTGATATTATCTCTATTTATTCTTATTGTGAAGTCATTTTGGAGTCAGGAATCCAAGAAGTTGCACACATGCATGCATGCATAAGTGAAGGAATTTCATGTTAAAAGTGTTATGCTCTGATAAGAGAATGAAAAGGTCCATCCCAGTGAATACCAGATCAGTAAGGGAACATTGATGTTGTATGCCTGCTGTCGGAAAATATTTACTCTAGATGAGCCTATGTAGAATACATTCCGGCCATCCATTCTTTTCTATTTTTAATCCCATGCTTTAAATCTGGCAAGAAAAACAGCAATTGCAATATTCCCGCAGGCTATGAGGACAGGGGAGATTTAGGGTCTTTTTAGTGTATGTGTGACTAATTCATTCTTAACTCTTCCGAGAGAAGGGCATAAAAATTGACTCATAAAAATCGGTAACGATCTTACATTATTGTTTGTTGCATTTTATCCCCTACTAACCTACAAATGTGGCTCAAAGCTCATAACCATAAAATGCGCTCCAAGTCATAAAAACATACAAAAATAGGAAGCCCGCAACATCCAGAACAACTATGGGCATGTCGAAAAGGCTTCAATGTGCCCGATGGTATTCCTTTCTTCCCCCCCCCCCCCATTTCTTTCAACAAACAGTCATCCTTTCCTCCCCTCCAAAAGTCATATCCCATGGCAGTTTGGACATTTTTTTATATTTCAGAAGTATTTTGCCCTGTGATCGGGGGCTTGTGTGGAATCTTCACAGAGGGCAGATTTGTTTGAGCTCAGCTATTATTAAGACAGTTTTTCTTGCAATGTTGGATCTCATTGTTCACTGAAACCAATTGTAAGGAGGTTCAGAACAGACAAAGTTGGACCCCTTCAGAGAGAAAGTCTATTTAGCACACAGCATTCATTCATTCATTCATTCATTCATTCATTCATTCATTCACTCATTCACTCATTCCTCCATTCATTCAGTTTTTATAGCCATCCATCTCAAGCAAGTAACTCTGGGTGGTGAACAATCATTAAATAGTTAAAAATAATTACAGTATAATACAAATTAAATATATGTGGCAGCTGAGAAAAAATCATAAATATTCATTATATTATAGAGTGCAGATATGAGTACACAGATAGTCCTCGACTTACGACCACAGTTGGGACCAGAATTTCTTTTGTTAAGCAAGGTGGCTATTTAGGGAGCTTTGCCTGATTTTACAACTTTTTTTTTTGCCACAGTTAAGCACATCACTGTCATTATGAAATGAATCATGCAGTTGTTAAGCGAATCCAGCTTCCCCCACTGACTTTGCTTGTGGGAAGCTGGCTGGGAAGGTTGCAAATAAAAACGTCGTAAATACTTTGCCAGGTAACTGACTTTTGATCACGTGACCATGGGGATGCTGTGATGGTTGTAACTGCAAGGACCGGTCATAAGTCATTTTTATTACAGTGTTGTTGTAAGTTTGAATGGTCAATAAACAAATAGTTGTAAGCCAAGGGCTACTGTAGATGTTCCTTCACTGTTATAAATTCTGAAATTTTGAAATCACTGGCTCAGAAGGATTGGTAAGCAAATTCATGCAAGGCAGCCTTTTTTCCATGGTTGTTTGGCTACATGGCTCTGGGGCAGCACAACTTGAATTCCAGAGGCTAACAACAGCAGCACTAGAAGGCTGTTCTCTCTGTCCCTCCCCCCTCCATTATGCAGGTGTGGTCTCTGGAAGCATCAGGCTAGTTAGTCATTGTGCAAAACAGGTTGCTGGACTAGAGGAATTTCATTTAGACTTTCACCCACAGGCACATCTTTGGGTATCCAACTGCTCCCAGCCCTACCTGACCTCAACTATTTAAAAGGGTGTAAAAAATTATAATTGCAATGTATGGCAGTGAAGGCTGGACCATAAAAAAGGCTGAGCGCCAAAGAATTGAGGCCTTTGAACTATGGTGATGGAGAAGACTCCTGCGAGTCCCTTGGACTGCAAGGCGATCAAACCAGTCAGTCCTAGAGGAGATCAAACCTGACTGCTCTTTAGAAGGCCAGATCCTGAAGCTGAAACTCAAATACCTAATGAGAAGGAAGGACTCACTGGAGAAGAGCCTAATGCTGGGAAAGATGGAGGGCAAGAGAAGAAGGGGATGACAGAGAATGAGGTGGCTGGATGGAGTCACTGAAGCAGGAGGCATGAGCTTTAAATGGACTCCAGAATATAGCAGAGGACAGGAAGGCCTAGAGGAACGTTGTCCATAGGGTCGCGATGGGTCAGACACGACTTCGCAGCTAACAACAACAACAAAAAATTATAAATAGAAAAACAAGACTGTCTCTCTCAAGTCAGACTCAGATCTTGAAGGCTATGTGGATGTGTTCATGCAGGCTTTTTTTTTTTTTTTGCAGTTGGACATTGCCTTCTTCTGGTCTCTGTAGTCCACAGCCATGGAGTCCTGTGGTGCCCTCTCCCCTAAGCTAATGCCCTGGTCTTGATTAGCTTCTGAACCCAGGAAGGTTTAGCCAGATACCTGCTGAGAGAATGATAATAAAGAACGAAAAGAAGAGGAACACTTTAGCCTCCAGCTAGACATCCAGCCTTAGTGAAGAGGACACCCCTTCACTGAAAAGCAAGAATAGATCTGGCCAGGCATCCCTCAGAAGGGAGAGCATCTTTTGGAAAAGGCAGAAGCAGAGAGCACAATGTGGGTGAGAGTAGTTTGTGGAGCTTCTCCCTGCAGAGGATATAAGCCATAGGCATTTCTCATTTACTCGGAATATAGGGCTGAGAGACACTGTTTTAAGGAATTTGTCGGTGACTCCAGCAAATTTATGTAATACATTCCATTCTCCGAGTGGGAAACGTGATCTTTATCAAAACGGGCTGGCATTCCTTTCTTTTAGTGGGACTTGTGTGTTCTTTTCCACTTCTTTGTAAATCGGCTGCAGACTAGAGCCCAAGGATCTGTCTGTGAAGCAGTATTCTTTATTGGCGGTGGCGGTGCCTTGCTGAATTTTGCAGGATCGTGATGTATACTCAATCCTGCCTCTTTGCCAGTCTCCCAGATTTACCTAAAGGAAAGGCAGGCAGGCATGGTTTCTGGAACATGCAACAGATATTATACCTAAAACACAGTTTACTAGAAAGCAACAGTGGAGGAGAACAGCTTCTTCCTGGTCAATATTTGTAAACCTTCTGAATATACAGGTAGTCCTCAACTTACAACAGTTCATTTAGTGACCATTCGAATTTGCAACGGCACTGGAACGTGTGACTGATGACTGTTTTTCACACTTACGACCGTTGCAGCATCACCATGGTCACGTGATCAAAATTCAGATGCTTGGCAACTGACTCATACTTACGACAATTGTAGTGTGCCAGGGGTCACGTGGTCCCCTTTTGCCACCTTCTGACAAAGTCAGTGGGGGAAGCCAGATGCACTTAACAGCCGTGTTACCAACTTAACAACTGCAGTGATTCACTTAACTGTGGCAAGGCCGATCGTAAAATGGGGCAAAAGTCACTTAACAAATCTTGCACTTAGCCATAGAAATGTCGGGCTCAATTTTGGTCATAAGTAGAGGTTGGCTTCAATGGGCCACAAAGTAGTGGTGGATTAGACATGCTTTGATCTGACCTAGCAGAGCCTGTCCTATTATCTTAATCTAGTCCTTAATTCTCTTGGGAAAATTTCTCAGAAGAAAATGCTGGCAAAGAATTAAAAATGGTCTGTGTGTGTGTGTGTGTGTGTGTGTGTGTGTGTGTGTGTGTGTGTGTTTGTGTGTGCTTGCATGTTCATGCATATTTAACTGAATCTGTGAATCCGTGGCCCCTGAAAGAAATGCTGACCCCATAAATCCTGCAGTATATCTTTCTGTCTGATCGCTAAGAATCAACACTAACTGAATGGTAATACATCAATTAAATCGATATCACTCATAGTTTTCTGGGAAAGCAGAATCTACGTTTTCTAGAAAGTAGTAAAGCTGCCTGCCTTAAGTGAGTAAATTCTAGGGAAGTTCAAGTTTGGGTCAGCTCATGCCAAAGTCTTCCCCTTAAATCTTGTGCCACATGAAAACATAAGCCCCCCCTAGATCAGATCAACTAGACCAGTGTTTTTCACACTTGGCAACTTTAAGATGTGTGGTTGGGGAATTCTGGGAGATGAAATGCACTCATCCTGAAGCTGCCGAGTTTGAAAAATATTGAACTGGGCTACTGCAGAATCCTGTCTCCCATTGTGATCAAATAAGGTGTTTGTTGTTGTTTTTTTGAAAATCACAGATATAAGGTCTTTCCTTTTATTAGTGTCCAGCACAAGTAGTCCTTGACTTAGAGCACTTCATTTAGTGACTGTTCAAAGTTACAATGGCTCTGAAAAAAGTGACTTATGACCATTTTTCACACTTATGACTTGCAGCAGCATCCCCAGGGTCATGCAATCAAAATTCAGATGCTTGGCAACAAATGTCTCACGCAACAACATAAATTTTGGGCTCATTTGTGGTCGTTAAGTCGAGGACTACCTGTACTGGTCTTCAGTGGCATTTGATATTGAGAGTCTATCCAGGTAGTCCTCACTTAAGAACTGGTCACTAAACAACCATTTCAAGTTATGACAAACCTCTGGGGAGCTACTTATGACCTGGTTTCAGATTTCTGTGAGAGCATGCGTGCGTACACACACACACACACACACACACACACACACACACCACTATAGTCAAATGTTTGCATTTTGGGAGATTGGCAACTGGCTTGCAATTACAGCCTCTTTCAGCATCCCGCGGTCATGTGATTGTGATTTTTGGCGCTTTTTGTAAGTTTCCAGCATTTACTTTCAGTTTTTGGCAAATAATGCCCATTGAAGAAAACAGATTTGTTTAATGATTACAGCATTCACTTCATGATTGTGGTGTTCACTTAATGACTGCTTCAAAAAAAGGTCATTAAATCAGATGCGATCGTGTGGTGTCCCACTTAATGACTGCCATGATTTACAACTATAATTCTGAGCTCAATTATGGTTGTAAGTTGAGGAACGTGTCCTTTGAAAAAAAATATTAATTTGAATTTGAATTTTATTGAATTTATATACCGTCCTTTCCCGAAGGACTCAGGGCGGTTTACAGGGTATATAAAACATTAATACAAAAATTAAGACCAATTTAAAAAGATTAAACTAAGCCCCTGCAACATGTAAAACCCCAGTTAAAACCCCAATTAAAACTCAGCCTGAGCCGGAAAGCTCGAAGAGCCAGGGTAGGTAGGTAGATTTTATTTATTTAGCAAGTTTAGACAACATTCATCTCACTTTCACAGCAACTCTGAGGACGAAATTTATTCGTCCTGCCTTTTATTATTTTCATAAATAGAGCAGTGAACATACCTAGTTCTCCATCCTCTTATTTTCCTCACAACAATCCTGTGAGGTGAGTTGGACTGAGAGAGATTGACTGACTCCAGGTCACCCAGTTGACTGTCATGTCTAAGGCAGGACTAGAACTCACAGTCTCCTGGTGACTGGCCCAAAGTCACCCAGCTAGCTTTCATGCCTAAGATGGGACTAGAACTCACAGTCTCCTGGTGATTTGCTCAAGGTCACCCAGCTGGCTTTCATGCCTAAGGTGAGACTTGAACTCCCAGTCTCCTAGTCTGGTGCCTTAGCCACTAAATCAAACTGGCTCTGTTGGAAGGAAAGTGGAGATAAGAGAATAACAGAGACGGAAGGGACCTTGGAGGTCTTCTAGTCCAGCCTCCTCTTCAAGCATATAACATTTCAGACAAATGGAAGAATCATCTCTACTATCTACCTAGGAGAGATCAGGGTGCATAATCCAAGTGTTGGGGGGGGATAAACTGGTTCTTCTCTTTTCAGACCCAAACCACATTCATTAAAAGTGGTTGGCGCCGTAGGATAAACCCCCCCCATTGAAAAAACACTGCTTATAAAGGCCACTGGGAACAAGACTTGTGTTGCTAAAAGCACAGCGCTGCAAAATTTTGAGTGAACAAGTCAGTGGTTTATCTTCATTATCAGAGCGAAAGGAAAGGATGCCCAAAGGGGTCATCTTGGATATTCAGAGAGGTGGCTTTGAGGTTAAACTATTTGTTTATGTCCAATCCTACCATAATCAAACTGCAAGGCTCCGGAGAAGGAGTGCGATTTCTCTCCCCCACCCCCCACCCCCACTCCAAACCAGCCTGGCTTTGCGGCAGGCATTTGTCTTTGTTAATTTATACAGGAGAAGGCAGTAAATCAGCGGGAGCAAGTTGCTGGCTCTTAGATTTTCACTTGGGTATTTAAGATAATAGCACCTGACAGTTTATGAGCAGCTAAAAGGGAATTTTTTTCTGCTTCAGAAAGCAAAATATTGTGTGAGTTGTGCAGTGTGTATAAATAATCAGAAGAATTAAGCCGCCAGTGTCCTGGTATAGTTCCAGGTGAGGGAGCAGAACAGAGCCTCTGGATTTCCAAGTGAAAAGAGGGGAATTCTAAAATGTGGCACACCTCTGGGTTGCACACACACAAATTCACACACACACACAGACACACAAACACCACATTTTAGCCATTGTCTATCCACTGCAGGATGAAGGCCTCTTCAGCATGTTTCCAGCCCATACGGTCCTGAGTTTTCTTTTGCCAATTGGGCCCGCAATACATGCCGATGTCGTCGATCCATCTTGTTTTAGGTTTCTTTCATGGACGCTTTTGATCGAGGGGGATCCATTCTATGACTGCCTTGGTCCACTTGCCATCAGTTCGTCTTGCTATGTGACCAGCCCCGTTTCTCTTTCAGTTCTTTCATTCTCTTGATGGCATCGTATACTTTCGTTTATTCGCTGATCCATGGGTAGGTAGGTCTTTCTATCTTGTCTTATGACGTCGAGCATGTATCTTTCCATGGCTCTTGGCACCACTCCTAGTTTTTACACACACACACACACACACACACACACATATGTATATGTATATTTGTTCATAGATAAGTGTGCATGCACGCACCAGTTGAAATAAAGCAGACTAGCAACGATGAAAACAAATGTGATTTTTAACAGTTCACCGCAATGGTGCCAGAATTAACGTGGACTCTTAGAATAGATGGAATTAAATGTGCTTCCTGAGCCCGTCATCTGTTCCTTATAAGGTTGCTTTGCCGCAACCTTAATTTTTCTTTTTTCTTTTTTTTTATTAGAGTTTTACAAAAACAAAATTTTACAATATATCCCCAAATCCCTCCCACCCCAAACCCACCCACTTCCCAGAGCTAAATACAGGATTATAGTTACAATAATCATATTCTAAATAAAAATTATGCATAATATACAATTAACCAAATTCATAATGCGCTTTAACTCTCTTTTAACATAACTACCAACAACGTACCAATAACAATATCCCACTAAAATCTACTCATAAGCTAAGTGGTACTTTTTAGTCCCATATTTGTTTTGAATATAATTTATCCATCTCCTCCAAACTGAAATATATCTTTCCTGTGAATGATCCTTCAGATAAGCAGAAATCTTAGACATTTCTGCAAGATTCGAAACTTTAAACACCCATTCTTCTACAGTGGGCAAACTATCCTTCTTCCAATATTGTCCCACCAATAACCGTGCTGCCGTTATCATGTTCAATATCAAGTTAGTTTCTTTAAGAAATTAAAGCAACCTTAATTTTTCTTGTGTTCATCCAGCAATACTTTTTTTTTTTAGTTTGTAATACGTGTCCTCTTTTCGAGGTTAAGACTGCTGGGGGAAAAAATGACAAAGATCGACTTCCATGTTTCCCTCCATTTTGGGGCTGATTGTAGAAGGCTCCGTAATTTGGGGTTGTTGTTTGTTTGTTTTTTTTTAAAAAGATGGTCTCGTGTTCTCTGTGTAGAATTCATTTTGTTTGTGTGTGTGTTGGGGGGGGGAGTTCCAAGCAACCGCGATATAATCTGGGTTGTCTTCTTTAGGCAAGGTCAGGTTAAAAAAAAGTCAATTCAAATCAAACCACCTAGGCAATTCTTTCCTGTCAGAGCATTTCTGCGTTGTAATCAAACTAACCTAGGCATCCCATTTTAGCGACCCGTGTCTGAAAATATTTCTCTTTTTCTTTTTGGTGCCGAGTGCAGCTATCTTTAATATGGTATGATGAAAGAGCTACTTAGTCTAGTTCAGAGGTGTCCCACCTTGGCAACTTTAGGACCTGTGGACTTCAACTCCCAGAATTCCCCAGCTAGCCTTGCCCCAGTCTAATATTAACCTTTGCTTGTTCTCCCCTCCCCCTTTTTTGCGTTCTTTGTAGCTTGTGTTCATTATTCCTTTTTTTTTAAAAGAGAAAAATGATGAATCCAGAATACTATTAGATCTGGGGGATGGGGATGGACATATATACAGGTAGTCCTTAACTTTTAACCATTTGTTTGCTAATCGTTTAAAGTTACACCAGCAATGAAAAAAGTGACTTATGACTGGTCTGCGTGCTTACGACCGTTACAGTACCTCCACGTGATCAACATTTGGGCACTTGGCAACTGGCATGTATTAATGACAGTTGCAGCATCATGGGGGTGACATGATCACCATTTGGGACCTTTCCAGCCAAATTCCAACAAGCAAAGTCATTGGGGGAAGACAGATTCAGCTAATGACCATGTGACTCACTTAACCACTGCAGTGATTTGTTTAACTGTGGCAAAAAATTCATAAAATCAGGGGCCACTCATTCAACAATGGCCTTTGTTAGCATTGGAAATTCTAGTCCAAATTGTGGTCATAAGTTGAAGACTACATTTACATTGACCAGTCTTCTGGTCTTTGTCTACTACCACGATGTGTGGTTGATTGGCTACTGCATGCCTGTCCACCTTTGGAAATACCACAGGATTCGGTTCGCCACTGAGCAGAGGATTGGATTAGAAGATCTCCATGGTCCCTTCCAACTGTTATTCTGTTACCCCTCACCTTCTGAGGGTTCCTCACTGCCAATCTATAAAGAGCTTTGTAAATCAAAACCAGAAAGCTATTGGTAATCAATGTCCCCGCCCAAAGAAAATATGTACTAAAATGACTAGTGCCAGTCAATATATATGGACTGTTAAATTTCGGGCCAACTTTAGTTTCAAAAAAAAGGGACGCGGTGGCTCAGTGGGTTAGGACGCTGAGCTTGTCGATCAGAAGGTCGGCAATTTGACGGGTCGAATCCCGAGTGCCGTCTAACAGAGTGAGCGCCTGTTACTCGTCCCAGCTTCTGCCAACCTAGCAGTTCGAAAGCACGTAAAAATGCAAGTAGAAAAATAGGGACCACTACGGTGGGAAGGTAACAGCGTTCCGTGCGCCTTTGGCGTCTAGTCATGCCGGCCACATGACCACGGAGACGTCCTCGGACAAGCGCTGGCTCTTCGGCTTTGAAACGGAGATGAGCACCGGCCCCTAGAGTCGGAAACGACTAGCACGCATGTGCGGGGGAAACTTTACCTTTACCTTTAGTTTCAAAAGCAACCCCAAGTAGAGCACATTGCAAAAGTCTAACCTAGTTAGGTTAGATAGGAATCATTGTAACCAGGTCCTCCTGTGTCAGGAGAGACCACAACTGGTGTACCTCCTGGACTTAGGAATAGGCCCAACAAGTTATGGGCTCATCCAGTCACAGCCATGAGTCCAGGGAACATCCCTCAGTGTGGCTCTCGCACCTCAGGGTATTGCAAGTCCTCAAGAGGCAAAACTGGAACAGGTAGAGAGGCATGATGAACAAATGTCTTACTAGGATCCAATGTTATATTGTTTCATGTCATTCTGACCCCAAGAACATGGACTATCTCCAGCTGGACGTGGTGTGGCAGGGAACAGCTCAATATAATCATGTTAATGGTAGCAGATTCTGCTGATGACTTTTCCCAGTGGTTTTGTCTAGATGTTAAGCAGAAAAATATACTACCACAACTTTAACACTAGTACAATAGTAGATTATTGTTTCAGAGAGTCTCCAGGAGCCATGTTTTTTGAGCAGTCTTGATACAAGCTGTTGATTTTTGCAGATCCAGCAATTATCTGTATTAGTTAGGTTCAATTTTGCTAAGCTGGCTAGCCAAAAATGTCTAATATCTAACCTCCCGTCCTCGTCGTTGAGTTGGCCAAACCTCACCCTGAAGGTCATCATCCAAAATTGTCTACCAGTTTAGCTGATTCCCACTCAAAGAGCAAGGAATCCGGGTGCCCTGACGATTCCACAGTGAAGTTTAATCAAGGGTTTCTCTCCTTATTTTCCCTCCTCCCTCCCTGGTGCCTTATTTCACGGCTGTCAGTATCTGTTCTCCACATCCTGCAAAAGATTAGCCTACTGACAGGCTTCTCAATTTAGGACTAATAAACTTGTTGATTCCTCAGCCCAAGACAGAGCTGCACAATTATCACCTCGGTCAAAATTAATTAATGGGGAGTTCAAATGAACGTTGAATGTGACACTAAATGGTCGGTGCTTTCTGGGCAAAGGTCTTGTAGAACCAACCATTGTAGCACACTGAGAAAGTCAGTTTTACTATCAAGACTTTATTTCACACACCCAGGAAAGAGGGCTGAGTGGTAATGACATTACACATACATTTTGGGATGAGATTTGGAAACTATTTGCTTAAAAAAAAAGATTAATACAGGAAGTCCTCGAATTACAACAGTTCATCTAATGACCATTCAGAATTACAATACTACTGAAAAAGTGACTTATGACCGTTTTGCACACTTACGACAGTTGATCACGTGATCAAAATTTAGACGCTTGGCAACTGACTCACATTTATGTTGATTGCAATGTCTTGGTGTCATGTGATCAATTTCTGTGACTTTCTGACAAGCAAAGTCAATGGGGAAGTCAGATTCATTTAACAACCGTGCTACTAACTTAACAACTGCAGTGATTCACTTAACACCTGTGGCAATAAAGGTCATAAAATGGGGCAAAACTCACTTAATGTGTCTCACTTAGCAACAGAAATTTTGGGCCCAATTGTCATAATTTGAGGATTACCTGTTTTAAAATTATATTTCAAAAATTACATTATAAATGTGTGTGTGTGTATGTATGTATGTATGTATATATATATATATATATATATATATATATATACACACACACACACACACATATACATATACATATACACACATACATACATACATATATATATATTATTCAAATTGCTAATAAAGAATTTGGGAGGCTGATATGGCCATTTCAAACTTATTTTGTTCTCATCAGTCAGTCATACCCTTTATCTGAGATTCGAACCTGGGCTAATTATATATTAGGCAGTTGTTTTAACCCCTAGGCCACAGGCTCTTTCTTTATTAGCTATATATATGTGTGTTTGTGTATGTATGTGTATGTATGTATATATGTATGTATGTATATGTATGCATGTATATGTATATATGTATGTCTGTGTATATGTATATATGTTAGTGTAAACTTCCTTAGACATTATAGAGCAGTCTATAAATGCTGACCACCTTTTTCATTGTTGCTGACACTTTGCTTCAAGTTAAAAACTCAGCAGGTTTTTCCGCCCCCCACTTTGTAGTATACAAAGATGGATTATTCAAGTGTGATTTCCTTCAGTGCCTGAACCCCCATTGGGGAACCAGCCATAGTTTATTTGATGACAAAATGCCCACATTTTGAAATTGTGGCACATCAGATTCTGGTATCTGGCTTTATTCCAGTTGGTTTCTGTGCCTTGTGCAAACGTTTCATCAATCCGAAGAGTTGTGAAGCAAAGGGAATTCCTCAAGGTAAATCACTGTGGTTTTTTTTTCATCCTTGGCAACTTTAAGATGTGCTGCTGGCTGGGGAATTCTGAGGGTTGAGGTCCACACATCTTAAAAGTTGCCAAGTTTGAAAAACGCTAGGCTAGTTAGCTTTTGCTAGCTTTCCTAGTTTTCATATTCCTCTTATTCTCCTTTGCTTTGGCTTCTCTTCAGATTGTAGAGGTAATCCTACGCCCTAAATTACCGCCATAAGGTCGTGGTGCTCATTAAGTGTGTCACCCTGTGACCATGCCTGACTTTACAACCTTTGTTATGGTGGTTGTTAAGCAAATGCCACTGAATCCATTGGAACTAGAAGGTGTTTTTCTGGTGGAAAATGAAAGTACCGTAAATATTACCGGATTACCTACGGCAACACCTGCTGCCGGTGTCAACTTCCCTCCGTCCAGTGCGCTCCCACAGATTGGGCCTCCTCAGGGTGCCTCTGATCAGAGAATGTCGATTGGTGGCCCCCAGGGGGAGGGCGTTCTCTGTGGGCGCGCCAGACCTGTGGAACCGCTTGCCGGTCGAGCTCCGGATGGCCCCCGACCTTCGCTCCTTCCGGCGGGATCTAAAAACTTACTTATTTGAGCAATCCGGCCTGGTTTGATGGGTTTGGGTTTGGGGTTTTAACATGTTTTTTAATTATTGTATATATCGGGCATAATATTTAATTGTTTTTTAGCTTTTGTACTTTGTCTTTTAATACTTATTGCCCTGTACACCGCCCTGAGTCCTTCGGGAGAAGGGCGGTATAAAAATTTAATAAATATAAATATAATATAATACTTTTCAGCAAAAAATATCCTGTGAATTACAGTCACTTCACTGGTGTGTGTGTGTGTGTGTGTGTGTGTGTGTGTGTGTGTGTGTGTAAATATTACAAACTGTAAATGTGGGGCAATTGCCAAGCACCCAAACTGCAATCAAAAAAACTGCAGGAGGCGACCTCTAAAAACTGGGTCATAAGTAGTTCTGGGGAGGTTTGTTGAAAGTTTGAACAGTTACTATGTGACCGGTCGTAAGAGGAAGATTTCCCTTAGAACTGTTTCAACTTTTCCTGTATTCTGCCTTGTCAGGTGTTCTGTTCCAGCTAAGCCACATGCACTTTCATAGCCCCAAAAGAGATATCACAAGTCACTTTTTCAGATCTGCAGCTATTAAAACCAAATAATAAATAATAATAAATAAATTAACCAACCAACCCCAAATATAGGTACACACAGTGCTTTTTTTGTAAAAAAAAAAAAAGGTGCCGGAACTCACACACGTCATACAACCCGCCTTGCCTACCCTACAAGGTTCCATCCAAAAAAGGTGCCGGAACTCCGTTCTGGGCGTTCTATGACAAAAAAAGCCCCGGGCACCCAAAATTTTTGATCAAAATCTCCACGCAAAAACATGCCTCTGCACAGGAACCACAAGGAAGGCTGGTTCTTCTTAACAAAGTTTAGTGGATGAACACTGTACATTGACGTGATGTCATTGAGACATCATTTATTGTGTTCCTGGGAACAGTATGGAGAGTAGCTTGTTACAGGTAGTCCTTGATTTATGACCATAATGGAGTCTGCCAATTATGGTTATAAATCATGATGATTCTAAAGTGGCTCATCACATGACTGGAGACAATTTTATGGCCTTTTTTGCAGCAGTTGTTAAGTGACAGGTCCAAACAAAGCAACCCCTGCAGTCATAAAGCGAACCAGTTGTTTTCTGTGCCTTTTGTGTTGTTGTTTTTTGCCAGAAATGGCCATAAATGTGGGCTATTTGCTGAATGCCCGAAATGACATCATGTGATTGCGGGGGAGGCAACATCAGAACTTCAAAACTGGGTTATAAGTAGCTTTGGGGGGGGGGGGAAATCTGTCATAACTTCAAATGGTCGCTAAGCAATTAGTCTTAAGTCAAGGACTACTACCTGTATTGTCTTTTTTGATTTTGTTAAAAAGCATTCAATCCTATAGCCCTGATCCAAATACTAACCTGATATTACTTTGCTTAGTTTTTCCGAATTGCTCAAGATTGCTTGAGCAATTACTTTGCTTAGTTTTTTCGAACTTTCCTTAGTTTTTACTTTGCTTAGTTTTTCCGAATTGCTCAAGATTGACCCAGATTGTTGGGGGCAATTAAGCTGACTTTGTAATAATGCCGCTTGGGGGGAGGTGTGAAAGCCCTAATAAGCAGGCATATACATAGAATGAAGGCTACTGCTAAGCTTGTAAGCCGCCCTGAGTCTTTGGAGAAGGGCGGGATATAAATGGAATAAAAATAAAAATAAATAAATAAAAATAAATTTTTGCATCGGCTTTACGCTATTTATCTGCTTATTAAGTGGTTGATTTTCCTGCACTGTACTTTGGCCCATGAAAACAAACTTGTTAATATGAGATAAGTGATAAGTACTAATTAAATGTATAGTCATGCCCAACAATAAAGAACGTGTGTTGTTCAGAACTGACCTGTTGGTTTCTTGGTGTTTTCGTATCTTGTTTGTTTTCTTGCAGATGGTTCATTAGTAGGCCAGCACTGATGCAAATCACCAACGGACTGATCATCAATAATGGTATTATTTAGCCTGGCAATGAAATGTTTTTGTAGCCTCTACAAAAACAACCAAAATCAGAAAACACCAAGGGCCCAACAATAGAGTCGTATTTTTTTTTTTAAAGCAAATGATTCACACTGGATTTTATTGTTTCCTTCTCCTACATATTTCCCCCTTGTGTGTATTCCCCCAGTTTGGGTAATTGTCCACACCTTCCCTTCAAAACCATTCACAAAATTATCAGTAAATAACCTGCAAAAAGACAGGCAGCGCGAGAGGAGGGGGGGGGAAGGGAAAGACAGATGTCAGGCGCTGTGTTGTTTGATGTGATCTCTGCTTGGAGCAGGGCAGGGGAGCCCATCCAATCAAGATGGAGCAGTTCTTTTGAATTGCTCATCTGTTGCGGTGGCAAGAAATGGCAAATTGTAATAGGGGGTCAGAAAACAGCAGCCGTCACAAGTCGAGGAGAGAGACAGAGGGAGAGGGAGAGAGAGAGAGAGAGAGAGAGAGAGAGAGAGAGCGGCCTGCCAGATCAGATGTTTGACATCTGTCAGAAGAAGCTGCTCTTCCCTATCTCCCTTCCCCCCCCAGCCTCCCCCTTCTCAATAAGTGGTTGATGGTGCACTTGTCTCTTTACTGGAGTAATTGCCCATCACGGCTCTTTCTGTCCATTAACGAAACCACCACCTTTCCCCATAACCGTTCCTGCCAAACAAGCTCAGTGACAATTTCACCGCCCTGCTCTCTGCTCACGTTGCTGGGCCAGGAAGTGGGCCTAAAGGCCTTGTCATGCCTAGTTGCTTCAATTCCATCAAGGTACTTTAGTCACGGCAAACACCGAGATGCTTTGGGCACTCCTCTTCGTGTCTTCAGTTCCTCCAGAGATCACATAATTTCACCGGATTGAAGAGTGGCGTCTAATAGCGGGCGATGGTAAGGCTTAATGGGAGGTTCAGAGACATTGACATGTTTACCTCCCATTGCCGTTTCAAGAGAGGTGCAGGCAGCTTTATGGAGACTTTTTATATTTTTGGACGCTCAGGGCACCTCTTTAACTCCTTGCTTACTTTTTAAAAGTAGAGTGCAGGCAGTCCTCCGCTTACGACCCCAGCCCGGACCAGAATTTCCACTGCTAAGCAAAAGTGGATGTTAAGTGAGTCACGGCAGATTTTATGACTTTTTTGCCACGGTTGTTAAGGGAATCACAGTAGTAGTTAAGTAAATCATGTTGTTAAGTGACTTTGCTTGTTGGCAGCCAGTTGGAAAAGTCACCAAGGGGAGATCAAGTGACCCTGAGACGCTGCAACCTTTGTAAATACATGCCAGTTGTCAAGCTCTTGAGTTTTGATCACTTGACTGTGGGGATGCTGCAGTGCAAGTACCAGTTGTAAGCCACGTTTTTAGCAAGGCTGTAACTTCAAACAGTCGCTAAACAGATGGTTGTAAGTCAAAGACTGCCTGCATTAACATCATTAAAAGCAAACTGTTTGCTTCTGACAGAGCTGCCTTCTGGCATGGTTAAAAATTCAAGTTAGCAGCCCTGACAGTGTGACTGAAGCTGGGTTTTTTATGCGCATCTTGACTTTTTTTTGCTCTGGGGACATTCCTGGCTACTAAGTTTTGGCCCTGTATTCCTAAGAAAGTCCAGGTGCTGTGGCTATCAATCAAGCTGGAAGAGGGTTGAATGCAGCTTGCAGACCATGAATTGCTCATTCCTGATGGATATGATGTAATCTGCCCAGAGAATTTCACTTATTAAACAGATTAGATGATTCTTTAATCTTCTGTGAAATGCTAGACAGGATATTAAACCATCTCTGGAATTATAATGGATGCTATTTTTCAGGCTTCCCATCCTCGTTGTGGTGCCTTCTGCTGTGACAAGGGGGTTGCCTATGCACTTCTCTCTGTTGGTTGTGGTGAGATCTTTTTTGGCCTTGCATCTGGAAACACTTTTATCAAGGAGACTCCCCCCAACCACCATTGTTTATTAGCACTGGGGAGTGGGTTTTCTGTTCCACTCCATGAGGGGGCTCAGTCTCACTTTGGCACTGGTGTTGCCAGTAGCAAACTAAATAAAGTGCCCAATAATGGTCTTTTCAGGCTCAAGATGGCAGCCCCTTAATTTATGGGCTTGTTTATTGTTTGGAAGGATAAGATCCTTGCACCAAATTCTCTTACGTATTACACATTGTTTGGGATTTTTTGCATTACCTTCTTTTACTTTCAAATGCAATTAATACATTTTTTTAAAAAATCTGTTTCGTCACCCTGTTTTTCTGTTTTGATGTTTTATTTTTGCTTCGGTGTTTGGTTTGGTTTTTAATCCAGTCAGTGGTACACCAAAGCAAAAACAAAACATCAAAACAGAAAACCAGATTGACGAAACAGTTTTTTTTTTAAAAAAATATATATTAATTGCATCTTGTATCAGTCTTGCTGAAAACAATCTAGAGAATTTAAGAGTAAGGCCCACCCTCACCCCTATTCCCCCCACCCCCCAAAAAAGGTGAAATATTGGCTCCTGTTCCCAGGGAAAGTATTAGCTGGAAGGAAAGGTAATATCAGCCAAAGGAGCTGAAATGTTGATAGGTATAAAAATTCTGGGTTTGCCCTGCACTTCTCATCAAAGACATATTGTGGCACCACCTTTCTTTTCTATAGCTGCCTTGAGGAATAAATATTACATAAACCAAAGCTATGATTATGTAAATATAATATTTATATGATCAGAGGGAGAGGCAGGAAAAGATACCTGCTATTAATTCTTTAAGGTTGTGATTAATGTTCATTTTTCCCCCTATCACCTCAGAATTTCAAACAGCTGAGGCCTTGACAGCCTTCAGTAATGCCCACTGATATGATATTCATTGATTTAATCAGTTCCTGGGAGCTGCCAGATTGTATTATGTGGGGAATAACCTTTTTTGCTTTATTATTATTATTATTATTATTATTGGACTTAGCTATTTTTGTTTTTTAAGAATCCTTTGCCTCACTAAATGCTTTTATTTTGTTCAGCATAAAAGCTTCCATGTAAATTCTTAAGGGAGATTGTTTGGAGCGACCTTCCCTCAAGCCATCTGGGTCATCTCGGTTGAACATCTGTGATCTATAGAGCTGTTTCCCCTTGTGACCTCAAAATGGCAAGGAACCATATTGGTCCATTAGAGAGACAGAGAGAGGGGGGGAGGGGGAGGAGAGAGAAAGTCCCAGAATAGAAAAACAGATATTGTTTTATTTATAACCAACTGGAAAAAGGGGGGGAAAGGCTCCAAATAGTCAGAATTACTTTTATCAACAAACAAAGGAAGTGGGAGAGAAAGTTGTAACAATCATAAAATAGGTGCAAATTGAAAGCGGGAGACAGTGAGTTCTAGTCCCGCCTTAGGCATGAAAATCAGCTGGGTGACTTCGGGCCAGACTCTCAGCTCAACCCTCCTCCCAGGGTTGTTGTTGTGTGGAAAATAGGAGGAGGAAGGTGTGTTGAATATCTTCATCACCTTGATTTATATGTAAAAATAATAAAGGGGACTAATAATAATAATGATGATGATGTTGATGATGAAGATAGATAGATAGATAGATAGATGATAGATAGATAGATAGATAGATAGATAGATAGATAGATAGATAGATAGATAGATGATAGATAGATAGATTTAATTTTCTGACTATTTTTTTTAAAAAAAATAAAGTTTACTCCTTAGAGCAGGGGTAGGCAGTCTTGGCTCTTTTGTGACTCGTGGACTTCAAATCTCAGAATTCCTGAGCCAGCCATGCTGGCTCAGGAATTCTGGGAGTTGAAGTCCACGAGTCACAAAAGAGCCAAGGTTGCCTACCCCTGCCTTAGAGAAATAGCGAACAAGTACAGAGAAGGTGCCCACACCAGATTCCCACTTGAGATCCAAATGCTGCATGCTACCATGCTATACCATTCACCACTGTAACACTGATGGAAGATTATTGCCCTCTTGTCCTTGTGGGGCCTTCCTGAAGACATTTGCTCAACCAATTTGGAGGTAGTAGAATTGGATTTACCTGGACTGTGGGTCTAAAAGAACTGATCTCTGATTGCCCATGACATTTAAGTATGACTATTCCTCTCCCTGCCCCAATTTAGAGGCAGTCTATCTTAGGGTTTTTCTTGATTGTTGGACTGAAGTGCCCTCTCCTGGTTTGTTTCAACTTGGACTTCTCTCCAAGCTAATGAGTGGCAAAATCTAAGGGACTTTAGTTTCATCAGGGCTCCTTGAACACTATAGAACCGTGGTGGTGAACCTATGGCACGTGTGCCACAGGTGGCACGCAGAGCCCTCTCTGTGGGCACGCACGCCGTCACCCCAGTCCTAGACTTTCAGCTGGGTTTTATAAAACCTTTTCACTTTAGGCCTCCGCCGCCGTGTGCAAAAAAAAAGGGTTCAATCAATCAATTTTAACTTCTCGTGGGGAAAAAAAAGATCTCACAAAGTTGGAATTGATTGATTGAACTTTTTAGTCCCATTCACTCTGCCGTTACCACCGCAGCCATGACCATCCATTGGGCCATGCCCACCCAATGGGCCACACCTACCCAATGGGTCATGCCCACCCAGCACCCGATGATACATAAGTTGGTTTTGGGTTGCAGTTTGGGCATTCGGTCTCTAAAAGGTTCGCCATCACTGCTATAGAAGAAACAGAGAAAAAGCCAGCTGAATACTGGTTCAGCTAAGGATTACTTGAGGCGTTCTCAATTATGGGCTGGAGATGAGATGAATCTCCTCCACCCAAAGGTGTCAACACGGCGTATGCGTGTGCAATGGTTAAGTACCAAGGGAAAAGGCCTTTAGAATACCAGTTTGAAGAGGTCTTTGCACCAACAGAGATTGGAAGTACTCATCTATCTTTCCTTTTGTTTATATATTCAGGGTGGGCAGTGTTTAATATTTATTTGTTATGTATATGTAGGGGTGTGGGTCTATACCAGGGTTCGGCAACCTTAAACACTCAAAGAGCCACTTGGACCCGTTTCCCATAGAAAAAACACAACACTGGGAGCCGCAAAACTCCTTGTGCACGCACGCAAGGAGGGGAGCTTGATCGAAGAGTTTAATTAAAAAGAAATAGAGGCTGCTGTGCATGAGTTCTTTCTCTCTCTCTCTCTCTCTCCCTCCCTCCCTCCCTCCCTCCCCCCCCCTCTCTCCGATCTTCTGCTCACCTGGCAAACTGGCTTCATGCTGTTCTCAGACAAGCTGACACACATTCTTATTGGGCTGGCTCTCCTGCTGCTTCCTGTGGAGATGTAGCAAAGGCAGGAGCCACACCCAATAAGCTTGTCAGCTTCCCAGAGAACAGCTTGAGGCCACTCTTTTTTATACACACACACACACACACACACACACACAGAGAGAGAGAGAGAGAGAGAGAGAGAGAGAGAGAGAGAGAGAGAGAAGGGAAGCCCAAGTGCCTCTCTCTCTCTCTCTCTCTGCAAATGGCGGAGGATGACTGGGAGCCGCAGGAGAAGGCTGAAAGAGCCACATGTGGCTCCAGAGCAGCGGGTTGCCGACCCATGGTCTATACATACGTTGTATATAGTATGTTTAGGTGTGTGTCATGTACGTGTTCACTTTGAGAGCGGGCAACTAAATTTCATTTTGGATGTGTGCCGTTGAGCCCACAGTAAAAAATGACAATAAAGGTCATCTTATCTTGTTTCTTTAAAAAATATTGTTCTGAGCATCCATGAATGAGAAACTGTCTCTTAATTAAGGATGTCTTCCTTGTGCCTAATATTCCCTGCTTCCATATTCCAGTTAGAATCGTTGGGATCCACTGACCAGTTTCAAAACTGGCTAGAGTCTCTCTAGTGCTTCCAAGGCTGTGGACTGGGGAGCCAACGTGAAGAGATCAAGTTTCCTTAGTATCTGTAGGAGAGGGAATAGCAGAACCTGGAGGTGGAGTGGAAAGAGGGAATCAGCCTAGAATCTCTACATAGTCAGAAGCAAACAAAGTCCAACTTCCCTTGAGTGCCATTGACCGTTATCTAACTCCCAACAAGGTCTTAACCGTTAGTTGAGAGGATACCTGTGCATAGGTTTTTAGCAATAGATCGGCTTAATTGAACCTTCACATGTGGAGCTGGTCTTTGGCGCCAGATGGCATGTGGTTTTCCTGCATAGATACTTTTGACTTTTTCCCTTTCAATGGAAAGGCAGAAACAGCTCATATCTTGATAGAATAGAGACTTGTGAGAATGGAGCCTTTTTGAGTCTGATCTATTTAACCTTTGCATATTGAAAGGGTTCTGGGTTTTATTTCAGACTGTTTTTGTTAGATTGCACCACTGAATGAATGACTCACTGACTGACTGAATTTCTCTTTTCAACCCCGGGTCCCAGATCTTTACCTTGCAATTAGATTGTTTGGTAAAGTTTTTCTTCTCTTCCTGAGAACTCATGGTGTTTATATCAGCTCTTTTTACCACCCCAACCACCTTCTCTATTCCTCCCGGTCATTTTAGATGCTTTATTTTGTCCGGGCATTCATAGAAATTCTTTCTCTGTTCAGCACTTTTATCTGTTCAGGAATTACTGAGTGATGCCATTGTGTTACTCTGCTGCCAGAAGAAAGGGGTTGCTTCTCTGTGACAATGGGTGCCCTGCAAAAGCGGGTTGGGTTGGGGCAAACTGAAAAGGCAAAGATAAAATGTTTTGACCTTAAGAAACAAACAAAAGTTTGGTGGAGAGGGAAGAAAGAGAGAACCAATTTTGATATGGCTGGAAGAGCATCCTGGCTTTAAAGCCTCAAGGAATATCCACTACCTGCTGCGTCCACACAAAAAGCAGTACACTCCTCTCACAACTCTAGTATGCAAGCTTTTTCAATCTTATAAGACTTTAGCTTTGTCTGCCAGTCTCGGTATGAATTTAGGTCGGGCTTCCGCTGTCTTTTCTTTTACTCGCTGTTTCTGAACCAAAATTCAGAGGTGCATTGATTTGAAAAGAAGATGATTCTCCACCAGAAAAGAAAGATTACTCAGAGGGGGAAGAAGAAAAAAACAGTCTTGCTTTACCGTATTCTTAGAAAATGAGATTACCCTCCGGTTTGGAAAATCAATTATTCTGAGGAAAACATTCTTTTTTTTAAAAGAATGAACGAATGAATGAATGCAGAGCTCCATCATGTTAATCTGAGGTTTGTCCATCTTGGGTGTATTATTTGTGCATGATGGGCCAAAGATCCGATCGGACTGTGGAAAAAAAAGAGAACAATGAAAGGAAGGAATCCCAAAACTCATCCAGTTCTATGTTTAACAATCAAACCTCTCAATTATTGTCATCTTAAAACTGACCAAGGGTCATAATTAATGAGTAGCTATTAAACAGAATATCACTATGCTGATTGATTACAATATGTGCTATCAACTGTTAGTAGCATAGATTTTCTCCAGAAGGACCTGTCCCCAGCTTGGTCCTGTTCTGTACCAGCCTGCTACCGGCCCTGCAGCAAAAGCAGGGACAACCCCTTTACAAACGGCAAGAGGCTGGAATAAAGCCTGCCAAATTTATTCACATAAAACAGAGCAAGACAAGACACCAACCATGAAACAGGAGCTAAGAAACAGGAACTATCCAAGCGGTTGCCTTCAGCAAACCAGCCCTCCCACACATTCCCCTTAAATACAGTTCAGGGCGTGGTCTCTCTCTGCCTCCTTCCGAGGAGCCCCATTGCCTTCCTCTGTTTACTCCTGATTGACTGCCTCCTGCGTCGGGCGTCCTTGAACAGGGCCAGCTGTGGGTCATCTTCATCCACGCTGTCAGGCTCACACAGCTGGGTCTGCGTCGTGACCAGATGAGAGGGGCCTGGCTGGGGGCTCTCATCAAGCTGTCCAATCCCCTCAGCAAGCTCTTCAACACCCCCCTCCTCCTCTGAGTCGTCCGACCCAACTGCCGAACCCACAGGCTGACCCTGAATCACAACAGGTCCTTCAAGTTTTCAGTGACGCGCCCATCACCATCATTAACTCCCTCCAACTTGCTACTAGTTGTTCTTTTCTTCCTCTTTCTTTCCACCTTTCCCAGCATTAGAGCGTTCTCCAAAGAGCTGGGTCTTCTCATCGTGTGTCCAAAGGAGGATGCGTTTCATTTCTTTATTTCTTTATGAAACTTTTATGCCATCCATCTCACCAAAGGCAACTGTGGGCGGCTTACAGACATTGAATAAAATGCCGCATAAAACAATTAAAAAAAATAAAGATCTTCAGTTTAAAAATTCAATTGAAGTTTATTTTAAAAAAAAATCAATTAAAATTTGAGCCAGGTCATTCGTGCTTTGAGTGAGAGCTCAGGGTGATTGGATTATCCGTTTCTGGGCTGTTTGTGGTATTTGCGTGAGTTTTCTCAAGCATCAACGTTCAATGCTGGAGCGAGGACCGAGAAAATTATTTATCAAGGTCAGCAGCATCTGCAGCAAATACAAAGATGCCAAAATGACAACACACAAACATAAAATGCTATTATGCACAAATTCCACTAGTTACCTGTTTCTGTTCCATCTCTGATAGAATTACGTAGGTTAATGGCGTTTGCATGATCTCATCATATACATCTTCTCATTTACACCCTTGATCCCAATGGCTCGTGCAACTTGCGGCTGATTAATCCCGGAAATAGTTTGTGCTTATTTTAAATAGTGTCGAGACCCTGAAGAATAGCTTGATACCACCTCTCTCTTTATCCTAGTGCAGTGACAGATATGGTGATTTAATTGAAATACTGGTTGGACAGTGTCACTGTATATTTGTCCCATTGTGTGTACATAGAGTGGGGATTTGTGCAACTGTTAACTCAGAGAAATTGCCTAAAAGATTTGTTGGGCAAGAGGAATCCAATTCTATTTCTTATGATCTAAAAAAGGGGTGTCAAACTGCTGGCCCGCGGGCCAGATGCATCATGCTGAAACTGCGCCCACCCCAGCTTCAGCAATGGGGAAAAAGTCACGATACGTCGTGTCACGTGACGTGGCGAGTTTGACACCCCTGATCTAGAATGTCCTATTTATGTGACATTGGGTTGTGCTATATGAGTGCTGTTTCTTCTATACTGGAAGTTTGGGCTCTGTCCTGAGCCACCATTCAGACTGCTGAAATACAGGTAGTCCTCAACTTATGACCTCTATTGAGCCCAAAGTTTCTGTTGCTAAGTGAGACGTTTGTTAAGTGAGTTTTGCTCCATTTTATGACCCGTCTTGCCACAGTGGTTAAGGGAATCACTGCAGTTGTTAAGTTAGTAACACGATTGTTGAGTGAATGCGGCTTCCTCCATTGACTTTGTTTGTCAGAAGGTTGCAAAAGGGGATCACGTGACCCCAGGACACTGCAACCGTCATAAATATGAGCCACTTGCCAAGCATCTGAATTTTGATCAAGTGATCACGGGGATGCTGCCGTTGTCTTAAGTGTGAAAAACGGTCATAAGTCACTTTATTCAGTGCCATTGTAACTTTGAACGCTCACTAAATGAACTGTTGTAAGTCGAGGACTACCTGTATTATCTAAATTAGAAAGAGACTTCATGCTCATGGAATCCAGCCCTTTTTTTGGCTAAAAACCCAAAGCTCATCTTTGGAAGGAGGTCCACAAAGGCAGTCCAGATGTTTTTAGCCAATTGCCCCCTTCCTTTCTCAAGTCACATTGTTTACTTTAAAAAAATATAACTCAAATGCCCCAGATTAGGCACTCTACATGGCTAATTTAGAGGGTATTTCAGCGTTCATCAGATTTTTTTTAAAGAAAAAAAAGGGGGGGAGAACCCTGTTGTCCCAAGGATTTAGTTTGTGTCCATATTCCATTAATCTGAGGACCACATCAGAACAGTGAACTAAGCTTCTTCCACATATGTGTAGTCCTCGATTTATGACTGTAATTGAGCCCACAATTAGGATTGTAAGTTGTGAGAGTTGTTGTGTGGGTGATCATGTGACTAGGCCAATTTTACAACATTTTTGCGGGGGTCATTAAGCAAACACCATAGTTGTTAAGTGACCACGGTAGTTAAATGAACCCATTGTTTGCTATGTGTGTTTTTTGTTTTTTTGGGTTGTGTTTTTTTTTGCTGGAAACGAAGTAAACCCTGGTTTCAGTCAAAAACGTAAATCCTGGTCACATGAGTTCAGGACACTGCAAATCAAAATGCGGTCACGTGACCAGGAGAGGGGGACATCTGTTGAAAGTGTGGATCCAGGTGACAAGTACCTTTTCAGGGCCCGTCCTAACTTTGAATTCACTATTCACCATTCACTAAGTCAGGGGTAGGCAACCTTGGCTCTTTTATGACTCGTGGACTTCAACTCCCAGAATTCCTGAGCTAGCATGGCTCCGCTTGGAAACCTCTCCCTTTCTCCTCAGCATGGCTGGCTCAGGAATTCTGGGAGTTGAAGTCCACGAGTCATAAAAGAGCCAAGGTTGCCCTACCCCTGCACTAAGTGAATAGTCACAAGTCGAGGACTACCTGTACCGTGTTCTTGCAGATATGCGAATAATGTAGGGATCAACCTGTTAGCCGAGCTTTGGAAACCTGAAATTTAAGAGGCTGGGAGGAGATGGGCATGCCAGCTGGATGTCAGCATTGTCACTTAGGTTACAGCTAAGAGGGAGAAAGGCTTTGTGTCATGATAGTGTGTTCCCCTTAGACAAGGAACGGGGTTGGCTGACTTGTACATTTGTTGCCTTAGCTTCAGCGGTATCTTAAAGAAACCGAACAAAGAAAGTTCAGAGCCGATCTCCCCGGAGAGGCCTGGAGCTTGCTGAAATTTTGTCATGACAAGACGCCTCCAGCTCAAGTGCACTGGTCAGTGTTAGCCAGACTGCTGACCCTCCTGAAGCTGTCAATTCTTAGGGGAAGGAAGCTATTAAAATTCAGCGGTCTCTCTACAAGAGCACACACCACTATTGTAATCTCTGCCTAGATTGTGTAAATAATATCATGACACATGGATGAAAAAGCACGCCGGAACAAGAGATTTCAAACTCGGTCTGTTTCTCCCCCCCCCTCCCCAAGCTGATTGGTTTTTCTCTGTCTTAGGTGCGAAGGGTTTTGTTTTGCTGGCTTGTTTTGCCGGACTGTAGAGCAGCACCCGTCTTTTATGGATTTGCTTTCTCCATCTCGTTTTGTTTTGCTGCAGAGACACACGCTTTGGGGTTTATATGTCATAACATTTTTTCCCCTCTCTCTTCACTTTTTGGGGTGCCTTCACTACCGTGCCTAATGAAGGAAGTTAAAATAAAGAAAGAGGGAGCCAACAAAACAAGCCAAAACTAAACATGGCGGCATCCTTAGGGCTCATTCTGCACCTGAATTGCAGTGAGACCATGCGGTCAGTGGTGGGATTCAAATATGGGAACAACCGATTCTCTGTGTGTGGATGCTGCTTCTGGAAGTCCACTCTGGGCCTGGGCAACAAAAAATTAGCTACCGGTTCTGCCGAAGTGGTGCGAACCAGCTGAATCCCACCGCTGCATGTGGTCCAATAGAAGGGTGATAATAAAGTTCTGTTACAGGTAATCCTCGGCTTACAACCATTCGTTCTGTGACCATTCAAAGTTACAGCAACACTGGAAAAAGTGACTTATGAGCAGTTTTCACACTTAACAACCGTTGTAGCATTCCCCAGGATCACATGATCAAAATTTGGGCTCTTGGCAACTGGCAACTGGATGTATGACAGTTTCACTGTCCCAGAGTCATGCGATCCCCAGTTCTAACCTTCCAAGCTGACTTTCAACAAAGTCAAAGGGGGGAAGCCAGATTTATTTAACAACCTGATGATTTCACTTAACAGCTGCAGTGATTCGCTTCACAATTGTGGCAAAAAGAATTGTAACATGGGGCAAAAACGACTGTCTTGCTTAGCAACTGAAATTGTGGGCTCCGTTGTGGTTGTAAAATCAAGGTCTACTCACTTTTGCACTGAATTAGTTGGCAAACCGCAGTGCTGTACTACTCTTTTTTTTTAAACAAATGCCAGTTGTTTTCTCTAAAGCAGGGGTGTCAAACTGCCGGCCCATGGGCCAGACGCATCACACGGAAGCCATGCCCACCCCATTGCCGGCAATGGCAAAACAGTCCCGATACGTTGCGCGATGTCACGTGACGTCGCAAGTTTCACATGTCTGCTGTAAAGGGATAGAGGACAAGGAAAGGACCATGTTTTCCCTCCCAGAAAAAAAAGCTGAGGCTGTACTTTCCTATTTTTATTTTAATGCATTGAAAACAGTTGGAAGTTAACACTTTTTTCTTCTTTTCTCCCCTACCCCATACTTTTCAATTTCACCTTTTTTTCTCTTCTCCCCTTCCCTACTATCTTTATTCTCATTGTATTTTATATTAAGAAATTTAATTTAAAAAAATGTGTGTGTGTGTGTGTTCGTAGATTTTCACGGGTATAGGTATGTAGGTCTTGGCGTATTCGGGTCTTTTCCCGTGTAAGATTGAGAGTATCTTGGCGACGTTTCGACGAGGTCCCACTTGTCATCTTCAGGCTGGTGTCTTCGGCTTCGTGCTTTGCATATAAATAAAACCCCGTGTTTTCCCTCCCATCACAGAGTCTCTCCCCCCCAAAAAAAGTCTTAAATTAGGAGGATAAAATGTTTTGTGGACTTATAATTCATTATTTATCAATATTTGCTGCCCATCTCTCAGTTCAAAGAGACTTTTAGCCACTTCATTCATCGCTTTCGGAACCTTTCAAGTATTCTTGAAGGTCAAGCACTGTCCCTACAAATCTACCAAGCCTTGTATGTCATCTGCTCTTTTGTCTCACACGCGCGCACACCCCTCTATCCGTAGCTAGATGAACCTGCCCTATTTGAAAACAACGCCTTATGGATCTGGGGTCTGGCAGCAGCTGTAGTGCCCTGCTCCTCTTCTCTTAAAGGGCAGCACTGAGGTGTGGCCTTGCGGATGAAACGCAGGTGGACCAAGTCATGCAAATAACAGGATCTTGAAAGCTTTCCTTTCCTTTGGTCACACTTCAGTGCGTCGGGATCCTTCTGTTCTCTGAGATGGAGCGGTTGGAATGTGAGGACTGAGAGTGAACACCCCCCTCCCTCCCACACACACACACACTTTTCCCTTGAAACACCTGTGGCTTTTGAAAGGTCTGCTTTGAGGCTAAGCAGAAACTTGCCTTGGCATCCTCTTGGACCTTCTGTGGGTGAAGCACCTGTTCTGCTCCCTCAGTAAATTGAAGTGGGATGGGGGAGGATAGTTCAGTTTCAGGAGAGGCATTGTGGACAAAGGAGCTTTTGATTAAGACGGTACTGTACGCACTGTGTGATCTGCTTGTTTGCTTTTTTTCTTTTTCTTTTTTGGGAACCAGTTCTTCCAAGTAAGTTGACCACACCTGGGCTGCCGAAATTTAGGTGAAGGTGGGAGTCCATTGAGTCCAAAGGTGGGAGTCCATTGAGTCAAAGAAATGCAAGCATTTCTCCTTCTTTGCTGCCATCAAGTGGTATTTCTGGAGTTTTGCAGCCCAGGTCTGGTTGCCCTGCTACTGAGATAAACCACAATTGGTGGGATCATTGTTCTTCCACCACCGTTCTTCAGGAATCTCACTGGCAGATCTTGATTCTGGTTCTCCAAACATCTTCTTGGTAATGGACCTTCAGAAGGAAACATCCACCCCTGTGTCTTGTAGAACTGAAGGGAGACAAGGGGATCTTTGTATTTCCTAAACCAACATCGGCTTAGGAGGCATGAGGGCCCCCAACAGGGTGAACAATGTCAGGATGGCAGCTACAACCACGCCCTCAAAATGTGTACAACAGAGAAAGGCCTTTACTTGCCTCTCTCTCTATGAACATACTTGTTTCTTCTCCCTCTGCGTGTAGACGTTCACGCTTTAAACTGCCAGAATGAAGCCACCTTCCTGGCTTTGTCGCTGGCCAAAAATAAGTCATTATCAGTACATGTTTCTGGCAGTAGCTGACTTACCAGCAGATGAGCCGGGCTCTGCATCTCTCCTCATTCACACACCCTGCTGCTATCTGCTAAGAGCCTCCACTTGAGCATATTGGTTTTACACTTAGGAACGTACCTGCTGGGAGGATGGAATACTAACCTAATAGGTCAGCCCATGGCAGAGCACATGAACTGTGCAACTTCTTTCTGAAATGAATCTCTCAAGGTATCTCCATTAGGGTGAGAGTAGTAAAAATTTAGTCTGGCAAGATTCTGTCTTTTGGATATAAGCAAATAAAGACCTGAGCTTTGGCTGGATTGTTCTAAGTCATTCTTGGGCTGGGCTGGATAGAAATTCTTTTTTTTTTAAATGATTTTTCATAGATGTGGCAGATGTTGAACAAGCTAAGGCATTTAGGCGGCGTGAAGTGGTTTTATGATTTTGGTGGCACCGTCCCAGAGAAATGTTTGTGTGTCAGTGCAAGTATAAGATTGCAAGACTTCTTTTCCCATGAAATGCATTAAGACTATCATACAGGGGCTCGAAAACTGTAAAAGAAAGATAAGACATTCCAGTTTCTATTCAGCCTTGAAGCTCTCAAGTTGGGAGAGCATAACCTTAGTTAAATTTAGGAGTGTCAGAAAGGTGGAAACAAGGGGCATGACCGCTAGCTAGGCACATGTTGTTTTGAATTCTCTCCAAGCTGGACAGAACTGCTACATCTCCTGTGATGTAAAATAAAATTGGAAAGGAGTGAAGATAACATTCACACAATTGTTGGTGAGAAAACAAAATCAGGTATCCAAGGTCAGGGAATCTAGGGAAACACAACAGGCAGAGCCCCTTTTAATTAAGAAGATAAACTAGCCAGAATTTCAACGCTCTTGTAATAACAGTGAATTACTTACTGATGCCATCGATCTCTCTGGGTGCCGTGAAGATTGTTTTGTCTTTGGAAGGCAGCCTTTGAAGAAGATTCCTAATGATGCAGAAAAAGGAGATTTGAGGTCCAGGTCAGGTTGCTCGCAATGCCCCTCAATTGTTTCATAATTTGTGATATTGTATTTCACAGTCTCTAAACCACGGATGTCCTTGTGTCTTGCAGGTAGAAGATGCCATGCTTATGTTTGACAAGACTACCAACAGACACAGAGGTAAGGAGGGGAATGAACCCCAACATTTTTTTTAAACGTTGTATGGATTTTCTTTGGCTCACTGAAAAAAAACAAGTTTGTTTATTGTGGACAGTGGATGGGTTTTTTTGTGTGTGTCAAAAAATGAAGCAACTACTTTTATCTGCAATGTCCATTGTTCTCTAGTGGTACTTTGTGAAGTGTGAATGTTTCTTTCTTACTGGCTAATATCATTTGGTGTCTTATCATTCCACAAGCCTTTTGCAATCATCCATTTTAGCCATAGAGACTTTATTCCTATTTCAGATCTTGAGTCTTTACTTTTGTGCAATCAGAAAGGATCCTTAATGTGAGTTGCATGAGTGTCTTCTGCAAAATGACCTGGTCCTGGGAAAACGTGCTGCCATATTCACACATACAGTTGAATTTCTTTTTTAGTTTCTTACATATTTGATCATTTGGAAGGAGGAGACAGCGATGTAAACTACACCTTCCTCCTGTTTGTGAAAAGGACGTTTCCAGGTTTATAGACATTCTACTATTATGTTTTAATTCTGGAATCCTATGTAAAGCCAGGGCCTGGATTTGATCACTTAAACTGACTTTTCTAACTCAATGAGCCTTCGTTTTCAGGGTTGTTTTTTTTTAAATGCAGCTGTATTGTTTAGAATAAATTTAACTGCTATGACTTTAAAACATAAGCAGAAATAGTAATTCCATCGGTACTTGAAAGCCAAGCCAAGAAGAGAACCTGATAAAGAGCTGACTAAGTATAAAAGGGCTTGGTGCTTTGAGATGGCTGGCTGGCTGTACAGATAGATATTGGAGAGAGAGAAAAAGATGATAAATTGATATTTTGTTCCATGTGGTGCCTCTGCTATACACGATGGGCTTGACCCCCTGCCCCTGAGCCCATGCAGAAGGATACACTCCTCTGACTAGAGCAGGGGTGTCAAACTTGCCACATCACGTGTTGTGACATATCACAACTTTTTTCCCATTGCCGGAGCCGGGGTGGGCACGGTTTCGGCATGACTTATGATTGATTGAGCCTTGGTGGAGCAGTGGGCTAATGCCTCCTTAAGTAACACCAGCTGCCTGCAATTAGTGCAGGTTCGCATCCCACCAGGCTCAAGGTTGACTCAGCCTTCCATCCTTCCCAGGTAGGTAAAATGAGGACCCAGATTGTTGGGGGCAATTAAGCTGACTTTGTAATAATGCCGCTTGTGTGTGTGTGTGAAAGCCCTAATAAGCAGGCATATACATAGAATGAAGGCTACTGCTAAGCTTGTAAGCCGCCCTGAGTCTTCGGAGAAGGGCGGGATATAAATGGAATTAAAATAAATAAAAATAAATAAATGACGCATCCCGCCTGCAGACCGGCAGTTTGACACCCCTGGACTATAGAGTGACCAAATCTGTTGTTTCTGACCTATGTGGTTGATCTGAAATAATGGGAAATAATTGGAATGAGAGCGATTTAGGGAAGGGACTATCATCCAAGATGAAGAAGGCCAGGTTTTCTGGTTGGAAGAGGTTTCAAGTAGCTGGGCTCCTTGTTGTTCTCTGAGCTTGGTTGTTTGCTTGGAGATGATGTTACCCAACTACTAGGTAAGAGCAAGAAACAGCTGCAAGAAAACAACCAAGCTCAAAGAACTTCAAGGACCACGGGGTTCAACCCTGAGGTACATATAATTCCCTTCTAGCTGGGGTATTGTCCGATCCTGGAGCATGTTGCTATTAGACCACTGTTTTTCAAGGGATAACTCAGGCAACTTTGTGTGGTTTTTTTTTTGTGTTGCTGTCAGAATCCATTTATATCATATTCATAAATGGAAAGTTTCAAACATTATTCCATGGATTCTGCCATCTCCCGAAGAGAAGAGAATGGATGTGTATTGAACCGGTATTAGGCATTTCAAAGGAAAGGAGAAGCCTTTTGAACTGGGGAAACAAAAGGGGGGGGCTAGCATCTGGCTTGTGTCACGGAAGAGAGCAATAAACATGAAGGGTCCTATGTTCCTTTTTCCCACGAGAGGGATGATACGAGATAAAGGATGGGGGACTGACCAAATGGGGTTAAGGGGGGGTTAAACCGGGAACTCTTTATAAGGGTTTACTTCGTGGAATAATATTAAGTCCTGTCTCGTTTCCTACAACCAAGCATGTCATAGTAAAGATTCTTTTTGGAATAGATTTGACTCCAAGAATTTTGTCTTCCTAAGACGTGGTTTGGGGTGGGTCCTGACAGTTGCATTCTGAGAATTGAACCTGGACAGACCCTTGGGAGGCCAACAAGAGTATGAAGCCCATTGGTTCTAGAATGGAAATCGCTGTATTTTTATTTCTTTGGTTTAGTACCACCTCCTTACAAAACCTTTGCCCTTGGTTCGCTTCTGCTATTCCTTTGTTTTCTCTGTTTTCTCTTCTGGAATCTTTCTGATGAAAGCTGTTCTGGCTCCATTTGCCAGTTGACTGCCTTGGAAATACAGTGTGTGCTTTCCAGGAGGATAAGAGAGATCTTTGGTTGTGTGTGTGTGTGTGTGTGTGTGTACACATATCTATCAATGCTGCAATTGTACGCAATCAGCTTTGAACAGTGAGAGTTTTAGGGCCCTTCCTGCTCCCACCTAGAGATGTGTGTGCAAAATTCCTTAGGTTTCAGGTCTGGCACTTCTTTTCCTCTTTCCCTCCTCCCCCCCCCTTTTTTTTTGTTTGAATCTGGAAATCTGACAGCTTGCAAGGACCTAATGAGGAGCTGTTCAACAGGGAAGCCCCGAACCGGCTCTTGTGTGGTCTTGTGTGTCATTCCCTGCAGGCACTGCAAAGGTGACAAGTTTTGGAATGGAAATAGCCAAGGCCCTTTGGTGTCAACTTCTAGGGCTTGATTTTTCTTCTTAAGGGAATAAGGTTTTTTTCCCCCCTCCCTCCAAAAGGTTTAATTAATGCCCCTGAGGCATACTACAGTAACTTCTTCTTTCTCACCTGTAGCCTGGCTGGGGTGTGAGCAGAGCCGCTTCCCACCTCTTCTCTTCTTTCTCCCCAACCCCTCTCCCACCCCCTCCACCTTCCTTTCATGGTCGAGCTTCAGATTTTTACCCCGTGGTGAAGATACCGAAGGAGGATCTCTATGAAAACAAAGCTGCTGCTTAGTGCTGGATCCCGCAGGCAGCAGCTGCATGGCCGAGCATCCCTGCAACCTTGTAAAAGGGAAGCGCAGAGGAAGGCTTGCTCCACGTGAGGTCCTCCCCGTTGCTTTAATCTGAGTCAGTTGGGTGAAAAACAGGGGGGGCAGAGTTTTTAACACTATATGTGTGGAAATGTGTGTCTCCTCTTGTGCGCTTCCCCAAAGCATTGGTCAGGGGTAGGCAACCTCGGCTCTTTTATGACTCATGGACTTCAACTCCCAGAATTCCTGAGTCAGCATAGTTGAAGTCCATGAGTCATAAAAGAGCCGAGGTTGCCTACCCCTGGTATCGGTAGTCCTTGACTTTCATTTAGTGACCATTCAAAGTTATGAGGTCACTGAGCAAAGTGACTTAGGACTGTTTTCCACAACTTAGGACCATTGCAGCATCTCCCTGGTCACATGATCAAAATCTGGACGCTCGGCAACTGGCTGGTATTTATGATGGTTGCAGTGTCCATGTGATCCCCTTTTGCAACCTTCTGACAAGCAAAGTCAAGGGGGAAGTCAGATTCACTTAACAACCCGGTTACTAACTTAACAGCTGCAGTGATTCACTTAACAACGGTGGCAAGAAAGGTCGTTAAAATGGGGCCAAACTCACTTAACAGATGTCTCGCTTAGCAACATCAATTTTGAGCTCAGTTCGGGTTGCAAGTCGAGGACAACCTGCAAAACTCCATGCTTCTGGTCCTAAGTCACTTTTTTCAGTGTCGTCGTAACTTTGAATGATCACTAAATGAATGGTTGTAAAGTTGTAAGTTGAGGGCTACCTACATTTGCAGCCTGCTAGTCTTAAGATGTAGCTCAGCAGTTTAATGACTGCTTATATCTCTACTTCTTTTCTCCAGTATTGATATCCTTGGATTTAATTCTGACATTTCCTTTCCTCCCAGTGTGTATTTTGTATTGATACAGCCTATCTTGAGCAATTAAGCCCAAGATCTAAAATTCTTTGCCAAGAATTATTCATTTAAAACAGTGTTTGGCCCGTAAGCTGATTTATTTCTGATTTATTTGCAGTTAATCTACTGATTATATTACTGAATACAAGAAAGGGCTTTTGCAGGTTTCAGATCTATTCATGCCAAAAGTTACTAATTTACCAAATAAAATATGCACTGACAGCATATATTAAAAACTTGTCTGTAAGTCAAGTGTGTGTAAATACCTTGAAATTATGAGGAGTTATTTTTACCTACGTTTTCTCTGCCTTAGTTTATCTTTGTTTTCTAAGCTGCACCATATGGTTTGTCGTACTTTTACTGTGATTTCTATTTGTTTTGATTGCCCTTGTTTTTTTATAAACAAGTGCACATTTTACAAATAAAATTAATCACATTTTTTTCCTGGATTGCACAGCATTGTCATTCTGGGCCAATATAACTTGGAGAACTGGAACAATGTTGGGACACTCATCCATGTTGGCTTGTTATACAGTTCCCATTTGTTCAGTTGCACTTCGGTTGATGGTTTACGCTTGGTGTCAACCTGCCAGATCAACGTTTCTCAGACTTGGCAACTTTTAAGATGGGTGGACTTCAACTCCCGCTGGCTGGGGAATCCTGGGAGTTGAAGTCCACCCATCTTAAAGTTGCCAAGGTTGAAAAACACAACATCAGATGGTGCCGATACTGTTTTCCTGCTCTATGGCTCAACTTGTCTTAAATGCACCTGCTCAGATTTGTGATGGATAAAAGACAAAAGCTTCCTTTGGAATGAGAATGTTCTTTGGACTTACAAAATGTCCAGTCTCTGAGTTGTCATTGACCCCATGCTGAATATAATAACCCAGAAGCAGGATATAGCTGCTCTTAAGGCAAATGCAGTTTCCAGGCTGCATCAGCAAAAGTTTAACGGCCAAACCATGACAAAAAATAGTGTCACCTTATTCTGCAAATAGTCAGCCCCATCGCAAGTTTTGTATCCAGTTCAGGGATTCTCTCTTTAAGGGAAGGTGTTGAAGGAAGTGGAATTGGTTCAGAAAGGGACAACAAGGACGATGGGGAGATTAGATGTTTAAGGTCTGTGAAATACAAGTAGTCCTTCACTTACAACCATTCATTTTGTGACCACTGAAAACTTATCACCGGTCCTCATGCTGACAACGTTTGCAGCATCCCTATGGTTACATGATCGAAAGGCTTGGTAACTATCATATATTTATGACAGTTGCCGTGTCCCGGAGTCACGTCATCTCCATCTGTGATCTTCCCTTTCAGTAAGCAAAGTGGGGGGAGGAGCTGGATTCACTTCATGACCGTGTGATTCACTTAACCATTGGGATGATTCACTCAACAACCATGGCAAAAAAGGTAATAACAGTGGATGCACTTAACAACTGCCTCACTTAGCAACAGAACTTCCAGTCCCCACTGTGGTTGTAAATCAAGGATTACCTGTATGACATCTATGGAGATTCTCAATCCTCCAGGACAGGTCAACTGAATGTTCTTGGTTTTTTTTCCCCTCTGAAAACGTTTCACTTCTCATCTAAGAAGTTAGAATTGAAGATGCTTCTTGGATGAGAAGTGAAACTTCTTTTTTTTTTAAAGAAAAGTCCAGTTTCCTTTTGGAAAAAAGCTCCTTTGGGACTACCTGTATGATAGGAATCTTCAAGTACCTGACAGAGTGCCCCCACATAATTACTCCAGATCTACTCTGTGCAAACTCCAGTCCCAACTGGAAGAGCAACTCAAGGCTAGAACAATTATTCTTAAGGGCAGCAGGATCCATTTCACAGAATGCATTCAGGTAGAGGCTGGATTGCCATGAGACTGGAATGCTTTGAATTTGGAGTCCAGCAATGAGCAGGAAGATCGGACCCAGAGTTTTTGATGTAAAACTAAGTATTCCCTCCGCTTTAAATAATTGAATGACGTGGTATTGGCTGAACAACACTATACATCACGGTCATTTTCGATTTGTATGGACCCCAGGTCAGCCACAACACGAGACAGTCAATGATGCAGACAGGAGGACATCCGTTTACATGCCCCCAGCTCTGCTCTGTTTCTTTAAAAAAAAGTAGTTATTTTTGTTATGGTGAACATTGTGGGAGAGAATTAAGGGATTTTCCTATTTTGGATCCAGTTTCCTGGCTAGACATCTGGCTTAAGGATGTGGCTTGTGCCCCATTCTTTCTAGGCCCTGCTGGCCAAGCCAGCTTTTCAGTGAGATTGGCATAGCATAACCCAATACAAACAGGTGAGGGACAAACTTCAACGGATAGTTAGGACTGCAGAAAAAACAATCACAACCAGCCTGCCTTCCATTGAGGACTTGTATACAGTGTGAGCCAGGAAGAGGGCTGAGAAAATATCTACAGACCCCTCACATCCTGGACATAAACGGTTTCAACTCCTCCCCTCGGTACGCCGCTAATAGGGCATTGCATGCCCTCACTCGGCTGAACACCTAATTCCCACCGCATTGTCTTTTTTTCCTCATCTCATCTTTCCTACTATCTTCTATTGGTTTCTTATGATTGATTGAGCCTTGGTGGAGCAGTGGGCTAATGCCTCCTTAAGTAACACCAGCTGCCTGCAATTAGTGCAGGTTCGAGTACCACCAGGCTCAAGGTTGACTCAGCCTTCCATCCTTCCGAGGTAGGTAAAATGAGGACCCAGATTGTTGGGGGCAATAAGCTGACTTTGTAATAATGCCGCTTGGGGGTGTGTGTGTGAAAGCCCTAATAAGCAGGCATATACATAGAATGAAGGCTACTGCTAAGCTTGTAAGCCGCCCTGAGTCTTCAGAGAAGGGTGGGATATAAATGGAATTAAAATAAAATAAAAAAATAATAAGATTTATCGATCGTTGTTTGTAACTTATGATTAGTGATTGTAACTATGGTTTATGACCTAATACTTGCTGTTTATATGCACACTGTGAGCTTATGCACCGGAGAAAAATCCCTTGGGTGTCCAATCACACTTGGCCAATAAAGAATTCTATTCTAAAACGCAAGGCTAATTTTCTCAGTTAGCGTATATGCATCCACATGCCTTGCCATATAGAAATGTAGCATATCAGCCCAGCTTGATGGGCTAGACTTCTGGGTGCAGGGATTTCTTTTTAATCAATGGGGAGAAAGATTCCATCATGCCGTCTGTAGTAGCAGAATACAGATTGCACTGAGGTTCTCAGCTAACAGCAAATGAGCTGAAAATATCCATAGTTTCAGTCATTATTTTCTCTTAGTTCAACATAGGCACGTTAAGTATGTCAACACACACACACACACACACACACACACAGAGACACACACACACACTATAAACCTAAATGTATTAAACTGCAATGGGAGGGCCCAGCCAAGTTTGTGGTTTCTTCCCCAAATTGAAAGCAGAGCTCTGGAGAGTTGCATAATTTATTTATCATGGTTGAAACTCTTAAACCCACATGTGTTTTTACACTTTGCAAAGGGGGTGGGCACCTTGCCAGCCCCTGCGTGGATTGTCTTGCAAGCCACAAATGTGTCAGCTTCTTGGAGTAATGTGTGTAGTGAATTAGTTTAGGGAATTTGCCAAAGAAAAGTTTAAAGCTTCAGAACGAAATCAAAGTCTCTTAACAAGACCAGGAAATTTCACATGACCACGGCAGCCAAGACCCATTTCCTTGAGCGAGAGGCGGCTGGTGGAGAAGCTTTTTCTGTTTGCTTCCTGATTTCTGGCCCTGACAGAATGGAGAGATTTGCACTTCTAACCCGTGGCAGACGAATCCTTGAACTTCTGGGGTGGGATTTCAAGAAGGGAGGTGGTTGGGATCGGAAAACTGGAATCGTAGACAGCCGCCTACTCCAGTGCTTTTGTTTTAAGTTGCTGCTGCACAGATGGAGCTTGTAGTTGTAGTTGTTTTGTCCATAAAAATGCAATTAATAGCAAACCGCTGACAGCATCTCACCTGAATTAAGTAAGCATGCAATATAGATGGGAGGCCACCAGGAGTGGAAATTCTAGGAGTGGAAATAAAGAAATTGAACCAACACTTTGGAAGAAGGCAGTGGAAAACGAAACAAAAGTAGTCCTTGAGTTACAACGGATCTCCCCAGAACTACTTATGAGTTTCAAAGTTCCAACATCTACCCATCCGCACCCTTCGGGTCACATGATTGCACTGCGGGTGCCTTGGCAACTGGCCCACATTTACAGCTTTTTGTAGCATGCGGTCACATGAATGCGATTTACAATGGGTTTTTTTGTGGGGGGAAAAAGATATTTACTTCTGGTTTTCAGAAAAAAAACATCAATTGGGGAAATCCCACTTAACAACTGGGACATACCCTTAATGACCCCCACAAAAAAAGGTAAAATTGGGCACAATGACATGGTGACCCTTAATGACTGCCGTGACCTACAGCGTAATTTTCAGGGTGCAGTTATGGTCATAAGTAGAGGACTACCTCTATCTGTATGAAAGCCACGTGGATGTGTCGTCCAAGGTCAAGCTTGACTCAAAGGGTCTTTGTTCTAGATTGCTGTCAATCTAATAGCTTAGCATTAGATGAAGTGAAGCAGGATCTTCCTGTACTAATAAGAAAGCCAAGCATTAAGAGGGGAAAAAAGGAAAGTGTAAAAGTTTTGAAAGAGATTTGATTTAGACTAGTGTTTCTCAATCTCAAGGGACACGGTGGCTCAGTGGGTTAGGATGCTGAGCTTGTCGATCAGAAGGTCGGCAGTTTGGCGGGTCGAATCCCGAATGCCGCATAACAGAGTGAGCGCCTGTTACTCGTCCCAGCTTCTGCCAACCTAGCAGTTCGAAAGCACGTAAAAATGCAAGTAAAAAAATAGGGACCACTCCGGTGGGAAGGTAACAGCATTTTATGCGCCTTTGGCGTCTAGTCATGCCGGCCACATGACCACGGAGACGTCCTCGGACAAGCGCTGGCTCTTCGGCTTTGAAACGGAGATGAGTACCAGCCCCTAGAGTCGGAAACGACTAGCATGCATGTGTGGGGGAACCTTTACCTTTACCTTTTACCTTCTCAATCTCAGCAAAGTTAAGATGCTTGGACTTCAACCCCTGGAATTCCCCAGCCAGCATGGCTGGCTGGGGAATTCTGGGAGTTGAAGTTCACACATCTGAAGATTGCTGAGGTTCAGAAGCACTTGGCCACTTTACAACTGGTGGATTTCAACTCCCAAAATCCCCCAGGTTTGGAGTTGCCAGGCTTGGAGACCCCTGCTTTAGAGGACACATGGAAGTGAATTCCAAAACAGTGTGGCAGAAGAATAAATGTGATGTGATCACACTTATTCCATGGATACAGTACAGGGACAGGACTTAAAAATATACCCTATGGATCTCCTGTTGGTAGAAAAAGTTGATAGGTCTAAGGAGGTGAAATCTAGGGCTCTGCAGTCCTAAGATTTTAAACTATAAAAATAGGAGGAGGTTGGTGGCACTTTTCTCAAGTTTAAGGCCAAGCAAGTGTCTGAGATCACTGACAACTGCTTTTTCATGGCTCTAGAATGACCAGAATTTAAAATCCGGCCTGCTGCATTGCCCAAGGACAAAAAAGAGATAAGGTTTGTTGGAGCACAATGCAAATTAAGATACCATACAAATGATAAAGGGCTGGCGTCCTGTGGTTGCCGCCACTTCTATTTCAATTTTAATCTTAAGGTCAGTGGTGATTATCAGCTGGGACAGAGAAACCAGGTCCCGGGATCAGCTTGCATTGACGTAACTTGAATCTAGATGTCACCATGTATTGACCAGAGTATCCTAACATGGTCCATGCCAGTTGACTAGGAAGCAAAAATGGGGTCCCTTGTAAAGCCGAATCTTAAGAAGCAGTAAGAACACCAAATCTTTCCTCTCCGACTCTGTACCATTTCCAGCTTCTTATTTCTCAGCTAAACGTGCCCAACTCGGTTGTTAAGCGAAGCCATTGCTAAGTGAAACTGTGACTGTGCTTATGACCATATTTCAGCTTTCCTTGACTTTACAAGTCTCCACAGGTTGTAAATGTGGGCACTGGTTGCAAAGTTAATTTTTCATTACCGATGTAAGTGTGAAATCCTTGCATTTGTGACCTTGATAGGTCTATAAAGCCAATTATCAGATTGTCCACACAATCATTTTCACTTAGCAGCCACTTTGTTTAATGACCAAGTTGCCAGTTCCAATTGGAATTGTGGTCCCTAAACGAGGACTGCCTGTATATGGCAAATAACATGGCATATGCAGCCTTGTCCTCCCCCACCTTACCACCTCTTCCCACCTCCTGCTACCTGCAGCCCCTTCATGCTACCAAATTTGAGGCTGGCCTTGGCATCAGCATGGGCCAAACATGTTTCCCCTTGCCTACATCTACCTTTTTTTCCCCATTTACTAATCAACGGGACATTATGTTTCAGTTACCATGCTGGGTTTATAGTGATTGATTGACTGATTGGTGGCATTTCTGTGTCACTCGACTCCAAAACTGCTCTGAGCAAGAGTGCAGCAGAAATAAAGGTTAAAGCCGTCAAAATAGTGGTGACAGTTAATATATATTACAATAACATTAACCAGTAGAGGTGGATGAGAACAGATTTATCCCTCAAATGCTTTCTTTCAGAGCCATGTTTATCTGTGCAATAGTACGTGGTAGAACCACAAAATGCACAAAGCTTCTCTTGGGTAAAGGCCATAGCCCAAAACCATAATTCTTCACTCTTCATATGCTTCAAAGCACTTTTTTGACTTCTCGGATCAGTTGGTTGGACTCTGCTTTTGTGGGGTCACTAAATTAGGATTCTGAAGGCCATAGAGACACAACTGGTGGGAGGGAGGGAGGGAGGGATAGATGGAAGGAAGGAAGGAGAGGGGACAGATATGTTTGGGTAGATAGATAGACAGATATTTGGAAGAAGTGGTTCCTCTTTGCCTCTCATTAAAGCAGCCTATTTTTTTTTTCAGGCTTCTCCATATATGAAGAAAGATGCTACTATTTTTAAGAACTTTACTTTTATTTATTTTTTATTTATTTTTTATTCCATTTATATCCCGCCCTTCTCCAAAGACTCAGGGCGGCTTACAAGCTTAGCAGTAGCCTTCATTCTATGTATATGCCTGCTTATTAGGGCTTTCACACACACCCCCAAGCGGCATTATTACAAAGTCAGCTTATTGCCCCCAACAATCTGGGTCCTCATTTTACCTACCTCGGAAGGATGGAAGGCTGAGTCAACCTTGAGCCTGGTGGGACGCGAACCTGCACTAATTGCAGGCAGCTGGTGTTACTTAAGGAGGCATTAGCCCACTGCTCCACCAAGGCTCAGTAGCAAGTATATTTTAGCAAGTATATTTAGTACTAAATATATGCTTTTTCTGTACCCATGCATTCAGGGTTGTACCATCTCAAAACATCACACATGGAAGGGAAGTACATATGTTCATGCTTAAGCAGATGCTTGCTCCCACAGAGGGGGCTTGGACAAATTCAGAGGACAAATTCTCATGTTAAAATATCTTCACTGTTATCTGTAGAGTGTTAACAACTGTTGTTTAAGTAGATTCCACATGTAGAGAACACATACTACTTCACCAGGATGCCGGCAATTTCCCTCCCTTTGAGTTTTTTTCCCCCCTCAGCAATTGAATTTTGAGGAGCGTTTGTAATCTCTTGTTTCCATTACAGCGGAGATCTCCAAACCTGGCAACTTTAAGACTCGTGGACTTCTGGGAATTGAAGTCCACGAGTCTTAAAAGTTGCCAAGTTTGGAGATCTCTGCTTTTTTTTTTTATAGCCTAGTTTTTTAGGGATCTTGAAAGTTTCTAGTATTTTTGCATCAGTTGCGCGAGGAAGCTGCAAAGAATTGAGGACAATCCTTCAGAAGATGCTGAGATTTCAGCAGGGCGCACTCCCGTCTCTCAGAAGCAGGACAAGGCCTCCTTGTGCAACAGGGCCCCACTGCTTAAACTAGACCAGGGGGGGGGGGAAAAAGGAGGAATTTGCTTTTCTTTTTTGCTTCTGTGTGAGACTTCTGAAGACTTGGCCTCATTATTGAACAGTTGCCTGGGGAACCAATTTGGGGCCATCCCACGGTGTTCCTATCGTCAGGGCAGCGATGCTGCTGGCCCTGTCAAAATACGTGAAAAGGACAAGGGCCTCTGGGAATTCCTCACAGACACGTTCGGTTTGTCCAGGGCTAGCAGAGGAGCCATGCGCTAAATTTGGATCCATGCTTTCTCTTTCCTCACAGGGCTCTCTACTTCTCATCTGAGCTATTTCATTGGTGAAGGACTCTTGTTTCTGCTTTCTCCGGCTTCTATACCTGCCATTCTTCCCACTTCCATTTTTCTATTCTGCTATTAAAAAACATTATTTTCTCGGTCTGGCACATCAGTAGTTCCTTGTTCAAGGAGATGCAGGAGTTCCTCTTTTATACAGGTAGTCCTCGACTTGCCAATCATTCATTGAGCGACCATTGCGAGTTTGCAACATCGTCGAACCAACGGTCTCGCGTAGCAAGAGAGACTTTGGGCTCAGTTGTGGTCGTCAATCGAGGACTACCAGCAATTGTATCCAGGAAACTCAAAACGCAGGATGGCTCTTCTCTAGTAATGCTCCTCAGCAGTTCCCGTCTAAGGCGGTGTTTTGCAACCATGGCAACTTTTAAGTAGGTGGACTTGCAACTCCCAGGATTCCCTAGCCAACATGGCTGGCTGGGGAATTCTGGGAGTTGAACTCCACCCATCTTAAAGTTGCCAAAGTTGAGAAACATTGGTTTAAGAGATGCAGGCTTGATTCAGGAGCTAAGATATAGGCATCGAAATTAATAATAGCCCTGGTTACTGTTATTGATTTTACCTGTTACTCCTCCCTCCCTCCAAGAAATCAGGGTGAGATGGAGTTAAATTGTGTGTTCAGAGAATTCTCTTTAAGTTTGTCTGAAATGTTGATTCAGCCTTTAAAAAAAACGTACCAGGATCAATCTTGAAAGGATTAAGTCAATGGAATGGGGAAGAAGTTTATTTTGTTATCCTTTCAGCCTCCTAAATAAAGTCTTAAATTCCCTTGTTATTGATTTTGCAAGCTGAAAGGATCTCTCAAGATCATGTCCTTCTAGCTGTATTAGGTAAAAGGACTACAAAAGACATATTGGTCCCTGATGGATGTCCCTAAGGATGACCCAGGCAGAGATGGCTTCAGAAGTTGTACATGGTCTGATTGTCTTCAGACAGGGATCTCAAAAGGCTTAAGGATACGTGTAGTCCTCGACTTACAGCCATTTGTTTAGTGACTGTTCGAAGTTATAACGGTGCTGGAAAAAGTGACCTACAACTGGTACTCATATTTACTGTACAGCATTTCCACAGTCACCTGATCACAATTTGGGCAAATGGCTACTGTTGTGTAGTTATGACATTTGCAGTGTCCCTTTGCAAACTTCCCAGCCAGTTTCCAACCAGCAAAGTCAATGGGAGAAGCCGGATCCACTTAACGACCATGAGATTCACTTAATAGCTAGAAATGATCTGTATAACAACCATGGCAAAGCCCTTGGTGATTCTTTTTTTTTTTTTGCCCAGTTTTGGGGTATGTTGTGTTTTTCTGGATATGTGTAATTCTTCTCCCTCTCTCTCTCTCTCTCTCTCTCTCTCTCTCTCTCTCTCTCTCTCTCTCTCTCTGTTTTTTATTTTATTTTAATCCCATTTATATCCCGCCCTTCTCCAAAGACTCAGGGCGGCTTACAATTTAAGCACAAACCAATGTGCTTAGCAATAGCCTTCATTCTATGTATATGCCTGCTTATTAGGGCTTTCGGGGGGGGCCCCAAGTGGCATTATTACAAAGTCAGCTTATTGCCCCCAACAATCTGGGTCCTCATTTTACCTAACATGTCTAAGAAAATTATAAGAATTAACTAGCAAGGCTCAAGAGTTGTTAAACAAATCCTTGCAGCTAGTAAGCGAATCGTGTGGTCATTAAGCAAAACTGACTTCCTCCAGTGACTTCGCTTGTCAGAAGCCACCTGGGAAGATTACAAATAGTGATAAACTTCACCTCGGAATACTGCAAACCATCATAAATGCATGCCAGTTGCCAAGCGCCTGGATTTGGATCATGTGACCCGTGGGGATGCTGCAACAGTTGTAATTATGAAAATCATCAGTCACTTTTTCCAGCAAATGGTCACTAAACAAATGGTTCCAGAGAATAAAGAGCAGAATCAGTTTTCCTAAAGGAAAGAAACCTGGAGAAATGGGAGAGATCTAGAACCAGATTTGCACGCTCCTTCCCTTGTTTTCCCTTTTAGACTGCCCCTGTGTGTCTTTGTGAGGAGAAAGAAAAATGTCCCCAGGACTTTAAAAGAGGATTATTTGGAACTTGCTTCG